>NC_134493.1:17177892-17490392 GCF_040206685.1 Ascaphus truei
ATAGATCTAAGGTGGCGTATATTATTGCTCTATTAACCTGAGACGCATTGGCATGGGCATCTCCCATCTGGGAGCAAAGACCGGAGCTTATCCAAGATTTTCCATGTTTCAAGAAGGAATTTAAGCAGGTCTTCGATACCCCTGACCATAAGTTTACTGCTGCTTCTTCATTGTTCCACATTTCACAGGGTCACAGATCGGTTGCAAGATACGTTCTGGAATTTAGGACCATCGCGGCAGAGACAGGCTGGAACGATGAGGCGTTATCTGCAGCTTTCTGGCAAGGTCTCTCCGAGACATTAAAGAATGAATTGGCCGCTCAGGAAAGACCCACGATGCTAGAGGATCTTATTGCTGTATGTATTAGTGTGGATCAACGCCTTCAGGAAAGGAGGCTTGAATGCCATTACTCACGTTGTCTCACACAAACTGCTCTTACCCCCAATCTGTCTCCTCCCACTTTCCCAGCTCTTGAGGCTCCAGAACCAATGCAGTTAGAAAGTTACCAGCTCTCCCTTCAGGAAAAAAATGTCAGAGAACTGGAGGGTTATGCCTTTACTGTGGGCTGCCGGGTCACCTGGTACTTCATTGTTCCATGAAGCCAGGTACTATTTCTTCTTCCCCTTCTATTAAGAGAGGTCTGCCTACCAGGGTCATGCTGTCTATCTTCCTTGAGGGTCCTGGCTTCCTAGTTCCTGCCTCTGCCTTCATTGATTCCAGGTCTGGAGGAAATTTTGTGGATCAATATTTCACTACCAAACATAAGATTCCTATGGTCAAGAAATCAATACTGGTGGGTTTAGAGGCTATCGACGGACATCCCCTCCAGTCAGTCTTCATTTCATTAGAGAATCCTACGCTTACTCTCTCCACTACCGACGGTGACAAGGAGCAGATCTCACTGGATGTCATCCATTCATTTTCTGTACATGTAATTCTGGGCCTTCCTTGGCTCCAACAACACAATCCGCTTATACAGACAAGACAAGAGACCTCTATAAAATGGGGAATTGCTTCTGAAGTTGCTCCGGTATCCTCAGTACAACTTATCACTGGAGTAGAGACCAGTACTCCTGCCAAAACCACCCTTCCTGAAGTATATGCAGATTTCATCGATGTTTTTGATAAGGTTCGTTCTGAAATCCTTCCTCCACACCGTCCTTATGATTGCCCCATTGATCTTCTGCCCATTGCCATTCTTCCTAAAGGTAGATCTTATCCTTTGTCGCTTCCCAAGACTAAGGCGATGTCTGAGTATATTCAGGAGAATTTAAAGAGATGGTTCATTAGAGCTTCATCCTTCCCAGCCGGCGCTGGGTTCTTTTTTGTTAAGAAGAAAGATGGTTCACTCCGCCCATGCATAGACTAAGGGTCTTAACAAAATAACCCTGAAGAATCGTTATCCCTTGCCACACATTTCAGAATTGTTTGATCGTCTACAAGGTTCTTCCTTTTTTTAAAACTTGATGTTCGTGGGGCTTACAATCTTTTACGTATTCGACAAGGGGACAAATGGAAAACGGCCTTCAATACGAGAGACGTCCATTACGAATATTTGGTCATGCAGTTCGGGCTCTGTAATGCCCAAGCTGTTTTTCAAGTATTCGTGAATTATATTTTTCGAGATGTTCTCAACATTTTTGTAATTGTCTACCTCGAGGATATTCTTATTTTTTCTAAATCTATATCCGAGCATATCCAGCACACCAAGGTAGTCCTCTCCCGTCTACATGAGAATCATCTGTATGCCAAGATGGAGAAATGTATTTTCCACCAAACGTCCACTTGTTTCTTGGGATACATTATCTCTGACAAGGGCTTTTCCATGGATCCTGATAAACTCAAGGCAGTTGTAGATTGGCCTTAAACCACTTCTATCAATGCGATTCAGCGGTTTCTTGGCTTTGCCAATTATTATCGTAAATGTATCTGTAGTTACTCTGCCACAGTAACGCCCATCACCACCCTGACAAAGAAAGATGCGGACACTTCTTCTTGGTCTCCTGAAGCATGCCAGGCCTTTGAAACTTTTTAAAAGGCGTTCATCTCTGCTACTATTTTACACCATCCGGACCCTAAACTTCCTTTCACTTTGGAAGAAGACGCCTCGGATATTGGAGCAGGAGCCTTACTCTTACAGAGACAGTCCCCCCAGGATATGCTACATCCCTGCGGGTTTTTATCAAAAAAATTCTCCTCCACAGAACAAAACTACGATGTTGACAACAGGGAACTCTTGGCCATCAAACTTGCTCTACAAGTGTGGAGACACCTCCTGGAGGGTGCTGAAAATCCGATTTCGATCCTCACGGACCATAAAAATCTTATATATCGAGGGTGCCCATCGACTCGGTTCCCGTCAGGCTCGCTGGGCATTGTTCTTTTCCAGATTCAACTATATAATTTCCTACATTCCTGGTATTAAGAATCTAAAGGCTGACGCCCTATCCCGTCAATTCTTCAGTGAAGACAGATCTGAAGACATTCCTGAGACCATTCTAACCGCCAAATATGTCATCTCGGCAAACTCTTTTGATGTACTAGATAAGATCTTGGGGACGCAGATGCTCATCCCCGAGGGTATGGAAGTGCTTGTATGCTGCACCTCAATTTCAGCAGAAAATTCCTCTAAGTCGGCCGGTCAACCGGATACTATTGTAAAAGAACTTCCGATCTGATCAGACGCAACTTTTGGTGGCCTAATATGTTTAAGGATATCAAAGAATTCATCAATTCATGTTCCACCTGTACTCGAAATAAGCCAGCCCGCAATAAGCCATCTGGTCTGCTCTGTCCTCTCTCAATTCCGGACCGACCGTGGACCCACCTCTCAATGGACTTTATTGTTGAGCTTCCTGTTTCTTGTGGGATGAATACAATTCTCATTATTGTTGATAGTTTTCCAAACAGGCCCATTTCATTCCTTTCAAGGGTCTTCCTAATTCTGCCACCCTGGCAGATATTTATATTAAAGAAATATTTCGTATTCATTGAGTCACACTCTCTATAGTGTCCGATCGGGGGTCACAGTTGTCTCAAAATGTTGGCGTGCCTTCGCCCAAAGGTTTGAGATCACTCTTCTTTTTTCTTCTTGGTATCATCCACAAACCAATGGTCAAACCGAGAGAACGAATCAGTCATTAGAGCAATATCTGTGATGCTTTATTTCCGACGCACAGGACAACTGGGTGGAGCTAATTCCATGGGCAGAATTCGCCAATAATTCACTCAGAAATGAATCCATGCAAGAATCTCCGTTTTTCATAAATTACGGATTCCATCCAGCTCGCCTTCTTATCTCTTCCAATCCTTCTGGGGTTCCAGCAGAAGATTCCAGAGTAAACTAGCGCCAAAATACTGGGAAGAAATTTCAAAATACTCTACAGGAGGCAGTACTCAGACAAAAGACATAGGCGGATCACCATCGCCATGAGGCACCCAAGTTTAGGCCAGGAGACAAAGTGTGGCTTTCATCTAAGAATATAAGACTGAAGCCACCTACACTGAAACTGGCCCCAAGATTCCTGGGCCCATTCACCGTTCTCAAACAGGTCAATCCTGTGGCATACCGCTTGCAACTGCTTCAATCTATGAGAATCCCGGCAGTCTTACAGGTCTCATTTTTTAAAACCGGTTGTTCAAAGTTCTCAGTTTCTTGATATCTCGCCTAAACCTCCATCTGTCATTGTACAGTTCAAGAAGAATTAGAAATTCAATCCATAATCGATTCCAGATACTCCAGAGGAGGATTTCAATTCCTCGTACACTGGAAAGGCTTCAGACTGGAGGAACGCTCATGGGTACCTCTTCGTCAGATCTTGCTCCAGGCGTGTTAAGGCGATTCCACTCCAGGTTCCCGCACAAGCCTTATGGGAATCGTCCTGAGGCCGTCCTGAGGCCGATTCTCAATTCTGTAAGGAATTGGGGAACATGTTCTCTGTGACGTGTTCCTCCTTACCTGTCGTCTCTCAGACCTCCACTCTGGTACCAGCGCGTGCGTGCACCCCCACCCTGCTTACAGAGTGCGCGCGCACACGCGCAGCTCTTCTAATGTGCCATGGAGCTTAGCTCAGCCCCCTCAAATGCATCAAGTTTCTGTCTCGCGTGGCGCACACTTGTGACGTCGTGCACCGCTCCCCAGCTGCGTGGCAAGCTACCATTAAACCACTTCTCTCCTGCAGCCTATCGCGGCTCCCGCTGGAGCTGCGCCTCCACTCCACCTCCTGTTCTATTGGTTCCTGCTCGTGCTCAGAGTCATTGCTGAGCATAACTAGTTGTAGCCATGTGCTTCCATGTCTGTTGTGCTTTACTCTCTGTCTTGTGCTTTCTCTCTGAAGCTTAACCCTACGTGTACTGACCGGCTTGTTCTTGGAAACTCCTGTGGATATTGATCCCGGCTTACCCTCGACTCTGCTGACCTCTCCAACCCTGACCATAGCTATTTGGACTACCACAATTCTGACCTCTCCAACCCCAGACCACGGCCATACGGACTTTGACCATTCTGATCTCTCTATCCCAAGACCTTGGTAAGTATCTGGACTAACCCACTCTCTCTAACCCAGACCCGGCTACGTTGAAATTCGCCTGTCAGTCATGCTTCCGCTGCTGTGGGTGTGTGGTTCAATACTTCCCCACCTCAGTACCGGGGTCCTGTCTTGCTTGTGGGCAGCGCAAGCAATACACTACCAAACATGAGGTGCCATCGATAGTCCTGAGCCTTGACGCCGAAAATGTGATTGACCGAATAAACTGAAATTACATGTCAAAGACGTTGCAGGCATTTGGAGTGGAAGGCCCTTTCCTTAGAGCCATCGGGGCAATATATACTACACCATCAGCAAAAGTACTCTCACAGGGATTCTCTTCTGAGGTTTTCCCTATACTAAACAGTACCAGGCAGGGATGTCCTTTATCCCTCCTGTTATTCTCCTTCTATATGGAGCCTCTGGCTGCAAATATAAGAAACAACCCCAATACAGCGGGAGTGCAGGTGAAGGACCAGATGCACAAAACAACTCTTTTTGCGGATGATGTGATCCTTACAATAACCAAACCTCTAACATTGCTCCCCAAACCGTACTCCACTCTATCTTGTTTTAAAGATATTTCAGGTTTCAAAATGAATAGCAACATGTCTGAGGCACTAAATATTAATTTGCCTAGAGACCAGGTTAAAATTATTGCTCTAAACTTGGACTTTAAGTGGTAGCCGAGGGCGATCAAATACTTAGGGATACTTATAACAAAGGATTATGGCTCCCTGTACAGGGAAAATTACCCAAAGGTTCTGAGGTCTCTCAAAGCTGACATCAAGTCATGGTCCGGCCACGCTATCTCATGGATAGCTAGAATCCATAGCATAAAAATAACATATTGCCCTGCCTCTTGTTCCTCTTCCAGACTCTGCCTATTCCATTGGTCCTAGGGGAATTTAAGACTACAGTCTACTATAAACAAATTCATCTGGAAAAACAAAACACCAAGGATTAGTAAGAACATTTTAAATATACCAAACAAGGCAGGGGGCCTGGATATCCCATGTCTTACGTCCTACTACAAAACGGCCCAGACTAGCCAGCTATTCTTGTGGCACTATAACCCTGCCCACATGTGCTGGGTAGCTTTGGAATTGGACTTAGTTGCCTCGGTCGAATTGAGTAATCTTTTGTGGTCCCCCATGAGGAAGAGATCTGATACACTGCACTCCAGCCAAATTATAGCCCACACTCTCAAATTATGGGACTCAGTTGCAATTAGACACCTTCTCACAACACGTCATTCCCTAATGACTCCACTCTATGACAACCCAGAATTTAACCCAGGACTGGGCTACAATAGGTTTGGCAACTGGAAAATGGCAGGTATCACGAGATTAAAAGACGTAGGTTCTGAGGCATCTCCCAAGCACTTTGAGTATTTCCACAAAGAAAAGGCTATTCCATACAATCCGTTCCTCCAATACCTTCAATTGAAGGCCTTCAACAATAAAACTCAACCCCCTGAATCACTAACTAGATTTGAGACACCATGGGGGCTATGCACTAAGCTCCGAGCTTTTGCGCCGGGCTGCAAAATATTAGCACGTCCGATAAAAATTGAAGCCGGCGGCGCGATTCACTAAGGCCCTGAGCCCATTTTCTATCGGACGTGCCCAAAACTGACTTATCATGCGTGCAAGCTTTTTTCCCTCTGCTATTGCACTTAAAGTTCCCGTACACTAGCTGATAGAAAAAGAAGCCGCATGTAACATTTGCATGGAGATTTGCCATCTCCAGACATCTGCGGGCCTACCGTGGGGACCCAATTGTGGCCCACAGTGACCCGCGGAGACCACTTGGTGGGCCATGGCGCCTGGCAGGACCCACCAACAGGCTTCCAGAACCTGTATGAAACAAGTTGCTGGTAACCTGTAGGTCTGTGAGGTGACCCGTCAGGCCCACCGGGGACTCACGTGGGCCTGGGGTATGAACGCTGTATGTAAAAGAATAAATCATGTATTTATGGGGGGGAACAGGGGGTGGGCTATGTATTTAATAAATAGAATGATGTTTATTGTGGGGCTATGTATTGTTTTTATTGTGGGTACTGGGGGTGGGGGGAGGGGGTATTGACCCCAAGGGTATGTGGTTAGTCCTCCCGGCTGAGTAGTGGGTGAGGGTGGTTAGGCCTCACGGGGTGGGGGGTTAGTGGGGGAGGGTATGTAGGCCTCCCGAGTTGTGGGTGAGGGTGGGTTAACCCCTTAATGACTGTAGTGGTTAATAACCGCTATGGTGATTAAGGGGTTAGGGGACATTACATTGGCTATTGTGATTGTTGTGTATGTTTTGAAGCATTGGAGGGGCATGGGCAGGATGAAGATGAGGATGAAGACGGCCTGCAACGTGGTTGCCTGTAAAAGGTAAGTGTAATATATATTGACTGTATTTATTGCAAGTTATATGTATTTACAATGGGCAAATGCATTATTATCCATATGTGGATATTAGTAATTTTGCACAGTTCTGTATTGTATGTGTTAGGGGGGTGTATTTAGTTATTAATTTTGTTTATTATTTTTGGAGGTGCAACATTGTTACCGCAGGCCCGCGGGTACCCCAGGACTCCCTCGGGACCTCCGCTTTTTGAGCCGGCGACATTCGGACCCCCGCGGGGTCAGCCGGGGACAGCCGCAGGCCTGTTGTATGGGTGTTGCACATGCAAAAAGGTAAACAAATAATTTTTTCTAAGTCCTGCTTTTTTTATCACCAGCCTTTAGCTGGTTAGCTTTATTCAGCTCAACTTTCACGTACAATCAGTTTGCTTTGCTTAGTAAATCCCGCAGAAGGGCAGGATTCAGCGCAAACAGCTGATCTTACGAGCAAAGTTGGACTTTGAAAAAATTTCAAGAAAAAGTCTGTTTTAGAGCGCAAAGTGCCTGTTTGCGCGGCTCTGTGAATCATGCTCGGCAGAACTTCACGTTCTAAGAGCACTTTGCGCTCTTAAAACGACTTATCACTGCTTAGTGCATAGCCCCCTATGTCTGGAAGATAGAAACACGTCAGGACTGATATCTAACCTATACGTGTATTTTGTTAGCCCCCCTCCTCACACAAATCGAAAACTGAAATATATTCTCCAATGGGAAAGGGATCTGGGGGAGGATCTAGACCTGGATGATTGGGACGACATTTTTCAGGAGTTTTCATATCCCATATATGTATCATGATATGAGAAAACGCCTATAAGGTCCTGATGAGGTGTTACTTAACCCCCACGAGACTAGCTAAGTTCATTCCAGGGTACCCATCAATATGTCCAAAGGGTTGTGGCGAACAGGCCACATTCCTGCATATGTGGTGGGGGTGCCCACTTTTATCAGTTTATTTGTTGGGAATCAAATGATGGTCTCAGAGATTTTTCAGCCTGGATTTTCGCCTGGTTCCCTGGCTATTCCTTTTAAACAAACCATGCCCCCTCCTCACAAGACATGAGAATAAATTGCTGTGCCACATGTCTTCAGCCGCAAGACGCGAATTAGCAGCAGTATGGAAGCAAACAATTATCCCCCCAATCTCCAAAGTTAAAAATAAAGTTTTGCAGATTCCAGATTTGCTGCATGGTAAAGCTGGTCAGTCTTAACAACGACACCTGCTCAGACTTTCGAAGGTATGGGTGACATGGATTTTGGGTGCTGGACAACCAAGAATAGATACCCACTCAATTCTAATGTAAAAACTGTTATATATACCGGCTGTGTGATTGAATGTTATAAGATGCTTTGTTCTGTAAAATTGTAAATGGACTTGTACCCCAACCCCACTCAGTCTTTATTTTTTGTACCTCCCCCCCTCTTCCCAGTTTTATTTTGTCCACTCCCCTGAAAAACTTCAATAAAATGTAATTAAAAACAAACAAAAAACAACAACCCTAATACCCACGCCTCTCCCCCAAAAATCCACCCAACACATACAGTACAGTAATGGGCAACATTGCTATTATCCAGATATGGATAATAGTACATTTTCCCATTCAAAATAAAAAAATATTCAGCAGCACAAAGTAAATACAGTACAATTTATACTTACCCCTGAAAAAATACAATCTAATTACCCCTAACCCCTTTATCACCTTAGTGGTTAAAAACCGCTATTGTAATTAAGGGGTTAACCAACCTTCTCCTGCTACACACCCAAGAGGCCTAACCACCCACCCTGGAACAAGTACCCCCACCCTCTACCCATTGATTGGCACAGTGTTACATCATGCCCATGCAGTGTAATATGGGCATGATAAGCCACTATAGCAGTCAATGGGCAAAATAAAAAAAATCAACATGACCAAAAATACAGAACATTAAAAGAAATGTAACCCCTAACAAACATAACAAATAAATAAAATGGCTAAACAATCCTAAAATATATTTAAAAAAAGATCTACTGTACAAATACATAACAATTAACTCAAAACAACAAAAAGAAATAGAAAATCTAACAAATAATTCAAAACAAGCATATGCCAAAAAATAGAATGTAGAAAGGAAGGAATGGTCACTACTTCCTAGAGCACCAAACACAAGCGTAGTGAATTAAAAGTTCTTTATTGCAAAAAGCTGGTCATCATGATCTTTGATAAAGTCCCTTGCACGGGATGAAACGCGTCAGAGCTTTTTTCATGATGACCAGCTTTTTGCAATAAAGAACTTTTAATTCACTACGCTTGTGTTTGGTGCTCTAGGAAGTAGTGACCATTCCTTCCTTTATACATTCTATGCTACGTTTTTTGAATGGAGCACACAGGAGTCTCCATTTGCAGCAGGTGATATTCATCCACGGAGGGCGGTATCCAGTTGTTAGACGCCGGATGACACCGCACACCGATCCCCGGTCTCAGCACAGCTGATTGCTTCTCGGTGCGGCCCCAGGACGATCTGTGCGTGCGCACGCACCATCACGTGGGCTCCCAGACCAGCGCAGCCGTTTGCAGAGGCACAGCTCCCATACCAAGCACACCGGTGAGGTGAGGGGTGGGCTCGCAAGCCTACAGCGGAGCAGCGGTATCTTCAGCTGGCGTCTCCCTCAGGAACGCCATACATGTGATTTCTCCAGCCACGGCTTACCCGGTAGCTGTTTATGGTTCATCACGGGGCACGTCTTCAGTTCTCTACCTGGCTGGAAGGGGTTGTATTTGATACCAGTCGGTAAGGTTAGCATTATTGGGACTTATATGGGTCACAGTTGGTATGACGGTGGTCACATTTTCCTGTGCCCCTTGTCCACATTTGCTCATTAGCCTCCGACTGGGTTTTTCATACTAATATAACCACCCCACGCTTATACTACATGCACTTTATACCTTATACCTGCTTGGAGACCCCAATCCTTAGCTCTACCTGGACAGTGATTGCATACTACAACATATGATTGTTTAGCATATGGATCTTAGGAGTTCACTCTCCATTTTTTTCTATGCCAAAAAATATATTGACCGTCACTGTATTTATCTATACCCTAAGGGGGCATAGATCAATACATTAGCAGTCAATGGGCAAGCAAAAAACATTAAAAAAAACAATAAAAAAACCTTCAAAATAAAAATCACATACATTCAATATTTTTCTTACCTTTAGATGTCTTCACCCTCCAAATCCCAGCGTATCAGGAATCTTTCAAACAAAGACGGCATCCTCCGATATCCTCCCCGACATCCTCCAACATCCTCAGCGATGCTCCGCGATCAGGTAAAAAAAATATTTTTCTATCTTCTTTTCTTCCATCTTGAATCTTATGTCTTTGTAATCCAATGGAACCCCATGTTAAATCCAAAAGGGATGTTGACTCGTCGGCATGATAAGCTAAAATGAGACGAGCAGGCCTTATATAAGGCCTGTGACATCACATTTTAGGGTCAAATGGTCCAGGTCCAATCCGATTGGGCTCTGTAACATGCTGCAGGCTTTATTTTATTTTTTAAGGATGTGACATCATCTCCAAGGGACGTATGTCACATCCTTAACACCACATGGCTGACATCACATGGTACTACAGCCAATGGGATTGAAGACAATCCCATTGGTTATTGTACCATTTGATGTCCAATTTTTTAAGAATATGACATTACTTTTAAGGGATGATGTCACATTCTTTTAAACAAATGGAACATATCACATGGTACAGTAACCAATAAGATTGTCTTCAATATAGAGTGGTGTTTGTGCCAGAAAAACAGTAGATTCTCTGATTTTCTTCTTCAAATCCTTTTTGAAGGTTCGGATATTGCTACGTGGTAACGTATTTAGGTTTTCTGATGTTTTTACCCTGTTTATTTTATAAAATGTCGGCATTTACAGTATATATTGTATGTTTGTTGTAACGTTCATTTTCTGTAACCAAGTCCTGTACTATTTTTGTATATGGAATCTAAAATATATTAAGTATTTTCTTTGGTCTCTAAATGAATCTAACACATTTTTAAGAGATTAACTGCATTTTAGGACACAGTTTGCTATATTGGATTTTGTGTTAATTTACATATTTTTCCTAGTAAACATGGATTAAGGACTCTTCAACTAAAACCTGAAATTATTCATCATTGCAGCAGCGAATTGAGGTGTACAGTGATGATTTTTGGGGACACATTGCTAATTTTAGGGACCCTGCAGAGAGATAAGCGAGTCAGCTGGATAGCTAGGTATATTGACCTTTGTCACATACAAAAGTCACGGGGCTCACAGGTGTGCCGTTTGTGATAATGTACATTGAAAATATATATATACAATGTGAAAGATTTTTAATTGGTTAACAAATAATCTGTTCCTCAGTGCAAAACGTTTTCTAAACATTAAAAAATATATTTTTTCAGCAGTCAGTCTTTACTTGAAGATATGTTATTTTCACCTGCAGCAATTAAAGTGCTCAATATAAAATGCTGCCTCTCACAGCCAAGGAAAAAATATTGTATTAAAATTAAAATTGGTTTGTGTAATAGAATGCTCATTTTGTATACTTCCCTCTGTCAATTGTTCTCATATAATATCTTCACAATTTGATATACAGTAAGCATGAAGCGTCCTAATTAGAGGGGGGAAATTTGTTTGCAGATTTAGTTCTGCCTCGGATCGACCGGTTCCTTTGTTCCACAGATCAGTCTAAAAAAAAAACAATCTGCCTTCAGATTTTGGATGTGTTCCAGCAATGATTAGCATATATCCAAGCCAGGCGACTCGGGTGCCCCTTTTTCAGCCCAGGCATATCTCCCTAATTTATTTGGATAGACATTTGAGGAGATATATATACACAACTGGAGACTACTAAATTCTCTCTCCCTCTCCACAATTTATTATCCCGAAGCATAACTCTTCTATTTGATACCTGCTGAAATAATTTGTAAGACTGATAAACGCACTCTAGAAGTGCAATTTAAAAAGAACACATAAAAGCAAATAGGATGTCAAGATCTGAATTTTTATATCCCACACAACGCCTACCTTGCATCTGCAAGGTTTTTAGAAAAAGAACAAGCAAATATTAGAACAATAAGGTTTATACCAACATTTGGTAATACACAGCAAAAAGGAAAAGGAATACCGCTCAACCTAGAGCTTGTGTATAGCTGGTAGGTGCACTAGGGAAAAAGCCAACAAGGAAAAGAGATATGTCCTGTCAACAAGTGTTCCCCTAGGATGGGGAGACGACAGGAAAGTCTCAGTAGCCGGCACTCATACCGCTCAAGCTGAATATGATCATCAATGTCCAAGCACTAGTGGATAGGCTGAGTAACAGACTGGTTGGTAAGTATAGTATTGTCTCACCAGTAGTTATGACATAAAATAATATCAATCAGATGGCAGTGGGGACCGTAAGGATAAAGATGAGTGAATGTGCCATGGAGCAAATAGAACAAAAATAGAGTCCCCTAAATGGAAAAGGGAGTGTGAATCATGTTAAAATTAGTTTAATAGCAATAGTTAAAAGAAAACATTTTGTACCTTTTATTTTAACTATTACTATTAAATAAATTTTAACATGTTTCACACTCCTTTTTCTGTTTAGGGGACATTACTTTGCTCCAGGGCTCAATCTCTCATCTTTATCCTTACGGACCCCCCCAGCCATCTGATTGATATTATTTGATGTCATCACTAGTGGTGAGACAATACTATACTTACCACCCACTGTCTGTTACTCAGCCTACCCACTAGTGTTTGGATACTGATCATATTCAGCTTGAGTGGTATGAGTGCAGGCTACTGAGACTTTCCTGTCGTCTCCCCATCCTAGGGGGAAACACTTGTTGACAGGACATCTCTCTTTTCCACATTTGGTAATCATTGAAATAAAATACGAACTGCCTTGGAAAATGTTGGGGCATTTTAGTCCAGAAACAAAGATCTCAAAACTATTTTATTTAATGTCTCCAAGGATTCAGTTATAAGAGCTCCAAATTTACATGATTTAGTTACACATTATCATTTTGTAAGTATGTATGTACAGTATGTTTGTCGTTATTTATATAGGGACATTAATGTACATAGCGCTTCACAGCAGTAATACACGTGACAATCATATAGATAACAAATAATCTAAAAAAACACATAAAGGTGAAAAGTGCTTCAGACATAAAAGTAACATTTAGTAAAATGCTCTGAAGAGCTTACAATCTAATTTTACAACATCTCCTACTCCAAACAATTACACAAAAAAGATACTGAAAGGTAATTTTCCAGGTGGATCTTTTGAAGCCTGACAGTTTATGTCTAAAACAAATGTGTTCACCAGTACATCAGGTCACAAACAATTTAAGATTCAAACTTATATTAATTGGAGAAAATTATTTTCTAGAGAGAAATTATAACTGGGAAGAGGTACAATTTGCAAAAGAAAAAGCAGGAAGTTGGACAGAGCAATTACTCTGAAACATAAGGAGAAGTAGAGAGTAGAAGATAATTATATTCCTTTTATTACCCAATTTAATAGAGACTCTTTAAAAATGAAGGATTTTATACGCAAACATTGACCTATTTTAAAGAAGGATGTTATCCTCAAAAACTATATACCAGACAAGTCACAGGTCATTTTCACAAAGGCACCCAACTTAAAAAATAAATTGACACCTAGTATTTTAAAAAGGTCTAACCTTAATGAAACAAAAAGAAGGCGATGAGTTCAATCAGGGATTCTTTAAGTGCTACAAGAGCAAAGCTTGACAATATGGACATAAAAAAACGGACATTCTTCTCCCGTCACACGAAAGAACAGTTTAATATCTCCTGTTTTATAAATAGCAAAAGTGACTTTACCGTCTATCTTTTCGAATGTCCCTGTAGTTTGCAGTACATGAGAAGCACAAGGCAACTGTTTAGAGCAGCGATGCCCCCCACTTGGATTTTTCTGGTGGGTGCGGGCGGTTGCAGAGGCCCCGAGCTCTTCCCCAAGGCATTTAAATAATATCACATGAGGCCTCTGCAACACTCCACTTACCTTGCTTCAGCCGGCTGTGTGACGCGTCGCCATGGCAATGTGGCATCAAATGACGACACAGGGCCATGTGACGTGACATTACACGCATCAAATGATGCAGAGGCTGACATGACATCACATGACGTGGATGCAAGGTAGGGGGGGGGTGCGAGAACCAGGGCAAGCAAGACAAGGGGGTGCAGCAGTAAAAGTTTGTGCTCCCCTGGTTTAGAGTAATGATTTTAAAATAAATCAGTCACATTAGTGTAGGATTGGAAACTCACAGTGTACCACTGCCATCATTCTAATTCTGAAGGTTTTATCTCTTTGCCATACACAAGCTGAATACTCTACAAACAACTGAGCTGAACATAGATATTAATCTTAATGCATTCTTAGGTTCATTTTTATTCACTGATTTCTATCTGTCGCTTAGATTTATATTAGGTGATTAGTTAAGCATCTTGAGTCTCTGTTACTGCCTCGTGTGTTCACCTATTTGAACCTCTAACACAATATACCTAGTGTGTTTTACACAAATCTCCTTTTTATTGTAGATTCCTCTTTGATTGGTGCTAGTTTGGATTAGTGTTTCCATTATTACAAAAATATTTTTATGGTATCTCATACATCATTACTTTAGCTTACAATTCTATATCCATTTCTGAAATATCTTTAATATTAGTCATTAAAGTTAATTTCTTAAAAGTACTTATGGATTGTAACTTTTAATTTTAAACGGCTCATTGTTTCAGAGCTGTGTGAAATAAATTCATTGAGCTCTAAAGTGTCACTATAATTAACAACAAAATAAGTTACTGGAAGTGATAATAAATGATACTTATAAGTTCTTGGGTGGTCTGTAGCTCTCAAATCAGTGGTGTAACTACAGCCCGGGATGCCCGTCACATCCTGGGGTCCCCAGCTTGTGGTTGGGGGCTTGAAGGGAGTCAGGACCCTCTCTCCCAACTTGTGGGGAATCATCACACGAGCGCTCAGCAAGAATTACAGGAGCCCCACACTTTTTCCCATAGCAATGAAACTGCCAGGGAGAAAACAGGGTCTCTATAAGAGAGCATCTCTCCTCTATTAATGTCGCAACCTCATGTGAGGCTGCATCCTCATGCCGACGTGATGTCACATGGTGAAACATGCCTTGTTTCTTTCCAGATGTCTTTAGATACAAGCAGATAACAGATAACAAAGCGCAAGCCTGGGAGGGAGGAGCCACTAACCTCCAAAACAGCTGAGACCAGCTGGACAAAGTTAATAAACACACAGATCAAGGAATGACCAAATTTGCAGGTCCTAACACTAACTGATTAAAATTCTTTTTTACCTCTATAATTAGAGGAAGAATGATCGCATTGGGTTTTCATAGAGCTTGCTGGGTATCTGTTTGTTTATTAAAATCATAGAATGACAAGAGGGAAAATATAGTGCAATAATGTCTGGTACAAAAAAATTGATATAAATAAAAATGGGATTAATTCCACTCACATTTAATCCAAATTAAACAGGCAATTTGGGGGAAAACCCCTCTGCAATCAATTAGCAACACATCCTCCAACAGTCCTGTAAGTGGACCAGATCTTCCCTCAAATAAAAGAAGAGAGAGAAATATAGTGAAAAAAGTTTTACTATAACATGTCAAAAGAGCAAATACACTTATACACAGCGAGTAAAAATAGGCGTTGTGACAACTCTGGGTCTAGTCGTAGCGCAGGAGCTGTCCAAGGGTCCACACTTCTCCTTCCACGCGTCTGCCCGCAACGTCACTTCTGCAAAATGTCCACTGCTGGCGCAGTACATGATGGTAAGGTGCTAAGAGCTGGAAGTTTTAAGGGGATATTAAGGGTGTGTTCCGCTCCTACTCACTACAATAGGTGTTGCAGTGGAGTGTTAGGTTAGCTGTATTGTCTATAATGATGGCGTTCCAAACCATTCACCTCAATATCGCAGCCATAGTAATAATAAAGTCCACCACTACTGAAGTAAGGTAAAGCTGACACTGCTACAATTTAAAAAGCCTAGTCGACGATCGTTTCGCGTCTGCTGCTTTATCAAGACTCCTGGGCCAGGAGTCTTGATAAAGCAGCAGACGCGAAATGATTGTAGTGGTGGACTTTATTATTACTATGGCTGCGATATTGAGGTGAATGGTTTGGAACGCCATCATTATAGACAATACAGCTAACCTAACACTCCACTGCAACACCTATTGTAGTGACTAGGAGCGGAACACACCTGTGTGCAACTTTGTCCACACAGAGCCAAACAGCTGATACACAAGTAGTATCCTACATCCGCAATTCCTACTGCCCTGATAACATTTCACTGCTATCTAACTGCCCCTGATGGTAACTGTGACCACAGGGGGCTCAGAGCAAGGGCTGTATATATGGCAAAACTTTAGCTATACATCTATATACTGAGGACAAGCAGCAAGGCTGCACTCTATTGCTCCTCCATCTGCATAGCAATGTGGGCTCAGAGCAAGGGGCTGTATATATGGCTAAACTTTAGCTATACATCTATATACTGAGGAGAAGCAGCATGGCAGCACTCTATTGCTCCTCCATCTGCATAGCAACGTGGCGTTAAACTACAACATACCATATCACTACAGCACAAATTGCTGTGTTAAACTATATCATACAAGCAGCTGACGAGATTTATCATCTGTAGTTCCACATCACTATACTCCTCACCTTGGCCAAGGGGGAGTGTAATTACTTACTTTTACCAACTAAAGCAACTAGACACTGCTACTCTTAGACCGACAATAGGGGTCTATCCTTATGTAGCGATTCGATACTACTGGCACAGTCCCAGATATCTGACATATTCATGTCAAGATTATTATTTTTTCTTTTTTCTTTGTACACCATTTATTTTAACATTTAAATTGAATAATAAAGATTATTTTTAATCAATACACTAATCATCATTGATAATTGAGTGCTACTTCAACTGAGTTCTTTCTCTTTCGGTTTATTGCAAATACAATTCTCAGAAAAGCACCTTATCTACACCATTAAAAACTTACCTGTTAGCTGAGCAGAGGTTTACTTTCCTTTCCCACCCCTTCCATACTTTCCCCATGGTATATACAGTATATCTACAGATGTAACCAGAGTACATGTTCACACTGCCCGGACAACCTGTGGTATCCTGACTGTGGCATCCCCCGGTAGTGAGAAATAGCTCAAAGAGGAGGTCCCTTTCAGAAGAATGGACCCCCGTAGGCAGCCGTGTATTTTAGTGTCCCTAGAGTCACTACATTTTTTGCTTTTTGTCCTGTGGCTCAGTGAACAGAAAATCAGGCTACATCTGTAGTATGACACTACAGGTGACAAACACCTTTCAGACCCGTGCGTCGGCGATTAGCCAGGATATGCCATGTTAAGAAAACCTGCCCTCATGGGTCTTTTTTCTGGCGATGGTATTGCATGTGTCCACCAGGTTTAAGACAAAGGAGAATACTACAACTCCCAGAGATATTGCCAAGAATGACCCTCCCATTTCCTGGGTAGCCCTTTTTAAAGATCAGAAAAGCCCTATACTTCTTGTGTTGCATCTTTGGCTCTCAATTCAGTTCATGTCTCTGATCCTGTCTCCTGCCAGGCTAAGTATTCTGCCTGATTTCCTTGAGGATGACCTCGGATCTGCTCTGCCTTGCTTAACTCCTCAAGTACCTTGCTTGCTATATTGTGTATGACTTCAGATCTGCTCTGGACTTTGCCTTGCTTAACCTCTCAAGTACCCTGCTACTCTACTATTGTGTTTGACCTTGGATCTGTACTGGACTTTGCTTTGCCTAACCCTCATGTTACACTGCATATAACCTTTGAATTGCCGTTGACTCTACTCTTTCTACTACATTCCATTGATTTTTCCTTTCCCAGTCTCTGTCATCCCTAGTGTTCTCAGACACCTGTAGGGGTCTATGGGGCTATGCACTAAGCTCCAAGCTTTCGTGTTGGCTTGAAAATAAATGCACGTTCGATAAAAAATGAAGCCAGCGGCGCGATTCACTAAGGCCCTGAGCTTATTTTCAATCGGACGTGCCCAAAACTGTTTTAAACTAAGATGTGGGCCACAGATGTGGATCCCACTAGCTAGCAATAGTAGCTTTGAGGTCTGTGCATCCTGATAGAATTACTGTCTACAACGGGAGATAGCTGAGTCACTTGCCAGCAAGTAGAAGTGTCTGCTTCATATACAGACACCACAAGTCACTGTAAGTAGATCCCGCAGTATATATCCCCAGGTAGATCAGTTCACAGATCACTGAGGTTTGTCTGTTGCTAGGTTTTTACTAAGTTCTTATGTGCAGGCTAGAGTGTTACATATTATGCCATATAGGTACACTCTGATGATTATGGACAGGGAATAGTTCCGTGGGCGCCTATAAAATTTTACCACTATAAAGGATATACGAAAACCAAGCCTGTTGGTTGTGAAGATTGTTGATCCTCACGGTGGGCTTGAAAACAAAGAGAAAGCACAACACATAGCGTAATACTGTTGAAACATTAAACAAACAACATATAAGACAACATATAACAGCTGAATACTGAAATGGTATTTTTAGGACAATAAAATCATTTAATAACAATTAATATTTAATATAATGCACAATTTGCATGGACATATAGATTTAAGCAATTAAAAATCTGAATAGGTGGTTCAACTGCTCCGTAGCACCAATGTTGATGATAGCAATGCCTACTCACCAGATGGAATAGGTTTGCAGGCAGTGGATATTTTAGAGAGTATCCCCTCTCATCTGTGTGCTGCTCTCTGCTTAGCTGGCGTCTCTGTCGGCTCGTGGGTGCAGCTCATCAGCAGGGACTCCTGCAGCTCCAGGAAGCACGTCTGAGCAGATGGAACTCAGCTGCAGCTGATTCAGCACGATGTCAGCCACGGACCACCGTGAGCTCGTCTATCTGCTGCTCACTGCTAGCTGGCGTCTCTATCCGCTCGTGGACGCAACTTGTCAGCAGGTACTCCTGCAGGGCGCCAAGCAGGGCGCTTGAATAATGGGAAACCGCAACAGCTGGTTCAACTCGTCGGCGGCTATAAGAGATGGTTAGCTGGCAGCTCACGTTGATTCACCGATGTACGGGGGGTACTACACCAATGTGTGCGGGGCTTGAACCTCCACCCTACGCGTTTCAAGAGCGATCTGCTCTCTTCCTCAGGGGTATATGAATAAAATAGTCCAAAATGTCCTTTAAATACTGACTTCACCATTTGGGTAAATAGTTCCACCTGTAGCTGCTCAGACGTGCTTCCTGGAGCTGCAGGAGTCCCTGCTGATGAGCTGCACCCACGAGCCGACAGAGACGCCAGCTAAGCAGAGAGCAGCACACAGATGAGAGGGGATACTCTCTAAAATATCCACTGCCTGCAAACCTATTCCATCTGGTGAGTAGGCATTGCTATCATCAACATTGGTGCTACGGAGCAGTTGAACCACCTATTCAGATTTTTAATTGCTTAAATCTATATGTCCATGCAAATTGTGCATTATATTAAATATTAATTGTTATTAAATGATTTTATTGTCCTAAAAATACCATTTCAGTATTCAGCTGTTATATGTTGTCTTATATGTTGTTTGTTTAATGTTTCAACAGTATTACGCTATGTGTTGTGCTTTCTCTTTGTTTTCAAGCCCACCGTGAGGATCAACAATCTTCACAACCAACAGGCTTGGTTTTCGTATATCCTTTATAGTGGTAAAATTTTATAGGCGCCCACGGAACTATTCCCTGTCCATACTGTTTTCCTGACCAGGGGGTCAGGCTTTGTGTCCTAGGCAGCCCCTTATGTATAGTTTTAATTAATATATAAGGTAATAGTTACTACACCACACACATTGCGGTTAGCGCTACCTGTTTTGTTGTTTATGTACACTCTGATGATTATGCCACACATTGAAGATTTAGCTAAAGTCACTTGATATTAGCATACATTGTTTCACTTAACAGGATTGCCTTATACCAAAGCAACAACCACACAGGGACCTAGCTTAGTAACTGCATATACTCTTTTTACATGCATGATTGGCCACATTATGGTTAATTTACCTGTGCCATTTGACTATTGAGGAATCCGCATATAGGATTTCCCAGAGCACACCCTCTTAGGTTTTACCATTTTCTATGTTTATGATATATTAATAAATTATTTGTTATTTTGATTAAGTAGAGTAGAGTGCACCGTTCTAGGGATCTTTCTCCTTTTTCTCTACATACACATGTTTGTTATCCCTGGTAGCACCTCTCTAGCAAGTATAATTCTTAGCTGAGCAGGACTTCCCCCTCCCCCGCCCCTCCCCCCTCTCTACCTCTGGAGACCACCTGAGGTCTCCTCGGACGCTCACGGGTACCAGGCTGGCGAGTCCACGGGGGACACCTGCAGGGAAGAACAATTGGCCCCATCTGTGGGGGCACTGTGGACCCGTAGGGACCACCCGAGGGCCCCCCGACCCCATGGGAACCACCTGAGGCCCCTCAAACACCTGTGGGTCTGACCCGGGGGCCCCCAGACAGCCGTGGGCCTACCCGTGGAGACCCCATTGTGGCCCACGGGGACCCACGGAGACCACGGTGCCTGGCGGGGACCACCCGTAGGCCCCCAGACCCTGTTTGAAACCTTTTGCTGGGCCACTGTGAGGTCTACGGACACCCGTCAGGCCAACTGGGGACTCCCGTGGGCCTGGGGCATTAACCCTGTATGTAAAATAATAAATCATGTATTTATGGGGGGGTGCACAGGGGGTGGGTTATGTATTTAATAAATATAATGATGTTTATTGTGGGGCTGTGTATTGTTTTTATTGTAGGTACTGGAGGTGGGGGAAGGGGGTATTGGCCCCAAGAGTATGTGGGTAGGCCTCCCACCTGGGTAGTGGGTGAGGGTGGTTAGGCCTCACGGGGTGGGTAGTGGGGGAGGGTATTTAGGCCTCCCGAGTAGTGGGTGAGGGTGGGTTAACCTCTTAATGACTATAGCGGTTAATGAACGCTCGAAAAAAAGGCGGTGCAAAACAGCGCTAAAAAATTATATAAATGATAACAATACTTGAAATAAATATTGCAGGCAGCCTGGCAAATACTGACTGTACAGTCAGAAAATGAACCACAGAGAAAATAAAGAATTGCCGGCGCCAAATCAGTCCTTTAAATAATAATAACCAAACCGTCTCTTGAAAAGTCCCAAAAGTGTCCTTGAACAAACAGGCAGTGAAGGGGTCAACGAATGGCTCACACCAAATAATAGTGCAATATGTAAAAAAGAGAAGAAAACAGATAATAGTGCAGTACGCCAAAAAAGTTTACATTAAAACATTAAAAACGCACACATGACAAGCATAACACACAATGGCAGACAGACACTAGCAAGGCTATAATCCTAACAAAAAGCTATTTATTAACATTGAAATACTGGGTCTGGAGGATACAGCACTTATGTCCAGAGGGGTAAAATTGAAACCCTACTTACAGGACAGTAGATGGTAAAAGCAGTGAAGCTGAAGATCGCTTAGGTGCTCCTCTCTGATGATAACTGGAGCTCCTTTAGGGATTGCCTCGTGTGGGGGATGGATGTTGGGTCGCACGAAAACCGGAACTTCCGGGTGATGTGACGTCACACGCCGCGGTGTTACCGAAATCGCTGCTCCTCTTTCTCTCCTTTCCCCCCACAGCCTACACAACTGCTGCCAATATCCTCCACAACCAAACAGACAGCTCTAAAAACAGAATAATCTCTTGTGGCTTGCAGTATATTGGCAGAACTGGGAGAACCTTCCAGAGACGCATCTATGAGCATGTTTATAACATCAAGAAAGGATTGGTCACACATAGTGTCTCCCATCATTTTCTTTTGTGCCATAATAAAAATCCTAAAGGTTTGCGCTGCCAGGCCATTGAAGTGGTTCAGCCCAGTCTAAGAGGTGGGAATAGATTAAGACAGGCAAGTATGCGTGAAGCATACTGGATTTATGAACTAAAAAACTATCCCCTAGGGGGCTGAACATAGACTTCGAATTAAAAGCCTTTTTATAATATGATATATTATGTTCATTTTCTGTCAGCCCCACTATTTATTATTTTAAGATTCAATTTTAAATGTTTTAATATTTTAATGTTTTTATGTGCTGTTTAATGTTGTGTAATGTATGTTTAGCAAGCTTTGATGTTGTCTAGCTCTGACCATGGCAATTGATGGGTTAAACTAACACTGTGTCATCTAATTAGCCAATTAGAACCACCCATGCAGTGCATATAAACTGCTGGTTGTCAGGGCAAGTCACACCCCCTGAAGAAGTGCACGCATGTGCATGAAACGTCGTTGGGAGATTATTCTGTTTTTAGAGCTATCTGTTTGGTTGTGGAGGATATTGGCAGCAGTTGTGTAGGCTGTGTGGGGAAAGGAGAGGAAGAGGAGCAGCGATTTTGGTAACACCGTGGCGTGTGACGTCACATCCACCCGGAAGTTCCGGTTTTCGTGCGACCCAACATCCATCCCCCACTCGAGGCAATCCCTAAAGGAGCTCCAGTTATCATCAGAGAGGAGCACCTGAGCGATCTTCAGCTTCACTGCTTTTACCATCTACTGTCCTGTAAGTAGGGTTTCAATTTTACCCATCTGGACATAAGTGCTTTATCCTCCGGACCCAGTATTTCAATGTTAATAAATAGCTTTTTGTTAGGATTATAGCCTTGCTAGTGTCTGTCTGTCATTGTGTGTTATGTTTGTCATGTGTAAGTTTTTAATGTTTTAATGTCAACTTTTTTGGCGTACTGCACTATTATCTGTTTGTTTTCTTCTCTTTTTTACATATTGGACTATTATTTGGTGTGAGCCATTCGTTGACCCCTTCACTGCATGTTTGTTCAAGGACACTTTTGGGACTTTTCAAGAGACGGTTTGGTTATTATTATTTAAAGAACTGATTTGGCGCCGGCAATTCTTTCTTTTCTCTGTGGTTAATGAACGCTAAGGTGATTAAGGGGTTAGAGGACATTTCATTGGCTATTTTGATTGTTTTTTATGTTTTGCAGCACCGGAGGGACATGGGCAGGATGAAGATGAAGATGAGGATGGCCTTCATCGTGAGTGCCTGGAAAAGGTAAGTGTAATATGTATTTACTGTAATTATTGTGATTTATATGTATTTTAAATGGGCAAAAGCATTATTATCCATATGTGGATAATAGTAATTTTGCCCATTACTGTATTATATGTGTTAGGGGTCGGGGGAGGTGGGTGTATTTAGTTAGAAAAATTGTTTATTTTTTTGTAGGAACAACATTGGTACCACAGGCCCGTGGGTACCCCTGGACTCCCGCGGGGACTCCCGCGGGGATGCCAGGATGGCCGAGGGGACCCCGGACTCCCGCGGGGACTCCTGCGGGGACTCCCGCGGGGACCCCCGCTTAGTGAGCCGGGGACACCTGCGGGACCCCCAGACCACCACGGCATCAGGTGGGGACCCCCACGGGACCCCGGCCTCCCTCGGGGACCCCAGCGGGGTCAGCCAGGGACACCCGCTAGCCTGTTGTATATTGTTGCACCTGCAAAAATGTAAACAAAGACATTTTTCTAAGTCCTGCTATTTTTATCACCTGCCTTTAGCTGGTGTGCTGTATTCAGCGCAATTTTCAAATTATGATAAGTTTGCGTAGCTTAGTGAATCCCGCAGAAGGGCAGGATTCAGCACAAACAGCTGATCGTACAAGCAAAGTTGGACTTAGAAAAATTTCTTGAAAAAAGCCAGTTTTACAGCGCAAAGTGCCTGTTTGCGCGGCTCTGTGAATCATGCTCAGCGGAACTTCACGTTCTAAGAGCACTTTGCGCTCTTAAAACGACTTATCACGGCTTAGTGCATAGCCCCCTATGTATCAAGGCAATATTGTAGAAAAACCAGGAGGGAATATTCATGCAGTAGGTGTTTCAAAGACTTTTCCCCTTCATCCTAGCTTGTTCCTGGTGGAGTGTTAATAGGAGAGGTTGGGGAGGAGTTACACAGTGCACAGATGATAATGAGGGGAATCACAGTCTGCATCTCTTTGTACCATTCATTTGACCTTTTATTTAGAAAATAAAAAATAATCCTATCTGATGTGCCATGAATCTAAAATTCTGCCTCAGATGTAAAATAAACTTTTCTTACATACAGTATGCCACAGTTCTGCTCCAAAAAAATTAAGCAGTACATCTAAACACACCTTTCTCTATGTTAATATCCAGTAATGAGTGTTTGCTGCAGCTTTTCACAAATATTCTTAAGTACTTTATGTGCGTTCTCATTCTTCTTACAGAAGGTAGACATTCAAATCAGAAGATCCTCTAGACTACATGATTTATCATGACTTCCATATAGATTTTAATTTACCCTACACAGTAAATGAGTGAAATATGTACTTACATTTTTAAAGCATGTTTAATTACAAATTATAAAATGTCAATTTTAATATCAAATTACAAAATCATGTTGAAACTGAGAGGGAAAAAAAAATGAAAACATAAATCAATTATTTCTTTATGTCTTAGTGCAGATGAATAACTTGTCAATGTTAGTTCTCCAAAAGTATGTGGCACCCGGTGATGTTCTGAAAATGAACAAAAGAAGCTGAACACAGCTCTCAAATATTTTTTCCTCTGATGGACAGTTGACATCTGTTGGCAGTTTGCTGGCTTAACAACATGTCTAACAGAAAAAAATGATTGTGTTCACCAAGTGATTAATTACTATCCCTTACAAATGGTGACTTTTCATTAAACATCTTGTTCTAAAAACTGTGGAACGGCGATCTTTTCAAATTGCTTGTAGGGTTGCCAATTTGCATTACCAAGGGTTTTATATTCTTAGGATATAAACAGTGATGTGCACACTAAAATACATTTATATTTGCAAGATGAGAAAGACTGACCCATGTTCATTGTTTTTGTTGTTTGTATACATATTGATATATTAAGAAGGGATTGCACTGCAACGTACAGAATGTGAATAAATGCCATGAGAGTAACATGAAACCTAGAAACACTGGGGTAGATGTATAAATGTAAAGAAAGTGCAAATAGAAGTTTGTTTTGATGCATTGCTCACTTTTCTACTTGAATTTGCTTCAAATATATGAAATAGTTTCTTATATTGACGCAAATTGTTAGTCAGAAAATGTATGCCACCTCAGATCTGATTATTGTTTTTTATGCAAATAAAAGATACAAAAGTGATGCAGTGAGGAGATCTCTTTATAATCTGTGTGTCATTGAACTCCTCCTTAAGTTTTGTCACTCCCCAAATGTAAGGTGATGCAAAACTTGGATCAAAGACCTCAATACATTGACGCAAAGAGACACGCAATGAAAATGATCCATGCAAGATACAGTTTGCTTCAATTTTATTCCACATTTACTATTCTATTACTATTAATAGTGAATCTGAATATTACTTTATCTACTGTAGTTGTCAGAAGATTTAAATCTAGAAAGCGTGCCTGAAGGTTATAGAGAAAGTACAAACATATTAAGCAGAGCTGGTTTTAAGCACATTTTTACAGCTTTGGGTAAGTTAACTTGATTTTTTCACGATAAGCCACTTTATAACTGCCCCACCATGTTGTTACGCAATTTTTTAGAATAGAGAACATAGGACACTTTCAATGTGAGATCGATAGGCAAATTATTGGGGGAAAAGGAGAAGGTAGAGGTATTAAACAAATTATTGTCCTCTGTACATTGTATACCAAGTTGAGTCAATAGCAAAAATATTACAACAAGAGGAAGCCTAAATCTCAACATTAACTAACATTTGGTTATCATAGGAAGAAGTGCACAGGAAGAAGTGCACAGTTGACACATTAAAAAGGCAAATAAAGCACCTTGTCCTGATGGCTCTTGAGGTGCTATATTCAGTAATAGCCAGACCGTTATATTTAATATTCAAAGACTCCATTTTCACAGGCTCAGTACTTCAAGATTGATGTAAAGCAGATGGGGTGCCTATATTTTAAAAGGAAGCTGCATAAACACCAGGGAATTACAGAACTGTAAGTCTGGTATCAATAGTGAGGAAACTTCTTGAAAGGTTATTGCGGGATACAACTGAAGAATACCTATTTGATAGCAAAATGATTAGTAATAACATAGATATATGAGGGATAGGTCATGCCAAACTAACCCTATACATTTTTTTTGTTTGTTTCAATTTTTTTATTGTTTTTTGAGAGAATTACATCAAATAACAGGTTTTAACATACATCTGTTACAACTTCACAGTGTATAAAAAGAAAAAAATATTAAACATTATATTACAACATAAATAATACTCTTGTTGTCTTCTTTTTCTTATAAATTAACTTACATCCGTTGAATTCCACAAAACATTTGTTATATATATTTTGAAATTTTAACAACCTATTTAGGAAGCAGCCGCTTTCGGGCATCTCTCTCGGAGAAAATCAAGGATAGTGGAGAAAAAAGCAAGAAAGAAGAGGGGGGGTGGGTGGGGGAGGGGAAATGAGAGGAGGGGGGTAGAGGGGGTGGCCTATTAACTCTAGTCTTGTATGGTCCCTATGTTTTATTGTTAATTGTCTGGCCATACTGACCAAACCTTATGGAATTTATCAACCTTTTGACTCAGCTGTGCCGAGAGGTGTTCCATTAGTCTTATTTCCCTGACATGTCTCAATACTGTCTGCTTGGATGGGGTGTTTAATATTTTCCATGTCACGGCTACCGAGCAGCGAGCTGCAGTGAGGACGTGGCTTATCATTTTGTGCTCTTGGGGTTGTAGATCCTCTATTGGTTTAGCCAGTACCAGGACCAGTGGGTCCACCTCTATCTCTAGCCCCAGGAGCTCTCGTATCATTGTTTGTATCATGATCCAGAAACCCTGAATTTTTGGGCAATTCCACCAGATATGAGCCATGTCTTCTTTTTGCCCACATCCTCTCCAACACAAATCTGAGGACCCGGGGAAAATCTGGCTCAACCTATTTGGGGTTAGGTACCAATGAAACAGAATTTTGTATATGTTTTCTTTTATAGTTGTGCAGATTGATGTTTTAGAGGCCGCTTCCCAGATATCCTCCCAGTCATCTCTATCTAATTCTAGGTTTAAGTCTTCTGCCCATTTTAGCATGTAGCTATGCTTAGATTGTGCCGCAGTTGACGCCAGGCCCAGATATACCTCAGAAATCAGACCTTTGCAATAATAGCCTCTTCTGCATAGTCTCTCAAATTTTGTCATTGCAGCAAACGCTGCGTCTTTTGAAACTGTTTGTAGGTAATGTCGAATTTGTAAATAACCAAACACCGGTAAATTTGTAATTTTATGCTTTTTCTCCAACTCTGGGAGTGCAAGAATCTTATTTTTGGATACATAGTCATCAGCCATTACCAACCTTAGCTCTTTATATTTACTAAGTCCCTTTGGGAGGCAGCCTGGGATAAACTCAGGGTTGATAAATATGGGGGTCATTAGAGTGGGGGACGATGCCAAATGATATTTCTCCTTATTTCTTGACCATATCCTCCATGTACACCTCATTGCTTCCAGTTTTAATTTATCTGCTAGGCTCTCCCTCCCTCCCCCGGTCCAAAGGGTTGCCGGCAGAGAAGGGGGTCCAGCATAGGTAGACAATCCCCAACCAACAACTTGTAGTTGGGTCATTGTTCCACATTATTACTTGTTTTAGTTGGGCCGCCAGATAGTATTTAGTGATATCCGGGACTCCCAAACCTCCGCAATCTTTTGGAGCTAGCAAAATTGCTCTAGCAACCCTTGGTCTTTTGTTTTTCCAGATGAATTGAAAAATTATATTCTGGATATTTTTAAGTTCTGCTAATGGAATGTCTATTGGTAGCGTCTGGAAATAATATAGGAGTCTTGGCAGGATATTCATTTTAACTGTGGCTCTTCTTCCTAGCCAAGAGATCTGATATTCGTTCCAGCTCTGAAGATCTTTCCTAATCTTTTCAAAGAGAGGGGGATAATTGTGTTGGTATAGGGTCTTAAAAAAGCTCGTTATCTGTATTCCCAGATATTTAATTTTTATCGAGCTCCATTTATAATTAAAGTTCGCCTGTAACAACTTAACTTCTGATGCTGTTAATGAAAGATTCAGTGCCTCCGACTTGTCCGTGTTAATTTTATACAGGGAAAAAGGAGACCAAAAGCGCACCAGCACAAACGGAGCAGGAAGGACCCAAAACGAAAAATAATTAAAAGGGCACTTTAATGTGACAAAAGACCCATCCAACGCGTTTCGAACGTCACAGCGTTCTTTTTCCTTGAAAAAGAACACTGTGACGTTCGAAACGCGTTGGATGGGTCTTTTGTCACATTAAAGTGCCCTTTTAATTATTTTTCGTTTTGGGTCCTTCCTGCTCCGTTTGTGCTGGTGCGCTTTTGGTCTCCTTTTTCCATGTATTGCATTTAGTAGCTGCACAGCCGGCCTACCTACCTGTACCCTACCAGGATGTGAGTATTTGCATATTTTTCTGGGGAACCTGCCAATGAGACTTATGGTAAGTGGGTTACACCATATACCACCTGTCTTCAGGAGGATAGTACCCATACTAATACACATTAGGTACTATATCAATTGTTAGTGCCCTGGTTTAGTGGTTTGGCTTATTTTTGTTATTATACATGCATTTGAGCGCTTCAGCTATTTTCCAACGTGTTAATATATATCCTGAAATTTTACTAAATTGGTCTAATTGGGATTGTAAATTTGGGAGGGACGTCAGTGGGTTGGACAGGGTTAGGATAATGTCGTCGGCAAACAGGGATATTTTGTAAATTATCTCTCCAATTTCGATACCTTTGATATTCTTTTTGTCCCTAATTGTCGCTGCCAGAGGTTCTATGGAGAGGGCGAATAGAAGTGGAGATAAGGGGCATCCTTGTCTGGTACCATTAGTGATTTTTATGGGGCTTGAGTCTCCTCCTGGGAGTTTCACGACTGCTGTAGGAGTTTTGTATAGGGCTCTGATCCCCTCTAAGTATTGGCCCCTAAATCCGAATTTGATCAAAGTTTGATCTAAAAAATCCCACCGTATCCTGTCAAATGCTTTCTCTGCATCTAGACTCAACAGGATAGCCTTCGTATTTGAGAGGTGTACATGGTCTATAAGGTTGATAATTTTTTTGGTATTATCAGAGGCCTGTCTTCCTGAGACAAACCCAAGTTGATCTAAATGAATTAGACTGGGCAATATTGGGGTGAGTCGGTTTGCCTTTGTAAAGAGATTTAGATCCGAATTAAGGAGGGCTATGGGGCGATAGTTATCGCATTCTAATGGGTCTCTCCCTTCCTTGTGTATGATTGCTAGATTTGCTTTAGACATTGTTGTCGGAATATCTGCTCCCCCTAGGAACGAATTAAACATATCCAGCATATATGGGGCTAGTACCTTCTTACATTTTTTGTAGTACTGGATTGAAAAGCCATCCGGGCCCGGCATTTTACTAGCTTTTAATTGAGCAATGGCTTCTTGAAATTCTTCCCGTGTTGTATCATTATTTAGTTCTAAATGATTTTCTTCTGTAAGTTCTGGAAGTTTACACTTCCCCAAGTACTCAGAGATAGCCTCCGATCCCGATGATCTATTCTTTGGGAAGTTTAAATTGTATAATTTAAGGTAGAATTCCGAGAATTCTTTTGCTATTTGCTTCTCGTTGTATGTTTTTGTTCCTAAACTAGTTTGAATAGCTGAGATTTGCGTTTTGGTTCTCAGTCCTCTAAGTTTGGACGCCAATAGTCGATCGGCTTTGTTACCTTTATCATAATATTTTTGCTTGGTCCACCTTAACGCCCTCTGCACTTCATCTAGTTGTGTCTGCTTCAATTCAGTTCTGTTTTTATCAAGTATTTTGAATAAAAATTTTTAGGGGTTATTTTTATGTTTCTGTTCTAAAAGCTGCAGTTTTTCCGTTCATTCATTGTATAATTTTTGATTAGCTTTTTTCTTATACGATGCTATTGAAATAATAGTCCCTCTTATTGTAGCCTTATGGGCTTCCCATAGCATTGCTGGTGACTCTACGGAGCCCTTATTCAGCGTAAAATATTCTCTGAGTTTCTGTTTAATGTCTATTTCTACATCCATTTGGTTCAACAGAGAATCGTTTAATTTCCAATTATATTGAGTGCTTTTACTGAAGGGGAGAGAGAGTACTAGGGAGACCGGAGCATGGTCCGACCATGATATTGACCCTATGTCTGACTGGGAGGATGCCTGGAGAACATCTTTGGTTCCCAGAAAATAATCAATCCTTGAATAGGTCTGGTACGGGGGTGAATAGAACGTGTAGTCCCTCTGGCCCTGGTGTTGCGCCCTCCAAATATCTATAAGCGAGTATTCTTTTAAGATGTTTCTAAAGTATTTCGCATTTTTTTCAGTGATGCGTGGGTGAGATGTTCCTTGTGCACTTGTTCTGTCTAGTTCTGGGGTGACTATCATATTCATATCTCCTCCTATCAGTAGTGTGGTTCTTGGCTGGGGGGATATATTATCACATAAGTCCCTTAAAAATTTCGCTTGCCCCTCATTTGGGGTGTATACATTCAATAAGACTATTTCTACCCCAGTGAGTGAGCCATATAGGATTAGGTATCTGCCTTCTGGGTCTGATACCACTTTTTTTTAGGGTGAATGGTGTGTTATGTTTGAATAATATAGCCATTCCTCTTTTTTTGTTGTACAAGACGCATAGTATGCTTGGGGGTAGTCTTTTTTGAAGGTGTTTAGGGAGATGTAGTGTTAAAATGGGTTTCCTGAAGGAATAGTATATCTCCTTTTGTTTTTTTGAGTTCCTGGAGGGCAAGTCTTCTCTTAATTACTGAATTTAGCCCCTTTACATTGAGGGACACTATCTTTAGGGGTGTTTTGCTAACCATTTTTCCTTTTTTAATTTGATAGGGTCTTGAAATCCCTCCACTTTCCCAGGGTGGTGGGGCGTCCTACCTTCTTCCTTTGCGTGCATGTCTAGGTGAAGTCCGTGCGTCTTTTTGGCGTCAATACAGTAGTTTTGAGTCTTCTAATCTCTGTGTGTTCTGTGGTGGGGAGGGTTGGCTTGGAGACGGACTGATTGGACACCTGGGGAGGGGGAGACAGAGGGGCAAGAGAGAGGAAAAAGAATAGAGAAAGTGGGCGATAACAACGCCCTAACATAGTAACCCCCACCACGCTAAGGGTGAGGGGGGCAGGCATATTGCCCTCTGGAGACTTCTCGATAAGTCAGGTTCTGGAATCCACCAAGGAGGTCCCGGAGCCCCTCCGGGGTATTCAGAGTTCAATCGAGACCATGCATGGCACTGGAAATCAACAATTTAACACTTTATATAACGACTTGTCACCTGTGGAGGGTATTAAGAGCTTAACATTACTTAACCTACTGAACAGTTTCTAGTCTTTCCCATTACTCTAGATTTGACATAGCTATCCTAGTCTTTTCCCCCAGGAATCTTTTCCAAATTCTCTCCCTAGATAGATTTAGTATTTATGGGTAGCTTAAACATGAGACCCAGAGTTATGAAATAAACTAATACGATTGTAACACGGGTTAGCATATTTTGGTATACCCAAGAATTTGAACGTTCCCGGTCTTTTCCGAGCTCCTAAGCATTGTTTACTCTGTTTTCTAGATCTTACTCTAAAGGGTAGACTCTTTACGAACATTTCTAGGTTTCCCCACAAGGTGGAGCCAGAGGATAAATTCTAGACAACATCTATACCTGAATTTTAACATTGACAGTGATTGCAGTCTGCAAACAGTATAACAGAGCATCCTATAGAGGAGTTATCCCAATGACACCGCTCTAGGGATGATATTGTTCACATCTTGATCTTGATTGGGAAAAGACCTCTGCGGGCCCCCGCCTACCACCCCCCACCCAAAATCCACCCTCCACCCTCAAAACCCACACCCCCACCCAGAAGTCGCATCTGGGGCTGAGACTCATTCTTCAGGTAACTTGAAGGTACTCTACCCACGCTTTGGTTCTGCAACAGGTCCGTAGGTTATACCTGGAAGGGGAGAAGGAAGGGGGGGGGAGAAGGAAAGGGAGGGTGGGGGGAGGGGATAAAAAAAAGGGGGGGGAGGAAGGGGGGGTGGAGGGGGGGGCAACAACGACCGTCTCTCTGCAATTTTCTTTTTGTATTACACCTCCTGCGTCGGCTGTTCTTCTTTACTCATCACGCGTCGGGTTCTTTTGCGACGCCAGGCGTTGGGATGTCCTTGGTGTTTTTGCCGTTCCTTGTCTGTGCTGCTCTTCCTCTGCTCTCTCAGATGTCGCTTCCTCATCTGTATGTTGGAGACCCAGGGCCCTTAAGAATCTTGGGCCATCTTCCATGTAGGACACCGTGTGCATCTTTCCTCCAGCCTGCGCCATCAATTTAAAGGGGAATCCCCATCTGTATCTCACTTTGTGATCCCTTAATTTTTGTGTAAGGGGCCGCATTTCTCTTCTCCTGTCTACTGTTTCTTTAGATAGGTTGCTGTAGATTTCCAGGTGGGTATTACGGAATTGAACCTCACCTTTTTCCCTGCTGGCTGTGAGCACCTTTTCCTTAGTTGTATAGGAATGGAAGCGTATGATGACGTCTCTGGCTCTCTTAGGGTCTTGTGACTTCGGGCCCAATGTCCTGTGTGCTCTATCCAGCTCTATTTGTTCCAGCTGCAGCTCAGGGACCAGGAATATAAACAGGTCTTTCAGGTACGGCTGTAGGTGGGTAGCCTCTATCTCCTCTGGTATGTATCGCACGCAGAGGTTCTGACGCCGGTCTCTATTTTCCTGTTCCTCTGCTTTCTCTTTTAAGGAGCGAATTTCGTAATTTAATCTGTTTATTTCATCCTCTGCTTGGGAATAGGAATGTTCCGTATCTTCCACTTTTTTTGTACAGTGTCTGTTCTCTCTGACAGGGCATTCATGTCAGTTCTGAGCGAGTAGACGGCTTTATTAAGATCATCTTGGAATCCCTGTCTCATTCTCAGGAATAAAGCCTCTAGGTAGTCCCTGGTTACCTCTAGTTGTTCTCCTCTGCTCCCCTGCTCAGGCATGCTGTCGGGCATTTCAATGGGGGGGATCCGGCCGCCCCCTTGGGTCAGGCCGTCTCTAGCTGGGGGTTTGTGCGTCGGCATGAAAAAGCTTTTTAAACTTGTTTGTGCGGATCCCTTCGGCCATTCGCTCATCCCCTGGGAGTTGCGCAGCGCTCCAGTTAGTTTTTGTTGGTTTTTCACCCCGATTGGCACTATCTTTAGCTATTTAGCTAATTTTACTTCAATTTAGGTAAAACATCTCAAATTGTCTGTGTGTCCTGCAATCCTCATACCCTGCTGTCTATTTAGCTAATTTTACTTCAATTTAGGTAAAACATCTCAAATTGTCTGTGTGTCCTGCAATCCTCATACCCTGCTGTGTATTTAGCTAATTTTACTTCAATTTAGGTAAAACATCTCAAATTGTCTGTGTGTCCTGCAATCCTCATACCCTGCTGTCTATTTAGCTAATTTTACTTCAATTTAGGTAAAACATCTCAAATTGTCTGTGTGTCCTGCAATCCTCATACCCTGCTGTCTATTTAGCTAATTTTACTTCAATTTAGGTAAAACATCTCAAATTGTCTGTGTAGAAATCATCCCCCTATTGCCTTAATGTAATTCATCTTTCACACTTGTGCAAGACAACACCCACCTTTGAAAAAACAATTTGGTTTAACTACCCTCACATGTGCTAATTATGTTTGTTGTACCAACCAGGTGACTTTCTAAATGTATATAAGTAAACTTACAACAGCCATTGCTGCTAGCAGCCTTTGCTCTTAAGCAGAAATGCTTTTAAGTAGAAATCTTTAAAGTAGTGGAAGTTTAAAAAAGGAAGTTCAAAAAGAAGTGGAAAAAGTGGACACACTCTACTGCTTCTGATTCCTGCATTTGAACTACGCTGGAAAGAAGGTTATCATCCCACACTCCACATCTCAACACTTAACTATTGCTGTGATGCCACCTTTACTTTTTATATTTACTGTAACCTCACTTATTTTCAAATTATGCACTTCCTTCCACCAGCCTCATGTCTCTAACTCTATTCATATTTCGCCATCTCTCCTTACTTCACCACTTCTCAGTTCACATGAACTCCTCTCTTACCTGCGCCCTCTGTCACCACACAGTTATGCCGCCTGCACTAAAACACACCCCTACAAATCATCCTCACACATTCTCTTTCTATCCATGCTTCTCCTCCTTGCTTCTGGGGATATCTCTCCCAATCCTGGTCCCTGCCTTATTTCTACTTGTTCTCATCCTCGCCTTCCACATGCAACTTCTACTCCTTCTGGTGTCAACCCCTCTAACCTCATACCCATCCCCTGCCACCCTCCCTCCTCTCTCCCTTTCTCCTGTGCACTTTGGAATGCTCGCTCCCTCTCTAACAAGTTCCTCTCTGTGCATGACTTCTTTCTCTCTCACTCCCTGCTTCTCTTTGCTATAACTGAGACCTGGCTCACTCAGTCTGACTCTGCTCTGGAAGCTGCCCTCTCCTACGGTGGCCTTTCCTTCTCCCACACTCCACGCCCTGATGGCAGGGGTGGAGGCGTGGGGCTCCTGCTCTCCTCTCTCTGCCGTTACAGAACAATTTCTATTCCCCCCTCTCTTGCTTTTCCCTCCTTCGAGGCTCACACAGTCCAGATCTTCTCTCCTCTCCCGGTCCATGTGGCGGTCATCTATCGCCCACCTTCCTCTACTCATCCCCCTTCTGCCTTTCTCTCTCACTTTGAATCCTGGCTCTCTTTCTTTCTCTCCTCAGACTCCCCTGTTCTTCTCCTTGGGGACTTCAATTGCCACATTGATGACCCCTCTCTCCCTTGGGCTTCCCGCTTTCTTTCTCTAACCTCTTCTTTTGGCCTTCAACAGTGGACTGCAGCCAGCACCCACAAGGATGGCCACTACTTAGACCTGGTTTTCACTAAAAACTTCTCTCTCTCCTACTTCTCCATTTCCCCTTTTCCTCTCTCTGACCATCACCTCATCTCATTTTCTCTCTCTCGCTTCTCTCCATCTCCATCTCCATCTCGCCCTCGTTTTTGCAGAAACCTGCACTCTATTAACCTACCAGCTCTTGATTCCACTTTACGCTCCTCCCTCTCTTCTCTCAGTTCCGCTTCAGACCCTGACAACCTGGTCAGGAACTACAACTCTGCCTTATCTTCCTCTCTTGATCTTCATGCCCCACTTTCTCTCTGCCGTCCTCGCCCTTCTAACCCCAGACCCTGGCTAAACTCCCACACACGCATGCTGCGTTCCTCCACTCGTTCCTCTGAACGCCTCTGGAGGAAATCTCATACGCTCGCAGACTTCGTTCACTACAAATTTATGCTATCCTGTTTCAACTCTGCCCTCTTTCAGGCTAAACAAACCTACTTTTCATCACTAATCAACACACACAAGTCTAACCCACGCCGTCTCTTTTCTGTCTTTGACTCTCTACTCAGACCACCCTCAGCTGCCTCCTCTTCTTCCTCCATCTCACCTCAGGACTTTGCTGACTTTTTTAAGAATAAGGTGGAGTCCATACGGCAGAACATCCCATCTGTTGCCTCCTCCCATCCCACAATGCTTCCCAACTCTCCTCCTGTCTTTCTTGACTCTTTTTCTGCTATCTCGGAGGAGGATGTATCACTGCTGATCTCCTCTTCTCCCTCTACCACTTGCCATCTTGATCCCATTCCCTCCCATCTCCTAAAACCTCTTGCTCCTTCTATAATCCCTATGCTCACACAGATCTTTAACTCTTCCCTCTACTCTGGTACCTTTCCTTCATCCTTCAAGCATGCAACCGTTATACCATTACTCAAAAACAGCAAGCTTGACCCTACCTGTCCTTCTAACTATCGACCTGTCTCCCTCCTGCCTTTTGCCTCCAAACTCCTTGAACGTCTTGTATTCTCTCGATTGCTACACTTTCTCAACACCTATTCTGTACTAGACCCTCTACAATCTGGCTTCCGCACTGCTCACTCTACTGAAACAGCCCTCACTAAAATAACTGACGACCTCCACGCTGCCAAAGACAGAGGTCATTACACTCTGCTCATATTACTCGACCTCTCTGCAGCATTCGACACCGTGGACCACCCTCTTCTCCTTCACATTCTCCATACTCTTGGTATTCGGAACAAAGCTTTATCCTGGATCTCCTCTTACCTCTCCCATCGTACCTTCAGTGTCTCTTTTGCTAACACCTCCTCCTCCTCTATTGATCTCTCTGTGGGGGTACCCCAGGGCTCTGTCCTGGGACCCCTTCTCTTTTCTCTCTACACACTCTCTCTAGGTGACCTAATCACATCTTTTGGGTTTAAATATCACCTCTATGCTGACGACACACAAATTTACCTTTCAACCCCTGACCTTACACCTGCTATACAGACCAAAGTTTCTGAATGCCTCTCTGGAATATCATCCTGGATGGCCATCCGCCGACTGAAACTTAACATGGCAAAAACAGAGCTCCTTATACTACCTCCCAAACCTGGCCCTACTACATCCTTCCACATTGCTATTGGAAATACGATCATTCACCCAGTAGCCCAAGCACGCTGCCTAGGGGTCACACTTGATTCCTCTCTCTCATTCTCCTCTCATATTCAAAACGTTTCTAAAACTTGTCGCTTTTTCCTCCGCAATATCACAAAGATACGCCCTTTCCTCTGTTACTCAACTGCTAAAACTCTGACTCAGGCCCTCATTCTCTCACGTCTCGATTACTGCAACCTCCTGCTGTCCGGCCTTCCTACCTCTCACCTGTCTCCCCTACAATCTATCCTAAACACTGCTGCCAGAATCACTCTACTCTTTCCTAAATCTGTCTCAGCGTCTCCCCTGCTGAAATCCCTCTCCTGGCTTCCGATTAAATCGCGTATCTCACACTCAATTCTACTGCTCACTTTTAAAGCTTTACATTCTTCTGCCCCTCATTACATCTCAGCCCTAATTTCTCGCTATGCACCATCACGACTCTTGCGTTCTTCTCAAGGATGTCTTCTTTCTACCCCCTTTGTATCTAAAGCTCTCTCCCGCCTTAAACCTTTCTCACTTTCTGCCCCACACCTCTGGAATGCTCTTCCCCTCAATACCCGACTAGCCCCCTCGCTATCCACCTTTAAGACCCACCTTAAGACACATCTGCTTAAAGAAGCATATGAGTAGCACTGGATAATCATGGACACATGACACAAAGCTTGGCCTCCTGCAGACGCACTTACTAGTATTCCCTCCTACTGTCTCTGTACGTTCTCCCTACCTACCAATTAGATTGTAAGCTCCTCGGAGCAGGGACTCCTTCCTTAATGTTACTTTTACAGTATGTCTGAAGCACTTATTCCCATGATGTGTTATTTATATTTGTTATTTATATGACATGTATTACTACTGTGAAGCGCTATGTACATTTTATGGCGCTATACAAATAAAGACATACATATATACAAATAAAGACATACATACATTATTTATTTCTGGCCAGAATACTGTGGGGGAGTAGGGATATGTGACCCTTGGGCTCTGGTAGTAGGGTTAGGGCCCTTTAACAGGCAGGGTGTCCGCTCCTTGGGCACATTTGTGGGGTGTTGGTGTCCCTGCTTACCCTCTCAAAATGGCCGCCTCCTCCCTGCTAGCCACGTGGCTAGGGACTATGCCTCCCTTTAATTAGGGAATATCCTCTCTGTTTTCTCCCCTCTCCACAGGGTCCCAGATTAGGTTAGTACCTTATCGTTGTGCTGGTATATGCTGGTAGAGAGCAGGGTCTGTGTTCAGGGGGAGCCTAGCACTTTCTTCCTCCCAGCCACGGGAGGCTACAGCGCTCGCCTCTGCAACACCACAGGTTGGGATGGGCGCTCCTCGCTCTCCTCTGGCTCTCCTTCTATCCGTGCTCTACGGAGCACACGGGACCTCGCCGCCTCTCCCCTCCGGTCCCGCAGCTGAGACCGAGCCGCGCAGCCGTCAGAGGGGGAAGTCCTGCTGCAGAGGGCTGGTGCTCGGAAGAGGCCCCCCGAGCACCGGCAACTGCTCACCGGAGCCTCGAGCAGACACACCGGAGCTCCGTGAGTCGCGGGGCTCAATACAGGGGGTTTTGTTTAGATATTTTGAGGCTTTTTTTCCTGCTTTTGCTATAATTTCTATGTTTTATTTGTCTATTCTAATGGAGGGGCTCGGGAGCTTTCTCCTCACGCAGCCATCCTCCTTGACGTCACCGGAAGTACACCCTATACATTTTTTGAGGGGAGGAAAGTACACATTTAGACCAGAACAATGCAGTTGATTTGATCTACTTAGATTTTGCAAAGGTATTTGATATGGGTACACCCAAGAGGTTAGTGTACAAAGTAAAGGAAAATGGCCAGGGTGAACATATTTGCAACTGAATTAAAAACTGCTGAAAAGATAGTCAACAGATAGTTATCATAAATTAAATCTTTTTAGATTCAGGTAAAGTTGTAAGGGGAGTATCTCAAGGTTTGGTACTTTCTTTTATTTATGAATGCCAGTTTTGTGTGGCAGGGAGTAAGCGTCATGTCCCATGCCATGAACAGTACAGTACAAACGTTATGACCAATTTAGTTAATGCATAGGGGCCTATGCAAGCAGCCTTCATAACCCACTTATCAAGGCTTTTAAGCTGTTATCGGCCGAAAATGCCTAAAATGTCAAAAACACATCGCCAAGTGAGTGGCGATAAGCCACTTATTGACAGTTTTGAAACTCGTACAATTCTAGTAGCCTCGATAAGGTTATTTAGGCTCTAGAATGGCGATTTACTCCTATATTCCTCTCACCAGAAAACATTGGCATGAAGCTGCCAAGAAGCTTCAGAGGTGGCAGTGAGAGTTTAGTATTTGTGGGAGGGTTGTGGGTGGAGTTATCCCCTTCAATACCTTAGAGGTTAATACCGCTAAGTTAATGAAGGGGTTATCCCCTCCCGCTACCACCCTGTAGGCCTAAACATCATCCTTGGGGCTACTACCCCCTTCACTCAATCCCTCTACCCCTGAAAAAGAAAAATATACACAACAATCCTACTACCCGCCTCCTCTACCCCCAACAACCCCCCACCCCCAACACATACAGTATAGTAATGGGCAAAATTACTATTATCCAGATATAGTAATAGCTAATTTGCCCATTCAAAATCAAACATTAACCAGCCAGCATAAATAAAGTAAATAACACTTTCTACTTAACCCTGCCATCGTTAAGGACGTCCTCATCAGCATACTCCAGGTCCATGTCCTCCTTAGCCAGCAAGAGTACATGAAAAGATATAATCTAATGGCCCCTAACCCCTTATCCACGTCACCATACTCTAGGTCTATGTCTGGCATGCGATGAAGGATCATATAAGAAAGGTTGTTAAGCCGTCCAACAAAGATGAATTAAGAAAAGGAATACTGAGTTTCTGGAACGACATACTCACCGTACAAAAATGCAATAATTATATTGACCATATTGCCAGCGTTTTGCCCGTACTTTTAGAGCGTAATGGACAGGCCATCGGCAAGTAGTAAGGTACTGTAATGTACTGAAATAAAGTAAGTACAGTAATTATAGCACAGGTAAGTATGGTACAATAACCTGTTTAAATGTTAGCCTTATATTAAAGATACTGTTATTGAACGTTAACCAGTTTATATCTGTGCTTACACTCCACTTTCTACATTATGTATTATATACAGTACGTGCATTATTTGTATTAGACGTGTGTAATTGTAGGTTACAGGAACGGTTATTTATAGTTTATTCGTTTTGTGTTTCTGTAAATAGAGTTGCACAGTCAAGATCTTCAATTCCCTAATCCTGCAGCCTTTTTTTTTTCTTCAACAGGCGATGAAGCACTACAGGAAGGGGAGGGAGTGCAAGTTTATTGTACTGTGTGCATAATAACAGTCAATAGTTTGTCCTAATCCCCCCCTCTCTCAATGACAAAAGAAATCCTGGCTCGTTTATGCCGAATGATGTGACTCCTGCATAATCCATTGAGAACATGTTTGTGTGTGTGTGATATTTTTGACTTGCAATTAACATTGGCTGTGAAGTCAGGCAGTGGGAGGTGTTGAGAACACATTGAATGCTTTTTCCTTGGCTTTGGGAGCGTGTGGGGGTTGATAAAGGTGCAATGAAGTTAAGCCATCTTTGGCTAAAGCTGTGATGACAGTAGAATGAAAATCATTTGAAGTGTTTTAAAATGTATTAAAAGTTAGAACTCCCTGGAGAACGTGTTTCTGTGTGTGTGATATTTCCGTAAACAAATTGGAAGGTTTTGAATAGTATTTTTGGAGTTTCTTACACGAATGAATTACACATGCAAAGTCTAATTACTTTACAATACTGTAAAATATTAGCGTAGCAGCTTTAAAAGCGTGAAGCTGGTAATACTGACGGACTGTATACAAGTAAAAAAGGCAACGTTTAAAAAAAGCGAAATTAGAGTGGAGCGGTCGCATCGGGTGCTATTCACTAAGGAGAAGGGTTGAAGTGCACCCGAAGTCACTTCTTTTTTACTTACCAGCGGGGAGAGTGTGAGTGTGTTATCATCCCCTCTGTGTTGTTTGTCATCTTAAAGTAAATGTTAATGCACTATATCCTTGCATTTGTGTTTCTTCATTTGAGGGTCTACAAAGAGTCTGCTGACCTGGAGAATGTTCTACTTGGAGTTACAGTATTATGTGTTTTTCAGTGCTAACTAACACTGGGTTTATTTGCACATATTAACTGTTTTATCATGAACACTGTTTTGTTTAGGTGTTTTTAATTTGCGTTTTGGGGAAAACTGCTGGTGTTTAGGCTGCAGCTTGAGCATATCACAATATTTGTTGCGCTTTATAATAGTTTTTTCATTGGGAATTAAAGCTAATACTGTATAGTACAGTACATTATATTTACCTTAAATATAAACATTGCCAATGGGTGGAGATGAGCCAATGTCAGAGGTGTATTGTGCGTAGAAGCTGGGGTCACTCATGTCATCTGCATTATAGTTGACAGGTGACTGGTTGTAGTGAGACGGGGTCAGGTAGCAATGATTATAATCAGGCAGGTTCACTAGGTTTTCCGTGACGGTCGGCCAGCTACAGATGCAGCAGCCATTATTTTAACAAATCACTGCGCCATTTTCATGTGCGCTGCTATACTCCATGTGGCATTAACGCCGCCAATCGCCCCAGGCACACGTGTTTATCGCGGTTGCTTTGTTTGAATTTCATGGATTGTGTGCAATTAAATGCAATGAAATGAATGAATTGTACTGTGCTACTGTGCTACTGTGTCAATTTCAGGTGTTTAAAAGTCAGAACACTAAAATGCCATTTTATGCACTTGCCTCTTAAGGCGGTAAGGTTGGAAGAAATCACACTCCATGACATGGGTATTCCAAGGTAAAATGATTTGTTAAAATAATGGCTGTTGCATCGGTATTGTAATCGTATTGGAAGCCGGCGTGTATTGTGCGTAGAAGCTGGGGTCACTCATGCCGTCTTCATTATAGTTGACAGTTGACTGCTGAAGACGGTAGTCAGATGGGCCAGGTAGTAATCATTGTTGACAGGTGTGGTCAGGTAGCAATGATTATAATCAGGTGGGTTCACTAGGGTTTCAGTGACAGTCGGCCAGCTATTGCAATCCTATTGGCAAGTAGGGGTGTATTATGCATAGAAGTCACTCATGTTGTCTGCATTATAGTTGACAGTTGACTGTTGAAGCCAGTAGTCACACGGGGCAAGGTAGCAATCATTGTTGACAGGTGGGGTAAGGTAGCAAGGATTGTAATCAGGTGGGTTCACTAGGTTTTCAGTGACGTCAGTGACGATCGGCCCGTTATAGCAACCGTATTGGCAAGCCGGGGGTTGGTACATTACGGGGTCGGGAAATACGAATCTTAAATGGATTAAACCCAACCTTTCTTCTTTTTAAGTTGCCATCAGCACACATACTGGCAAAACCTGGGAGCACAGACCAATAACCCCTGCTATCTCCCTCAGGAGGGGCGGTGCGAAAAAAAGCAATCCTCATTAGTTTGCTTTATCAAATGCTTCCAGCCAAGATGGTTAGGTGAAAATCTGAAAAAAATCATAGTTCTCAATGATATTATGATGTATCTCTGCTAGAGTCGCCTTCTCATCTGTTCCAGCAATAATTGCAGAAAATATTAGATATGCGTAACTGGCGTTCGGTTTTGAATAAAGACTCGGTCTATTCAGCAAATGTGTGGGCATAGCAATTGAGAATAATGTGCCCAACATTGTGCTTACATACTTAAATTATGAAAACGCCTAATTTTGATAACATCTTCAGCGTCTTCATCAACCAAGATCATTTTACAATGGATCACTGTGGTGGACTCTCTTGTTATGTGTGTTTTAAACACCTTTAAATTGACACATTGTACAGTACAGTAACTGTGCTACATTATACAGTACACTGGATAGTACAAAGGGATTCATTGTGCGGATACGAGAAGAACTACACCCAAACAAATCAGAATCCAGGTAATTCAAAGAAATAAACCACGCTAAACACAGGTGTGATTGGTGTGATTGGCCGCGTTAACGCTAGCGCTTGCCGAGAATAGCGAGTGAATCATGCGTGGAATACAGCAGACTTTACGGAAATGACTCAGAGGAATGTTCAAATTATGGCCGCTGCATCTGCAAGTTACAAATGTAACAAGCTTTATTTTACTTACTGATAATTCAGTATATCTTGTTACAATGCATAATATCACACATATTCTACAGGATTCAATTGCAGGGATAACGCAGAGTATCCCATTATAACATGCCAGTGGGTGCTATAAATGTTGCTACATCTCAGCAGTATACAACTATTGTTGTTATACAGCCTGGCATTACAGTTAAGACATTGGAATAACGGGTACTACATGTATAGATTGTGTTGTGTCTGAAATAACCAGGTGGTCTTTAATAACCTAATCCATATAAATTAATTCAAATAATGTTACCTTTTTTTAATATAGTAGTCACACATTACATTCCAGTTGACAGCTGCTATGTTAATGGAGAGAGCTAACAAAAACGCAACCTATTCACCCCCTCTTTCTCACATTATGCCTGGGTTTTTTTCCTCTTCCCCTGCATTCCTTTTAAATTGTAGGATCTTAAAGTAGAGACTCCTGTACCTATTGATCTCAAGCAAATGACAGAAAAATGTACAGCACAATATAATAGGAAAGTAAATGAACAATCACAACACAAGTACAGATGGGAAAAGAATATCTAGGTATATACGGTAGCACCTAAATAGGTCTTTAAGCAATGATTAAAACAAGTTAGTGAAGAAACTTATCAGACTGTTTCCGCTAAAGATTTCCAGAGAAATGGAGGAAGATGTTTCAATGCACATAAGCGTGAAATTGCAATTCTAGTTCTTGGCATAAATAAAAGACTGGAGGTATGGGAGCGGATCATTCTATTAGGAGAATACCAGGAAACTAAATAAAAAAAATACAATGGAGCAAAATGATGAAGCGACATAAATGGAAAAGGAAGATTTTTTTTTATATCCATTTGGGATACATTTATTCTGCAAAGTAGTACTTTCATCTACAATACCTACAGTCTCTTCATTCTCTTCTTCTGACCTTGACATTCTTGTTAACACGTTAGAACTCTATCGTTGTCTCACTACACCCATCCTTTACTTCTTGTACTTTCCTTTCTAAACTCAAATATTTGGCAAATCTCCAAATATAGTGTTTGAAGATAAGAACCACAGCACAACAGTGTAGGATGCCACCACAGTGATGCCCACTTGCTTAAGTCACATAATTGAATGCAGAGAACAGTGCATTTTTCTCTTCATTAAATTATGTGACAAAAACAAGCAGGCATGATACCCAGTTGTGCAGCTGCTTTTTATATTCAATCATTTTGATTAAAAATTGCTATTGTACAGGATACCCCAGGGCCACATGGATCCATGAGGTAGAGCATTTTTTTACTGTTAAATGTTCAAGTATTCCAATGTATAGCTCTTTTATTGTAAATCCCAAAATGTACTGTTGCACTTCACTTGCACTAATATTAAATTTTTTACTATGAATTCCTCCAATCCTTTTCCAAATACTATACTTTCTATAATGCTATGCTACACTACTCTTATCAACACTTACAAGTTACCCAAACCCTCCTTTTTCATTTTAATTGTTTCCCTTAAGAATTTGCTACCTTTTGTAATGCAAAGATGATTTGTCATGATGAATTATCAACCAAGATGTCCTTTCAATACCCTATTTCAATACACTGCATCCATTCCGTCCTTCCTTTCACACTTCATCCTTTTCCACTTCTTACATATGATGCACTATTTCAATTACTGTTAGAGCTCACAGGAAGTGAATCTTTGCACGTCCTCTGCTCACAAACAATTCCAGTCCAACAAGTAGCAAGTTTGGACACTGATCAGCACACTACAGGATGTGAATTTCTTAGAGTTAGCACATATTGAGGCTACTATTGCGGTCTCCTGTTTCAGACCGAAATTACACAATATACCGGCACCTAGAAAAAACCCATACGACACCTAAGGTGATCTCTGACCAAATATTTGTCCAGTCCTTAGTGTCCAATCAAATGTCCAAATAGATCTTGATTGATATCTCATAACATGTGGGGATAAACAAAAAGAAAATTCATAGTGTAATACTGACACAAAACAAATTAATCACACCACTAGCTACAACAACACATAGACAGACATAAAACACAGAATAGCAAAGAAGAATTGCAAGACAGAACAAATGTCTAAAAAGTAAAGAAAAAAGGCTGTAGAGATTCCGTCCAGTACGTGTAAAATTAGAATCCTACTCACGACGCCATCGCTCGAAGTTCCAATGATAAACTGCAGACACAACACTGTGCTTGGAGAGGTGTTTTGGCAAAGTGCAGTGTCTGCAGTTTATCATTGGAACTTCCATCGACGGCGCATGTTCCAGCCACGTCATCTGAGTGCGACGAGACCAGCGGGTCTGCGATCGAAGAACCAGCAAGCGTGACGGTGGCGTCCGAGCCCTGAAAGCATATTGTGGAGTTCCCCCTTAGGATCCAGCACAGAGGGAGTGATTGAGCTGCTAAGAACACTGTTTTTCTATCACCCTGTCGTGAGTAGGATTCTAAGTACTGGACTAATATTTTGTCAGAGATCACCTTAGGTGTCGTATGGGTTTTATCTAGGCGCTGGTATATTGTGTTATTTCATGCTTTGTTAGTGATCTGTATCTGTCATAGTTACCAGGCAGCTTAGTCTTTTCATCAAAAGGTATTTTGTAATCACTTTTAGTAATAGGTTTTACTATATATTTTTAAGCATTAGCGCTTCAAACAGATTTTTCTTTTTTTTTCTCTTGTTTCAGATGCTACCGATCCCAGTGACAGATAAGGAAATATCGGACCTCCAATCCCTTATTACAAGGTTCATTTGGGGGGAAAAGAGGCCAAGAATTACGAGGCAGATCTTAACGATCCCAAAAGAAGGCAGGTAGCTTGACTCTGCTCTGCCTCATCTCATATTACAGGGCCACCCAGCTGAGTAAGATGAGCCTCTGGCACTCACACCACTCCGCTAGGAGATGGACAGAACTATAGTTTTCTTTCTCACCCGATTAAGCCCCACAATCAATTATGGATCCCAATGAACAAAAAGACCCATGAAAACTCAGAGCTTCAAACAATTGCTCACTCCCTTAGGTTATGGGCCTCATTGAAACATAGATATTATCTGACAACTCCGGATTCTTTGATGTCCAACATATATGGGAATCCAAACTTTAGTCCTGGACTATCAGAGAGGAGCTTCGCACTATGGAGGGATGCAGGGATTTTAAGACTTAGATATTTTGGCCCCGACTCGAAACTCAAGGCGTTTGAAGATTTTCAGAGGGAAAAGAAAATGCCTAGCAAGGAAATATTCAGGTATCTACAACTCAAGGCATTTTACCTAAAATAGGGCCCCAGGAACCCTTTAACGAGATTTGAATACCTATGCCTAAAGGACTCAGGGACATCAGGCCTTATCTCACTTCTATATGGAGTGGTGGTCAGCTCCCCTCAGGTTGTCCATAAATTTTTTTAAATATATGACCCAGGGGGAACGGGACCTGTTGGAAGAAATTGAGGTAGACTGGGACGCAATCCTCATGGCAGTAGCTAAATGTTCAATTTCCATGGTAATTAGGGAAATGCGTACAAGGTAATGATGAGTTGGTACCCGACTCCCCTCAAGCTCTCCAGGTTTGTTCTGGGATACCCATCGGATTGTCCTAAAGGCTGCGGAGGTCAGGCCTCATTTATCCACATGTGGTGGACTTGCACGTTGGAGCCCACCCTATGGGAAAATTTGAGATCTTGGATCCAAAGAATGCTGCAGGTTGACTTGGCACTGCACCCCTGGCTCTTCTTGTTAAACAGAGAGTCCGACACTCTGTCTAGACAGGAGAACCAATTACTGACTAACATTTCCACGGCGGTTAGATGTAAGCTGGGCGCCGTGTGGAAGTAGCACGGAGTTTCCCTTTTACCTAAAATAAAGAATAGTCCGGGGTTCATTTGGCACATTTGGCTCTTGAGCCTGACAAATTACTCATAGTGAATTTCTAAAGGTGTGGCAACCCTGAATCCTCTCAGCAGGTCATCAGGGGTTGGACGTAATGTCAATATTGTTATAAACACCTAGGCGGGTTAAGTCACAAAGTTATAAGGCTTGGACGGAGAAAGTTGGGCTCTAGAAGATGCCAACGGACCACGGCCCAGGATGGAGGGATAGAGCAAGGAGATCAAGGTATTTGGGCCACTTAGCTGTCAGGGTGAGCCCCACCAAATGGTATAAAGGGAAATTCTCGATATGTAGGAGAATGTAGTGCAAATATTACCGCAGGGATAAAAAAGAGGATGCAATATTTGTAAATAATGTTTTGTGATGCGACTTACCTGTATGCGGACAGACACCCCCTTTTTTCATTTCAGTATCCCCCTCCAACCCTTCACTTTTTCTTTTCTGTACCCTTCAAAAAAAATCAATAACAATTTTGAGTTTCAAAATTAAAACTAAAACTAGCCAGCATAAAGTAAATTAAAGTTCCACTTACCCCTGCCAAGATAAAGGCCATCTTGTCTTCCTCCCTGTCCTTGTCCTCCATTTGCAGGAACATTACAATAGAAAACAAACTAATGGCAACTAATCCCTTAATCACTGTAGCGGTTAGTAGCCACTATAGTAATTAATGGGTTAACCTCCCTCCCCGCCACCCACCAGGGAGGCCTAGTCACCCTCCATGGGGTAACTGCCCCTACACTACAATCCCCGCTACCCATTCATTGGCACAGTGTTAAACCATGGCCTTAATGTGGCTATAAATGGGCAAGCTAAAAAATAACAGCCACTAAATAAAACGCATTACATTTTTAAAAAATTAGAATTGCAAACAAACCAATAAATTGGCACAGTGGTACACAATGCCCATATAATATGGCAGTCAATGGGCAACCTAAAAAAAAAAATTCAAAACAATTAAATAAAACCAAGAACCCAAAAAAATAAAAAAATAAAACCAAGAACCACTAATTCAAAACAATTAAATAAAAACAAGAACCACAAGTACAAAACAATTAAATAAAAACAAGAACCACAAATGCAAAACAATTAAATAAAAATAAGAACCACAAATACAATACATACCAATTAAATCAAAACAAAAAAAGATACAGTGCTTGTCACTGTGCATATCTATACCCTTAAAGGGTTAGAGATAAACACATTGGCAGTCAATGGGTAACCTAAAAAAAACAAAACAATAAAAATACCAAAAATACAAAAATAACATTGCAATCAATGTTTTTCTTACCTTTGATATCTTCACCCTATGATTCCGACTTCAGGAGGAATCTCTTGATCTTCGACCCAATGCTCCTCAACTTCTGGTAAGTTCTTTACTTCTGTCTTCAGTCTTCTCTTCTTTGCTTAAATAAAATGAGACCGGCGTTATATAATGCCTGTGACGTCACAATTGAGTGTCAAATGGTACACCCCCAATCCGATTGGCAGGTGTACCATGTGACAGATGCTATTTTTTCCTTAAAGGATGTGATGTCATCAAAAGGGAGGGAATCCAGCTAATCAGGAAGGCTGTGCTTCCCTCCCTTTGAGATGATGTCACCAAAACCAAAATGTCTGCCATCACATGTTACTCCAGCAAATCGGTTTGGAGATATACCATGTGAGGCATCACATGGTACACCCCAATCTGATTGGTTGTAGTAAACCATGTGACAGCTTCCATTTTTTTCTGGGTGTGACATCATCTTAAAATGAGGGACGTCACTTCCTTAAAAAAATGGAAGCTGTTACATGGTTTACTGCAACCAATGTTCATGGTTTACTACAACCACACATTTTGCCCATTACTGTACTGTAAGTGTTAGGGGGGCGTTTTGGGATACAGGGAGTTTGTGGGTGGGTTGTTTATTGGTAGGTAGTGGGTATTTTAATGTTTTTTTGGGGTAGAGGGATTGGGTGAAGGGGCTACTTGGCCCAGGGTGGGTGGTTAGGCATAATGGGTGGGTAGCGGGATGAAGTTAACCCCCTCATTACCATAGCAGTTACAACCACTATGGTAATAAAGGGGTTAACTCCTCCCGCAACCTTCCCGGTATGCCTCACCACCCATCTTGGCCCAAGTACCTCCTTCACTCACCCCCTCTGCCCCCAGTAAACCAGCTTTTGTGCCTTAACCCCTTCATTGCCTTAGCGGCTAGCCACTAAGGTAATGAAGCTGCTTTAATGGAAATTTGACTAATAGTGTACATGAGCAGACTGTCTCCTGAGCTGAACCACATTAATTTCAGCTTCGGTGACCCAATTCTTCCCGATTTATAGGCCCCGGAATGGGGAAAAGGAAAATATGTGTAAAAGCGCTAATGCTTGAACTTATTTAATACAATTAATTATTAAAAGTGCTTACAAAAAACCCTAAATAGAGGGCTTGGCAGCCTGATGAATGTGATCGATACAGATCACTCCCAATAGTACAACACAACACAATATATCGGCACCTAGATACAAAACTTAAATCACCGAAGTGATCACTGACCCAAATGCAGTCCGGCCCTTACTCTCCAGACATACACAAAAAAGATCTTGATATATGTCTCATGACATCATGTCCCTGACGAAGTGACCGAGTGTCGGGAAATGCGTAGGGTGTTTTTTTGAACAGTGGTGACTACTGGCACTGGTGTGGACTCTCTATATACCATCTTTTGTTCTATGTAGACTGTTTGGAGAGACTTTGGAGACATTTGCAGCTCAACGGTATATGCATAGTTCAACATTGGGACTTGTAGCCACGACGCATGTGCCAACCACGTCATCTGACTGCGATGTACACAGCGGGTCTGCGATCGAAGCAGCAGGACACGTAAAAGCGACATCTGAGTTCAGAAGAGACTTGTGAAGTTCCTCTCCTGTACTCTATCTAGGTCAACTGCAGCTGTTGCTGCTGAATGCCGGTTTTCTTCCACTTTTTCGTGAGTAGGATTCCTGTTTTAACCCTCCGGAAGAGATCACCATTAGCCAGTGTTATTCCTATATTATGTTTTAAGGTTTTTGTGTATTATATTCATTAAATGTCACCAGTATATTTGTAGCTATTCTGTTTTCTATAAAACAAAATAAACCTGGCACCAAATATTGTCCAATAAAATAAGTCCTGTGATTCTCAAGAATCCGCACAAGTGCTTTCAGGTCATGAAATGAGAAAAACAAACAAAAAACAGATCATAGCATATAACAGCTGGTGATGTCAGCCTATGCTAAAGACAATACAAACAGACTTAAAGTAACAGACAAAAATAATTTATTAAAACATAATGAACTGTCATTAACAAGGGACCACAGTATTGACAATGGAAGAGAGCTCTTGATCCGGAGATGGTAAAATCAAAACCCTACTTACAAGAAGCAGGGTGACAACAGGCGGTGATAGAATTGAGGTTGGTGTCCATAGGTATCAGGGTGATAATCCGGCAGAGCTACCACTCTGTGACGCTGATGCCATCGCCAAAATCTCCCTGTTGTCGCTCATGGAGAAGCGCCGGGAGGGGGGGAAGCAGACTCGCTGGGGCGCTCACACCGATACCGCGTGTGGCTAATCCCCTTCTCTCACTGCTCCTCCTCTCTGCCCGGCATCCAGCACGCGCCCGCGCGCGTGTAACCGCGGGGTTAAAGGCACACGAACCTCTCCACTTAAACACACTGATGCAACAGCTTGTCCTTCAAAGTACTGAAGCAGTCCAAAGGGTGACAACTAGCACCCGCCCTACGCGTTTCATAGAACAAATCTACTTCCTCAGGGGCTACAAACAGGATACACATTACTACTCCTATATACACTTACCAATAAACAATTCATTAATGGTTAAAGTGGTACATACTTGACATGGGAGCATGAGACATCTATGAAGATCTTTTTTGAGTATGTCTGGAGAGTAAGGGCCGGACTGCTTTTGGGTCAGTGATCACTTATGTGATTTAAGTTTTGCATCTAGGCGCCGATATATTGTTTTGTGTTGAGGCCCCGGTATGGGGTGCTGGTATCTCCCTGCAATGTTTACATCTCCCGTGTCACGTGACCGGGAGATTTAAAACGTACAGGTGATACCGGGGCCTGAAACTCAGGAAGCAGGGGGACCCAAGGCTGAAATATATGCGGTTCAGCTCAGGAGACCCCTGCACCCGTACACTTTTAGTAAAATTCACATTAAAGCAACTACATTACCTTTGCGGCTAACTGCTACGGTAATGATTTTTTTTAATACCAGTGTGCGGGAGCAGGGAGTCTCCTTACCTGATCCGCATTGATTTCAACCTCGGGGACCCCATGCTTTCTGAGATACAGGCACCTGCATGAGTGCCGGTATCTCCTGCAGTATTTAAATCCCCCAGTCACGTGAACTGTGACACGGAGAATTTAAACATGGCGGTGACGGCACCACATAACCTTGGGCCTGTATCTTGGGAAACAGGGGGTCCCCGAGGCTGAAATCAATGCGGTTCAGCTCAGGAGACCCACTGCTCCCGTACGCTAGTATTAAAATGAATATTTTAACTCCACAGTTTCCTGTAAGACCCGTGCATGGAGACCCAGTGTCTCCATGTAGCTCTTCCAGGCTGCAGTTAAAACAAACAGTTTCAGTGAGAACACTTAGAAAAAAAACAAACAAACAAGTAGTGAGATCTTGCATTTTTTTACCGAAGAACTTTAAATAAATTGTGTTTTTTCTTAGTGAATACCGTTTTGACACATGTTTTTATAGTGCGGTAATACAATGCAAAGTCGCTCGGCAATGCACTGAATTTATCGAAGTTTATTGAAGTTTATTGAATAGGCCCCATACTATAAAACATTCAGGTAAAACACAATTTGCAGGTTCTCTTATAGAGTTACACTCACTCTGTCTATCTTTAGCTTTATGCATAAGCCGCTGCTTCTGTGGAAAGCTGTGTTGTCTCTGCCAGGTCCTCTATTTCATTGGGATCAGGGAGTCTTAGATGGGAATAAAAAAAAAGAGAAAAAGACACATTGCAGAGCCTGTTTGTTCTTCAATATAAGATGGATGTGAATAAAGATGGATACTAACATTGACAATCTTTAATCGAAGCATGTGATTGTAGATGGTATTCCTCTATGATAGCTCTTCTGTGGGTGTCTCTCCATGATTTGAGTGCCCTCACTTGGAGCAATGAAGAAGTCTGGGTGAATACTAAAAAGGGGTACTTTAATTATAGAAACAACAAAGGGGGAATAATTTGAAAAAGGTCAAAAGTTGGTTACACAAACTGGGAATCTCTTGTGTGGGATTCCTCAATGTTGGTAACAATAACACTAAAAGTCTATGGAGGGAGGGGCATGGTGGGGGAGGGGTGGTTGTAAGAGACATGTGCAGAGGTACAACAACAAAGACAGATTTGGTGAAAATAAACCATTGCTTTATTCAGCCTGTCACTTTAAACAATGCAGGAAATCACAAAAATAAACAAATCACTTGACTTTCTCTGGATGGGAAAGTATTAGGTCTCTGCGGGTGTTACATGCCTCCCTATGGGATATGGCAGACAGTGAGTTGTATTTGTGCCCTTCAACCTCCAATACCTGCAGAGATACTTGTAAAAGACCCTTCTCTGCAGTGATGTCAGCTGCGCAACAAGGGGTATGACTGGCAACAGTTTCTTACCAAGTACGAGAGGTTTGAGAGAGACCTCAGTGCTAGCAGCATACTAGCAGGAAACGCTCAAGGCTTGGAGTATGTCTCTCTGAATAGGCAAGGAGTGGCTGTTTGGGACGACCTCCTGACTGAGTCCCTGCTGCATAATCCAGTGATGGGTGCTCGAATGTTGGAGTCCCCAGCATCATTTGGCACTTTTCCAGGCACGGATGACCTCAGTAGGGGATCTTCTGGAGTACAAATGGTCGGATTGGGTGAAGGCAGAGGTGCTCATGTTCATGCATCTCATGAGCAATATCACCCAAAGAGTTCTGCGTGGTTTGCTTTGGGAGATCAAGGAAGCCATGTACCCCAACTCATGCACCCTCCTGATGGAGGTATTGCATACCGGAGCACCACATCCACCTTCCGACCCCCCCACTTCTGGCTGTATACATGGGCCCAAAAATGCACCAACTCCCTCAGGCTCCTCCTGTCCCAATCCTAAGCAGGCTGGGAACCATACCCTCTGCATTCTTTTGCGGCATGCCGAGGAAGTGGCCGTACTCTCTCCTGCTCCATACAGTGCACTACCTCCCAATCATCGCCCACCTTGATAAAATCTGGAGGTGGGTATTATCAACAAGCGAGTATGAGACGGAACTTTATTCAGAGTTAGTTCCCCTCCCCACAGGGTATCTGAGTTGGAGAATTCCCCACAGTGCACTGAGCATGGGAGAATACCTGGTCCATTTCATGGACTCCCCAGCCACATTCCCATTTTGGGTGCAACGGAGTCCGTATTTCATATATATTTTTTTGTGCGCTAAACTGCAGACCCTCATCACTTATGAGGGGCCTCCTCCTGCAGTTATGGTTGCATTTCTCCTCGCACCTTTTTATATTTGGGTGCCCAGTATCCTAAAACAATAGAGCTAGGGACCTCCTCAGCAACCTGCTCTGGCAAGCTGGCTATTTACACTGGCGACACACTTTATTCGAGCTCGGCTAGTCCCACGAATTCGGGTATACCCGGGTGTATTGAGGTTTGTGACTGTTTTCTGCCCGAGTATATTGGGTTATTTTCTAGGCAGGGATTGAAGCATTTTATTCCCCCTGGCTGCAATACTGCACAGTATATATATATATACTGCATTACAATTCATGAATTTATGCCATCTGGTAGACACGCGAAGCATTGCAGCCTATTAAATCCTAATCATTATCATTTAACAAATCAGCCGCCCATCAGCCAGGCATGAACCCAGGCTGGGAAGGCAAATGCAACGGGGCTTGTCAGAGGTGAGGAGCGGCGCATTCCAGGTATCTGCCAGGTACATACCGGGTATTTGCTCGAATAAAGTGTGTCGGTGCAGTATAAGTCCAAGAAACAGCATTTGGCTGGGGAAATATCCCTTAACTGCCACGCTCTGTTCCGGGTGCTGGTGCACTCCCGTATCAGAGCAGAGTTCACCCACGCTGTGTCCACTGGGCAGGTACCTGCATTTACCTCCCTGTGGCCCTAAGGCAGGGTGCTCTTCTCGGTATCCCCCCATCAGGTTTCATGTATAATACACATCCTCATTTAGTGCACTTTTTACTTTTTGTTACAGTGCATTCTTGGTTTAAGTTATTTTGTATTGGGTTTCTCTACCTCCATTAGGTCCCTAACAGGACAAAAAAGGACTTAAAGTTCTCATGATTGGCTGACTTAACTGGCCAATCAGTTAAGCCCTGATGAAATAGACTAGTTCAAGCAACCTGATATACAGCACCCCAATGCAACAGCAGCAGCCCACAGTTCGGGAAGCATTTGATAAAGGGAAACAATTTCACTGCACCCATGAAGAAGCTTTGCGGCTGAATGGCAATTTACCAAAAATGCTTGCTATAGATTTGTTGCGATTCAAAGTTGTTTCATCTGAGGGCTTCAGAGATCTTATTGAAAGTAACGAGCCATGTTGGACAATCCCAAGCAGATCATTTTCTCTAACAAAGGACAATCACAGACGGCAGCACGCAGGAGCAGTGGAGGTGAGCTGGTCCCAGACCGGAGAGGCAGTTGAGGTAAGGATTATACATCCCCCCACACCGGTCAACACTGTGGCCACGCTGAGCTCCCTCCCACATAGCTCCATTGACTTTGACACTTAGGTGCAATTGCTGATACACGGAAGCGTAGGACAGGCTTCTGGTAATTGGATCATTTTCTCTAACAAGCTGCTTCCCGAACTGTACAGCAAAGTTGTTGTATTGGGGGTTGAAGTCCTAGCAAAGTCGGAGGGAAGTAAGGTACAGTACTGTGCACCTCACTACTGACATGTAGATTAGTGGTCATGGAGGCGGTCACTGCCTGACTATTATTGCCAATTGGGTGTGTTTTACAATTGTCAAACTAATAAAGGTGGTGGAAAAAGCACACAGTAGTCAACGTCTGCAGCAGGAAACGTTCCGTAAACATGCCACTTTATGAATGCAGAGTTTTGAACAAAAGGCACACAACTTCAGAATGTCAAAAAGCAGTGGCTAAGGGCAAGGGCACTTGAGGTTGTGTTTGTGGCATGGGGTAATTGTTACAACTTGGTTGCAGTACTTACTGTAAACAAGGCAACACGACACCATTCTTTGTTTTTCCAATGTTCTCAATGTTATAGTCCCTTTAGACAATTGTACACAGCCCGCAATGCCCTGTCTAAGCTGAAAAGCAAACCGACCTGCCTCATCACCAGCTAAAAATGAAGGTGCCACATGCTGGAATTCCAGCTTATATATGCTCGAGTGCCTCCATGCGTAGCACAAGGCAGTCAATGATTTTGTCATGGAGAATGCAAGCCGACAGCTGGATGGGCTCCATCTCCAGCCAAGACCATGGCATTTGGTGGCAGAGCTGTGCAGACTACTGAGCCCTTTTGAGGAAGCCACCTTTTTGGTGACCAGGGATGATGCTGGCATAAGTGAGATCATCCCTCTAATATTCCTCCTCAAAAAACAATAATCAATATGCAGCATAAGAATGGTGATACAAATTATGATAATAAGGATATGTATGCAATGGTTACTAAATTGCTTTAATACCGGATGTATGACCCATGTGTTGTTATTATGAAATGGAGAGATGAATACTGTGAGACTAATTTAGACCCTAGTTTCAAAGACAGAATTAAATACTTTTTGTCCCATGGAGAAGAGACTTTGGATCATGGCAACGAAAATCTAATTGATAATGTTAATGCACAGTTGAAAAAGGAGGAAAGGCAGAGAGGAAGCCAATTAAGGCTTCAGAAGGCGGCCTCAATGGGCACACATTCCACACCAAACCCGGCAACAACACAGTGGTCATCATTGCCACACATGCAAAGGCTCACTTATATCAAGATGAATAAACATCTGATTCTTCATAAATATACAGCCACTGCACCCAGCATTCACGATGCTATGGTCCTGGATGGAGTAGCTGGCTAGTAGATTATTAATAACAATTCCACCAGCACTATAGCTCCACTTTAAAAATAACATACAATAGGTGTTTACATGGCTGTGTGAGTGTCAGTCACGTCACCATTATCAGTACACTGGGCGGTCACCAACAGTACGCCAGAAATGTTCTCAATTAGCTCAACTACTACTAGCAGAGGTGCACAGGCCAGTGTGTGGCATTGGCAGGTTGGCATCGGTACGGCACCTGGCTTGTTACATTTTGAATTGTTAATCTCCTGCCAAGGCCACCACCAGTCCACCACAATGATATTATTCATCATCATTGTCATCATTATTGACAAAAACAAAAAATTTAAAAGATACCTAAATATTATTAAAAGATTATTTTGACCATCTTGTGGGGAAAGGGCCCAAAAACACAATATAGCAGCACCCAAACTGTTGTGCCATGCGGGCAATGGAGCACCTGTCTAGTCCTTAGTATCTCTGTCAGGATTGACAATTGTTTAATTGGCACAAGGCAATGAAAGACGGCAATCCACCAACTCCATAGCATCTAGATTAGCCTTGGCACAGGGCTTTGTTTGTTGTATTATTTATGCTTGTCTCAATTTTTACAAACTTTTCTATCCTTTCCTATCTCGTCATATTATATCCTTTTCTTACTTTAAATCGCTAGTCAGCATTTTCTGGCTCCTTCCTTTTTCAGGAGAATCCTGGGTGATCCTAGTGACTGCTATTGTCCTCTTCTCAAGAGGTCTTCATTTAAAGTATTGACCAAAAACTGTGGGTAGTCAGTCACAAAAAAATTTAATTCGTCACTCTCGGCAGGATGCTGAGTTGTTCTTGACTTAATCGGTGAAAAAAATTAAATAAATAAAGTAATAATAATTATAATCCTATCACTTATTTTTTTAAACTTTTCTATCCTTTTGTATCTCAAAATATTTCCTTTTCCTTCTTCAAATCGCTACTTAGCCATTCCTGACTCCATTCTGTTCCAGAGACTCCTGAGTGACATAAATTACTCCTGGTGTCCTCTCAAGTGATTTGTAGAGACAGGAGGGTTCTTCGCATCAATCGAAACAATGGAGTATCCAATTACTCACTATATTATCATTACATAGAGGGGTGCTATCTGAAGATTAAATTGCGTATGCATGGGGAGAAAAAAGAAAGAAAGGTATCCTCTTGTAGTGGTGCACACCACAATAAGTAAGGAGGCAATGGTATTGAAGTGATATACTTAGTGACATAGACTACCTGAATAATAAAAGGTAGCGGCCCAGTTGTCCAGATAGTAGAGTTCAATAAGAAGTAACATAAGTGTAATAAATGTGGCTCTCATTAAAGAATAAAATATAGCCTTTATTAATAATAAATAAAAATGAAGCCAGCTAGAGAGCGTGATCATGTATCAATCAGAGCTATATGCTGAGTCAGTAAATCACCACCTACAGTATGATGTTAGGTAGGTGTGGGAAATGGGGAGACGGATAGCTGATTAATATCTGGCACTTGGAATGATATAGTGCTGCCATTAATGTAAAAGCTCATATAGTAGATGAGCTAATAAAGCTCCTAACAAACATACATCTTTAATGACATCAAATCTAATAGTGACTAAAGTATAAAATACTGTAGTGAGAAAGAATAACAACTAAAATCTAGCTATGAAGGCTGAGAGTTAAAGCTGCAAACCAAGCAATATCCTGCATGTGTGTTTTTTTTTAAATAAATCAGTTCTGTACTATGAGAAAATACTTGTAGCATTTAAAAAATAAAAACAACAACTCTGAATGACATTTTTAATTTATTATAATGTAACCAGCATTTTTTGTTTGTATAGCAACCATTTACAAGGTCACATCCCTTCCTCTTCTGAAACAGGCTCTGGCACATCCCTTTTGTGCCCTGCCCTCTCTCTAGCAGTGCACCAATTGTATCTAGTGACTGCCTGGTCACATGATCTTCCCTGCAGAACTTTGCATCTCTGGTCCTCTTCTGCTGCACTGACAGCCATTTAGTGAACCACAAATCTTCGCTGATCGATCATAGGAGAATGGATCGATCAGCAACTGAGCTAATTACTTATCATTGGACTGCAGTGATACACATATTAAAGAGAAAGAAGCATTTTTTTTTAAATGCTAGCTTGAACTGCTGCTTTAAATTATAAGGCTAATAAGCCAAATGTGTGGGAGGGTAATTGTAACCCAGATGTCCAATGTAGGCAAATAGATAGTCCAGAGATTGTGTAAACCTGTTCAACCCCTGGTTATCCTATTTGAAATACAGGATATTATATACAGTAAAGGTAAAGGCTAGATTTAACAGCCTCTAAACTGGTAGGGTCTGACTGTAGTCTACTCCGCAATTGGCTAAACAGGTCCTTAATGGTGAAAATGTATTTAAATAACACCAATAAAATAGCTCAATCAAATTCTAAAAGAGGGTTATGAAAATATATTAATTAGCAAACAAGAACTTGACTACTTGTCAGTTTTGCAAATGTTGCTATCACAGGTATTATGTGTGGCAGGTAGCACTCCACAAGAGTAAATATTAATAAATTAATGAACTAATGATGAGGTGCAGGGGAACAGGGAGGAACCTCCAACCCTCCTAGAAAATTACTAGTATATACAATGGTTCCCAGCACACTATCAACATAAGAATCAGACAAAATGTGAATATGAAAAATTACAAAATGTATTAAAGATAAATGCAGACACAAAATTGACCCTAATGAAGGACTGGTTAGAACATCTCATAGTGCAAAACAATATACAAAAAATGGAGGGAGAAGAAGGGTGGAGGGAAAACAAGGAGGTGAAACATTTCAAGAAAAAAGTACAATACACGTAATGAACAGGGTGATATAATGTGAGGGGGGCAGCGTTTCGGGGCCTAAACTGTGAAGTGGAAGAGTTGTAATGATAGAAACCAACGGGTAACTCTAGAGTTCTTTTCTTTGTTTCTATGCATCCACTGTAAGGGTGCATGGTCTGTAATAAGCGTAAACGACTTGCCTAATAGGTAATATTTTAAAGTGTCTGTTGCCCACTTTACGGCCAAACATTCTTTTTCTACCGTGGCGTATCTTTGGGGACACAATTTGCGACTGAAATACAAGACCGGGTATTCCTCATCTCCAACAAACTGGGACAGGACTGCTCCGAGACCTATTTCGGAGGCATCCGTTTACAGAAAAAAATATTTTCTAAAATCCGGGGTTACAGAACGCAGGTCTGAAAATGTGCCACTGCTCCATTTTACCACATCGGGTGCCCTTGTTTTTACTAAATCTGAAAGCTGTGCAGCTCGGGTTGCAAAATGGGGTATAAATCGCCTATAGTAACCTACAATGCCTCGAAATGTCCTAATCTGTTTTATTTTTAATGGGATGGAGCCAATACTCAATGGCTTCTACTTTTTGAGCTGGGGTTTTACAGTCCCCCTTCCCACCACATAGCCAAGATAGTTTGCTTCTGCCAAGCCGACTGAACATTTAGCTGGGTTGGCTGTAAGACCCGCCTCCCGAAAGGTTCTCAACACTGCCTCAACCTTTTGTAGATGTGAGTCCCAATCTGGACTATGAATTACCACATCATCTAAGTACGCTGAGGCATAGTTCGAGTGTGGCTGTAACCATTTATTCATCAACCTTTGGAAGGTTGCAGGCGCCCCATGAAGGCCAAAAGGTAAAACGGTATTCTGGAAGAGGCCATCAGGTGTGGAGAAGGCTGTTTTCTTTTTTGCTGACTCTGTTAACGGGATTTGCCAATAACCCTTTGTAAGATCTAAAGTGGTTAGAAAACAGGCCCTCACCAACCTCTCAATTAACTCATCTACCCGGGGCATAGGATAGGCGTCAAACTTCGAGACTTCATTGACTTTTCTAAAGTCATTACAAAACCGTATTGACCCATCATGCTTAGGTACCAAGACAATAGGGCTGGACCATTGACTATGGGACTCCTCAATTACCCTTAGGTCTAGCATCTTATTTACCTCTGATTAAATAGCCCCTCTTCTGGCTTCTGGGATCCTATAAGGTCTTATCTTAATGGATTTTCCCGGCTTGGTGACAATATCATAGGAAACCACCCTAGTTTTCCCTGGTACGCTGGAAAATACGTCCCTGATCCTATTTATCAATTCTACAGCTTCCCCATATTGTTCAGGAGTGAGTTCTGCCGATATTTGAACTAGTGGATCCTCCACTTTCCCAGATTTGTTAGCTACCACCGTCAGACAAACCTCTCTATCCTTCCAGGATTTTAATAGATTTATGTGATAGGATTGCTCTACCTTCATCCGACCTGGCTGTCGAATTTTATACTCACCGGGCCGACCTGTTCTAGAACTTCATATGGCCCTTGCCAATGTGATAACAGCTTGCTTTCAGCTGTGGGAACAAGCTCCATTACTCAGTCCCCTGGTCGGAAGCTGCCTGTTGTAAATGTTCTGCTGGGCCCTCTGTGCCTCTTCTAAATGTTGTCTAACTATGGGAGTAACATGAGCAATGCATTCTTTTAAATCTTCTACAAATTGGATGACATTTTTCCCTGGAACAGCTTGTTGCTCCCACTCTTCTTTGAGGCTATCCAGAATTCCTCTTGGGTGTCTCCCACACAGGAGTTCAAATGGGGAAAACCCCGTAGAGGCCGTAGTACTTCTCGGATAGCAAACGAGAGATAAAGCAACAAGGTGTCCCAGTTCTTCCCATCACTACCAACCACCTTCTTTAACATCATCTTAAGAGTTTTATTAAATTTTTCTACCAGTCCATCCGTTTGTGGATGGTAAACAGAAGTTCTTAGGGACTTTATTAGGGACTTTATTTTTAACTCTACGCAGAATTTTCACATAAGTTTAGACGTAACAGGGTGCCCTGATCTGTCAACATTTCCTTCGATATCAGGGTGTCAAAACCAGGAAAATTATAACCTTACACTTGGGAAAGGGGTAACTTTGGTACAATTGCTGCCATAGTTTGGATGACTTGCCCCTCGACTTTTACTTTTATCAGAGTCGTGATGGACTGAAGCGTACACCCATGCACACATAATATCTGCAGCTTCTCACCATGGCGTAACTGGAGAGGCTTAACTCCTCGCCTACTGGAAAGCAGGCATACTGCCACCTCCTACTAATGTATATAGAGTCTATGACTCTGTCACAGCTCATTGTTTAAACCTGAGGCAAGCCCGGTGGGCAATGTACTTTACGAGATTTAATTCAATTGTGCTGTATCGCTCCTATGAAATCACAAAGCAGATGCTCTCTCAAGGGAATATGATTGACAATTGTTCATTTCAGTCCCTGCCAGCACTGCAACAGAGGAAGTTTCCGGCGGCTATTAATTTGAAAAGATATACAGGGTTGCCAGATCAATATGCTTCTGTAATTGCATCTAGCCTTGCTATAAGAGCATCTATCTATCTACCTGCTTCTCTGACTTTCTTCCTGCCCGGACCCTGGCCTGCCTGACTATGTTATTACATTGTGCCTGTCCTGACATTTACTTGTGAGGAAAAAAGGTTATTGCTGGCACTGCAAGAGGACTGTATAAATGTAAGCCATTTTAGTGGGATCGACATTTTGGTCCGTGTTTAGACCTTTGTCAAAAGTAGTTTACAACCGGATTCATGTGTGTGCTCCTTTGAATTCACCACCTGACCTTTACTTCTGACTTGTCCATTGCACTTTATTTGTCTGTCCATCCTGCCCTACGACAGCTCTGTGATGCTCAGCCAGTCTCTACAAACACGCTCCAGGGTCTGTCCTATTTTGCCTGCTCCAGCCATTGGGATCGGCTTCCTGCAATTGAACCAACCATAATGTAATAGTTTTTGCTGCCTAATAAATTATGCATGCATGTCAAGGAGAATGATTCAAAGTAGGGCATCTGATAGGATGAGATGAATATTGTGTAATTCCATTTCTTCATTTATTTAAAAAGTAAATTTGCAGTGCATTGTGATATTTTTCAGCTGCACAATAAATGCAAACTGTTTTTCTTGAAAAATGCAAAATTAAATTATACTTACGAAATACAATTAGAAGCTGGCAGGGCCAAAAAATGAAACACAGAATACATAAACAATATTCATCAATCACAATGGAGAGTTAAACACACAACAAAATTATCAGAAATGATTTATAGAACCAACGTATTTAGAAAATTGCAAAAGTTAAAAAAAATTGACATTATAAACAATGCTTGATATAAGAAATTTAAGCAGTTTTGGAAAAAAAACTCATACAAAGAGAGGTGTTTCATGACATGTTAACGGAATTCAAATTGACACATTCCCTTGTCATCTTTAAAAGCCCTCACAGGTTATATCTTTGTCTCACTTTGCAGCTGACTGTCGCTTCAGCCAAGAAAGATGCTTATAGCACCTTTAGCTGGTACTATTCTGTGAGTGCTCTTGCTCTCCTGCTGTTTACTTGCTTCTTAGAAGCACTAATGAAAGCATTGAGAGAAAATACATTATGCTGTTGCACTTCATGTTGTCAGGAAAGCTCTTTAAGAAAAATAGAAATATGAACATTTGTTTGCATTGCACAGTATATTCAATTGCAACACAAAAGATTAAGGAGCAGATTTACCAAATGGCAGCATGGGCCATATGCTACAGTATCACCTTACTTACCAAGATATGGAAGTCCTCAAAAAGGATGTGGGGTTTAACAGGGTCCAAAAATATACAAAAAAGGAAGGGAAAAAACGGGGGAATTTGTTTCTTCCCTTATCTTTTCCTTACGTTGATCTCTTATTATAAGGTGATGTACTCTTGCAAAGTGTCCATAAACCACATATATATATTTTTGGGCTAGTTATTTAGTGAAGATGACGCCTACCTGGCTCTTTCTCTATGAGAATATGGAGCAGCCAAGAACAGGAGATGAAGTTCAAGATTTCCTTTACAACTCTAATAGTTTGCAAACTTAGCCCATTGTAATGAGTAAATACTCTAATATTGCTGTGCTGAGGATACTTTGAATGAGTGAATATCTTCAGTCACCTGCAGGGTTCATCTGAAGCCACCACAATACTGGAACACTGGGAGAAAGCAAAAAGATTCTGCAACGCACCACCAGGCGTACTGAAAAGAGAGAGGGTGACTTACTGTACATGAAAAAAATTCCAATGTATTGAATCATGCTAAAAACAGAGGTACAACAATTCCACCGACATGTTTCATGCTGAGCGCTTCATACCCCCCACCCCTTTATACTGTATGGGATCCCCTTCTGTTCCCCAACCTTCAGACTGTAGGAGACTTAAAGTCTCCCATTTAAAATATCCCACCAGGCTGCAGAAAGAGACCATTCAAACGTAATTTTAAAAAGCAGGTACAGCTTCCTATGTTAGAAGCTGTGGAATGCTTGAAGAGCTGCCACCAGGGAGAAGTCAAAACTCCCATGTCATGGCTACTGCACCCAGGAGGGTATACTGAATGAGGATTTAGTTATAGAAGAGGGGTATGAGGGACCAACCCAAAGCCGGGCGATGAACATCAAGCTACTTATAAAAAGCAAGAAAGCCGCCCTTCACTATAATGGGCTCACCAACAATACCCCTGCTGAATGGGTGTTTCTGTTCCCAATGAGGGGATATTTGTCAACATTCCCTCCACAGGTACTCGCAAGTGGTGTTTCTGGAGAAACTACAGGATTTCACGAACGACTGGAGGGAGATGGAGGGAGATGGAGGGAGTTTAATTTCTATGTAAAATAATGGGGTGTTGTTGAAGCAGTGAATTAAGCCAATTGAGAGGTAGATATGGGGGCAATTAATCTATACTATACTATTGTATTAATATCTTACAGGGTCCAACATTAGAGAGCCCCCCACAGGAAACAACCAACCAAGAGCCCAGTGACATCCAGGCTGCACAGGCAGTAGTGGAGGAGGCAGGTAAGGAACTTTGTGACTCCCCTGAATATCCAGGATATCACATGCTCTGCACGTCCAACCACCTCCAAATGTGTCAATCCACCAGTAGGGAACAGTTGGCACTTCAGGTTTAATGTAACGGTTTTAAAACAACTGGAAATTAGGAAATTATTTGATCATGTTCTACTGTAGCAGAAAGTAGATGTTGCTATCTGTATACCAGCCAATTTATCCAACACTGGTGTACTTTAGCTGTGTTAGAAAACGTGGAAATGATTGTGTAAGAGATGTGTGCAGAGGTATGTAGTGGAGTCCATTTTTAAGGTGACATTAAAATAAGGCTTTATTGCGCCTGTTTCTTTAAACACTGCAAACACACATAAAAGAAAAACTTACTCCACTTTGCAGAAATCACTACACATTTTACTTCAGCCCTATCTAGCTGGGTGGGTAGCTAAGCTGCTTACCACACCAAACATATACAGCTGCAGCGGCCATTATTCGAAGACATCACGCGGTGTATACATCGGAATACACATGTCATGGCCCGTGATTTTTCCAACTGTACGGCCTTATACGCGTGTTGACTCGGGTTTCTATCGGGTGCAGAGAATTGCATTTTAGCGTTGTCTGCAATACCGTCGAGAAACTCAAGTGGGCAATCGCGAGTTGTTGTCTTAAAAATCTAATGCAATTCAACCTGTTTTTTATTGCCGTACAATTCTGCAAGTGTGTGTATTTGTAATTTGAAAATTAACGTTACGAGTTCATACTGTATAGTGTACATGGGAAATAAGTCCTTTCTGAGGCTCCTTAGCCATACACAGATTAAAAATATGAGACACATACTGAATACAGGATAATAAAGAAAAAAGAAATAATACAAAAATAAAACGTCGCTTCTTCTTCCGAATGTAAAATATTTTTTCCGTTCATGCGTGTACAGGATATCTAATTGGAACCTTGTTGAAACGCATATGCGTCATCACATTTCTATATGTATTATTTATTATTTATTAATCAATACTTTTGCTAGGCTTGCTCTTCTTTTCATACTGTTTTTATTTTATGCGCATGGGTGTATTGTACATATGTCTCATTGGAACCTTGTTGAAACGCATATGCGTGTCATCACATTTAGCCGCATGCGAGTATGTCTCATTGGAACCTTGTTGAAACGCATATGCATGTCATCACATTTAGGCGCATGCATGTATATGAATTATCAAGTTGGGGGGGGGGGAATTAGAAAAGAAACATTCAACTTTTTTTTTCTCAATATGGCCTTATTGAAGGACTGATTTTAACCAACCATTACAGTATGTGAATTTTTATATGTTTTGATACTTTATCTATATACTGTACTGTATGAGGTGGTATACTGTAATTTTTATTTGAGGGGTGGGAGGGCGGCGGGTCACAACATTTTGATGAACTGTTCAAAATATTTCTCTGACCTAATAATCCTGCACATACTGCTACTGTAGCATGACTGCTACAATGACTTCTCCACACACATTCAAAGTTAATTTCAAGTTTAATCTTATTCGTAATGGTTGCATTGCATTCTGTAGTTCTTTTGTCATTTTTATTTGAGGGGTGGGGGGGGCGGAGCGGTCACCACATTTTGATGAACTGTTCAAAAGATTTCTAGAACTAATAATCCTGCATACTGTACACACCCAGCCTTGCAAAGCAACTTGAAAAATTTGAGTAGTAGCACATCCCCCCCCACACACACACACACAAAGCCTGAAGCCAAAGGTATTTTCAACTTCTTATCGACACCTCCCCCCCGAGAGCAATTCATGAAAATCTTTGAGGCTTTCTTTACAGTAACTGTGTCATGGAGTCTTCTTGAGTTGTTCTCACACACGCATGTGCATGTGTGTTAAGCCCTTCTTGGAGAGATTTAGCGAGAGAATGACTCCTCCACATACATTCAAAGTGAATTTTAAGTTAAAAAAAAAAGGGGAGATTGCCGGTACCTAACCCCGGCGGTATCCACTGGAGGTCCATAGTGGACCTCATCCTACTTTACCTCTTGCTGCTGATTCTGTCCCAGCAGACTCTTCCCCCCCCTCCTCTGCCCTCCCCTCATCCCTTTCCACTCCCACCACCCCAACCCCTCGTCGGGCCAACCTGAACCTCACATACAGAAATCGACCCCCAGAGGGGATAAAAACGATCTTTGATCTACGATATAAGGAAGGGCGCGATCCCAATAGTGACAACACTCCAGCAACCAAATGGCTAGTCAGTCAGCAATCAAACTGGTTTCACTGAATATGAAAGGTTTGAACAATAACAGAAAAAAAAGACTAGCGCTCCAGGAGCTGAAAAGGTCTAAGGGAGATATCATCTTCCTCCAGGAGACGCACTTTACATTTCAAGAGCTGCCCAAATTAATTAGCAATGTACACAGGCGGCACACTTTATCCGAGTGCGGCTCATTCCGCAAGCCGGGAAATGTCCCGGCTTGCGAGCCGCACTCCCTCAGCGTGCCGCGCATCACCGATGCGCGGTCACGCATCATCGGGTGCCTGTGCCGCCTGTACACGTGCCCAGGGCTCCCCGAGGGAGCCCTGGTGTCGCGTGGATGTCACGACGGCGGCGGGACGTTCCGGGGGACCCGGCGGACCCGGTAAGGAGAGGGGGAAGCCCCGATCGGCAGGCCTCTCCTCCGGGGCTTCGGCGCGCCCGGCACCCTCCGGCGCGCGCCAGGTTACTGCTGCGGCCGAGAACGGGCAAATGCTCGAATAAACTCGGCCGCGGCAGTATTCCCGACGGGTTTCTTCTCATCATTTAATAGTAAAAAGCGCGGAGTAGCTATTCTACTCAGACAAGGAACCCCATTCAATATTACCAAAACGACTTCAGAGCCAGAGGGTAGATTTCTAATTGTATATGGCTCAATCGCGGGTACGACGATCGCCCTGGTCAACATCTATGCGCCAAATGAAAATCAAACAGAATTCCTAAAAACAGTGCTAGAGAAGATTGATCCTAACTACCTATCCTCTTTGATTATAGGTGGGGACTTTAATATGGTGATAAACTCTACTGAGGACAGAGTCTCAACTCTGAATCGTTCACAAAGAGCATCCTCCCAGAAAATGGAGAGACAATTTAAAGCGATTATTAGGGACTACTCCTTGATGGACATTTGGAGAATCTGACACCAGGGCCAAAGAGACTACACATTTTACTCGGCACCACACCAATCATACTCTCGTATAGACTATTTTTTTGCTACAAAAAATGTTCTCGAAGCCTCCACCAATTTGGAAGTGGGCCCCATTACTTGGTCAGATCATGCCCCTATCACAATCACTCTGTCAACTCCATTTCAAAAATTGACCTCCTACACTTGGAAGCTGAACGACTCCCTACTGAACCACCCGGCAGTAGAAAAAGAAATTAAAGTAGCTCTTAGGGAGTACTTCGCTCTCAATGCAGGCACAGACGACTCACCGGCGGTTCTGTGGGAAGCCCATAAGGCAGCAATCAGGGGAACTTTTATATCAATTGCATCCCACAGAAAGAAGGTCAAGGTAAAACTAATAATGGATCTGTCAAAAAAAATTATAAAGCTGGAACAGCAGCATAAAGCCAACCCCTCAAAAAAAATCTACAAAACCTTGGCCGCAGCCAGAAATGAATTAAAACAGTCCCAAATGGAATATGTGGAAAAAGCCCTCACATGGGCTAACTAGAAATATTATGACAAGGGCAACGAGGCCGACAGACTTTTAGCTAGCAAACTTAGAGATATACAGAAACGTTCCCAGATAATAGCGATAAAGAGTGGATCAGGGGAAATAATCTACTGTATAATGAGCAGAAAATAGCGGAAGAATTTACCGCATTCTATACCAAATTATATAACCTTAGGGCTGAGGGAGGGAAGGCGGGGATACCCACCTCGGAACCCATTAGTAATTACCTATCGGATTGCCTCCTGCCCACATTGACAGAGGAGGAAAATCTGATATTCAATGCAAAGATCACCCAAGAAGAGTTGGCAGCCGCAATAAAAACATTAAAAATCTCGAAAGCCCCTGGCCCCGATGGCTTCTCCAATGTCTATTATAAAAGGTTCTCCCCGATTCTATCTAAACACCTGCTTTGCTTATTTAACTCATTCATGGAGGGCAACCCAATACCCCCATCAATGATGCAGGCCAACCTAGCCATAATCCACAAAGAGGGTAAGGACCCATTGCTCTGTGGGAGTTACCGACCAATCTCTCTACTAAACAACGATCTTAAACTTTACAGCAGGCCTGCACAACTTCAGTCCTCGAGGGCCGTAAACAGGCCAGGTTTTCGGGATATCCCTAATTCAGCACAGCTGGCTCAATTAGTGGCTCAATCATACTGAGCCACTAATTGAGTCAGCTGTGCTGAAGTAGGGATATCCTGAAAACCTGGCCTGTTTGCGGCCCTCGAGGACTGGAGTTGTGCAGGCCTGCTTTACAGCAAAATACTGGCAAATAGACTGAATCCGATATTACCGAGATTAATACACAACGACCAGGTGGGGTTTGTCTCAGGCAGACAAGCCTCAGATAACACCCGCAAAATTATCAATATCGTTGATCATGCCCACCTCACAGCTACCAAAGCGGTTTTGTTAAGCTTAGATGCAGAGAAGGCGTTCAACAGAATTGATTGGCTATTTCTTGACAAAACAATGCAGAAATTCGGCTTCAAAGAGGAATACCTAGAGGGGGTCCGAGCGCTATACAGCAGCCTAACTGCGGTGGTGAAACTCCCGGGCGGATCCGCTAAGAAATTCAGAATCACAAATGGAACAAGACAGGGTTACCCCCTATCTCTCCTCCTGTTCGCCTTAACAATTGAACCATTGGCGGCTAGAATACGAGACAACATAAACATACAGGGGGTACCGATTAGCGGAAAAAACTATAAAGTCTCGTTATTCGCAGATGATGTTATCCTAACGTTAACACAACCCCAGATCTCTCTCCCCAATCTCCACAAGGAATTAAGAGAATTTGGTAAAATATCAGGGTATAAAATGAATAGTGACAAATCAGAAGCCCTCAACCTAAATCTATCAGAGCCAGAGATGCAGACATTGAAACAAACCTTTAATAATAAGTGGAGCCCTTTATACATCAAATACCTGGGAGTACATGTATCAAAGAACTACGGCTCTCTCTACCAAAATAACTACCCAAACCTATTTAAGAAAATTAAAAAAGACCTGGATAATTGGGAAAACTACCAGATCTCATGGATCGGGAGGATGATCTCAGTAAAAATGAATATACTCCCTAGATTATTATACTTCTTCCAGACACTCCCGATCCATGTTCCTGGCTCTGAATTAAAAACTATCCAGAACAAATTTTTTCAATTTATCTGGCAAGGGAAGAGACCCAGGGTATCTAGGTCGGTTCTTATGGCGCCCAGGACAAAAGGAGGATTGGGGGTCCCAAACATAACTAAATATTATCAGGCAGCCCAATTAAGACAGGCGGTCATGATGAACTCGGACCCAGACCAGCTCTGTTGGCTAGCAATTGAATCTCGATACTCCAGAATGCCTTCTCTGCCAGCTTATCTTTGGTGCGGTGACAGGGGCACTGACATGGCGCCTAAATTCGAACTGGGAGCGATGAGACACACATGGGATATATGGACGAAAACTAAAATTAAATACCAGCTCTCCTCCCTCAGTTCACGGCTAACCCCACTATTCAACAATCCAAAATTCCCCCCAGGATGCAAGACTAAACAATTCGACATATTCAAATCATTGGGGGTCAGGGTGATCGCGGATCTGCTGAGCGACGGACAGTTCCTGAGTCTCCAAGAATTACGCACCAAATTGAAGGTACCTCACCTAGATACATTCAAATTTCTCCAAATTTGACACTTCCTACAAAAAATGTCCCCAACGTGGAAATTTCCCCCTCCCACAAAATTCGAGAAACTGTGCCAGGACGGAGCACATCAAAAAGGTCTAATAACGCAAATATATGCTGGCAGGGAGAATCCGGCAAATCCAACCGCACACGACTATATGCTCAAGTGGGCAGCGGAATTGAACATAGTTATAGACCGGGAGGACTGGGAAGACATATGGGACGCGGCCTCATGAACATCCATATGTACCACGGTGAAGGAGAATGTTTACAAAATAATGTATCACTGGTATCTTACCCAAGTGAGACTAAAGCAAATCTACCCTCTGGCATCGGACCTATGCTGGAGAGGCTGTGGACATAGAGGGGACATGGCCCATATCTGGTGGCTATGTCCAGAGATTCAAAACTACTGGCTTATAATACAAGATTTAATAAAAGAGATCACAGGTCTCACAATCCCTATGGATCCACTGACCTTCATACTGGGCAGACCGATAGAGGAGATCGATCACCCAGTATGGAAATTAATCTCCTTTATTCTGACAGCAGAAAGATGCTCGTAGCATACTCTTGGAAGAAGACAGTGCCCCCCACAAAACAACAGGTGAAAAATAGACTCAATGAGGTAATGAGAATGGAAAAACTTACGGCTTTTCTAAAACGATTTACCAAAGGGTTTTATAAAATCTGGGAACCCTGGATAACTCACTAGAAAGACTCGGAATAGAATCCCTTGCGCCATAACAGAAACAGTTAAGGGTTGGAGGAGTTTAGAAATGGAGCGGCCGGATGAGGGGAGGGATGACCACTCTCTCCCCCCATCCCCTCCCCAATTCCTCACCCCCCTCTCTCTCGCCATACCTTTTCTCTCTTTCTCTACACCTCATGGACCATAAAGTGGCCCTGAGTGTGCTTTCTCTCCCCCCCCCTCCTAACCGAACAAGGAAAACCTATTTGTATTAGGCCAGAAATGTAACCTAACCCAATGTATGTATAAATGAATATGCCTAATAAAAACCGTTTGGGAAAAAAAAAAAAGAAAAAGGGAGACATCCCTTTTTGATGGACTGATTTAAATAAACCATTATGTGAACAAACACACCAACGTGAATTGAAATGATTATCCACACCTCCCCCAAAGCAATTCATTAAGTTGGAGAGGCTTTGTTACAGACTGTGTAGACACACACATTCAAAGTGAATTTCAAGTTAAAAAAAAAGGAGACATCCCTTTTTGAAGCAAGAACACAGAAATGACCAGGCGCTCCTGCGGGTGTTCCAGATGGGAGGAAATAATACAGAATAATAAAACAAAAATACAGAATAGAAATAGGAAATAAAGATAAAATAATATAAAACCAGTGTCAGATTGCAGCTCGACCTTCAATGGATCTTCCTTATAGATCCTTAAATAGTTGCAGTGTCCAGGAGTCAGGGAGCGCAGACACCAGGATGAACATATGAGGAGAAAAAACAATAACACAAATGATAGTGCAATCCTGTATGATAGGGAAATGATGCAACTGGGACTGGGAACATATACAGTGGATAAAAAAAATGTGTAAAAATAGCCACTGCTATAGTCCCATGGGATGGGAGAATGATGCAAAAGAAAATGCACACATGACACAGTGGTTGAAATTAAGAATAGCCACACAGGTGTAGAAATGGCAAAAAAGGTTTAGTTGATGAACATCAGGAAGCACACGGATGCAGTGGGAACTTAGAGACAAGCCCCAGAAATCAGGCAATGGAAATAGAGCTTAGTCTGTGTCCGTTGTGGGAGATGTAACCTGTATGCGTAGTGACTGCTGCAGGGGGGTCAATCTGCGCCGGCGATTCCTCCACTGCCAGCCACCGCAGGACTTCCAGGTTTGGTTCTCTCCACCAGTCTTCCGCACCACGTGACTGCGTCACACGAATGATCCAAAAGCTTTTCTAACACCAGGGAAGTCTCATAAAGTAACAGTGAAGATAAAATGTGGAAGGCCGAGGTGACCTGTGAATTCCCAATGTAAATCTGCTGACGAAGTACATTCTAAGTATGAAACGCGTTGGATAAGAGGGCGCATTCCTAGCACTACCCGCTGTGTGCTTTTACCCTATCTACCATCCGGTTTCATCTCCGTTACACCCGCTACTCCACTGGCCGGCCGAGACTGTAGAATTACTGGCGCCACTTTATGATGTCATTGATGCGCGCCCAAAGTGGATGCCGTGCATGCAGACAGACGCCTGAACGCCAGTGAGAGAGCCTCCTGCTTCCCCGTAATAGCTGCCGTGAGTACGCCGTGGGACAGCCGAATTCCATCGGTTTGCTGTGTCCACGCCGTGGGCTGCTGCCTTCCATCAAGGCGGTCTGAGCGGTGCAGAGAGTATCCGAGGGAGACGTGAGAGGAGAAGAGACTCTATCCAGTGACCCTGACCCACCATCTGTTGCTGATTAGTAACATGTCCATATACATGTACTGCTAGTAAATTTTAAACTGATGTACGTGCAATATTCACCTGTTTTATCACAATATAATTTTTTATATACTACACTCTGAGGTTTTTTGCGCTGTTTCTTTCGTCATTATTTCTTTAGCTTTGGTCTGTGGAGCCATTCCACGAATCCAGCAGCATACCCTCACACTTAAAGTAACAGGTTTATATTTATATTGTTTATCACTGAATATTCACTTTTTAAGCACATACAGTATTCACGATTATTAGAGCGCTGTTCACTCTTTGTCTTTATCTTCTGTGTAATGGCTGCATTGCATTTTGTAGTTCTATTGTCATTTTTATTTGAGGGGGTGGGGTCATTTTGATGAACTGTTAAAAAGATTTCTTTGAACTAATAATTCACATTTTGTGAGGTGTCCTAATATAAAATTAGGCTCTCCAAGCTCATTTAAGCTATTTTCTGGACTTTCTTGGACACACAAATTCATCATAAGGTGCCCCTAAGAGCTGCAGTTTTGTTGATTCTATCCCTGGCTCGAGCATATGACGTGCTGTGCGTCACTCAATCGTCTGAGCCAATCAATGTGAGTGAATTCCCCCCTCCCCTGCCTGCGATGAAGGAGTACTCAGAGGAACAGCACTCAGCCGGAACACCTGAGGATCGGGCGAGGAGATGGATGGAGGAGATGGATGGTGTAGCTTCTGACGGTGTGAGGCTATATAATGCTCAAAGAACTAGATTGGTCATCACTAGAGTCTAGGCGCAAAGTTCACCTTTCCTGTCTCACCCTCAAATACTTTCTGGGCAAGCTACCCAGCTACCTGAACAAGCTCCTCACCCCTACCACATGCAGTACCTATCACCTGAGATCAGACTCCAAAAGACTATTCATGGTCCCAAGACTCAACAAAGTATCCGGACGTTCCTCCTTCTCCTTCCGTGCACCCCAAAACTGGAACAACCTACCAGAGACTCTCATATCCACCACCAGCTTAAGTTCTTTCAAATCTAAGGCTGTCTCACACTTTAATCTGGTCTGTAACTGTTTCATACGCTCATAATATATATTTTCTTTAACTGTGCATGCAATGTCTTGTATATAATGTATACCTTGTTCATTTATGTAACTGTATTTGTAACCATGTATTATTTTGTTTTACTCTGTGCCCAGGACATACTTGAAAACGAGAGGTAACTCTCAATGTATTACTTCCTGGTAAAATATTTTTATAAATAAAATAAATAAATATAAGATCCTGAGCCGCACTAAAGAGCCAGTTTTCCCGCTCCCCTTCTTTCCACGGATATGCAGATGAGGATGTGTGGTGATCTGGGGTGAAAGAACTACAACTTAACTTGTCATTCGGTGGAGGTTAATCGCCTTGGAAAATCGGAGCAGCTAAGGGAAAGTACTGTAGTCAGCCTTTGCAGAATCCATGCAGCAGCCATGGGATCACCTGGTCCATACTTGTTAATATACTACATGCTCATTTGTATTATTCTTTCTGTACGTGCATACATTATATTTTTATAAATATTCTATACTTTAATTACTACACTATGAGTGTTTTGCACTTTCTTTTTCGTATAAATGAGTCTGGCCAGACCAGGGGCACCACCATGAGTATCAGGTTTGCGTGAAGCTACAGTATGCTAGCCTGTTCATGGGTGCATGGGAGGAGACCTATATCCTTAATAGTAAGCCTTTTGGTATTGACCTGGTTCTATGTTGGAGCTAAATAAATTATCTTATTTTTATATGGAATGGTGATGAGGAGATATAGGGTGAGTTCTATACATACCTTCATATTAGGTGATACTGGACTAACACGGCTATTTCTACTTAATTTAAATATACCTTAATAATAATATGCTTAACCTTTAGTTTACATCTAAATACAGTAGATCAAGTTTTTAATTTTTGGACCTTATTTTGTATGTAGAAAACCAGGTGGTGATCATTAAGACATTTTATAAAGAGGTCGAGCGGGAGCAATAACTATGTGCTGAAAAGAAGCTGCCAGCATACTGTACAAACTGGATGTCCAATTGTCCATATGGTCAATTCAGAAGTATCAGAATAAATTGCACCAATATGCAACTTTTAAAAAAACCCACTAAAAATAAAATATAGATATATTTAGTCCTTTTATAGCCTAACACATTAAATATGCTAATAAGATTGGTAACACTGTTCGCAAGCACTAGCATATTTTGAAACAGGACTCCTTTATGAGAGATTTCCTGCCTGAGAAACCACAGATGGTGTTTTCACAGGCACACAACTTCAAAGACAAATTGGCACCTAGTGCCCTAAAATAGTGTGTAACCCAAAGTACAAATAATTGGCTGACCGCTAAGCCCAAAGGCTTTTGTAAATGCAATAAATGTAAAGCCTGTAACTTGGGACACAACAAAGTGAGCTCCTCTATGTCATTTGTTACCAAAGACAATGTCAAAATGTCTCAATGTATTCATTGTAAAAGTGAATATGTAGTATACAGTATATGCTTACATGCCCATGCGAATTGCAATATGTATAGTAGGCCGTACTATTAATCTACTACGTGTGAGAATACTTTGCACATATCCGTAATATCATCATTGGTTTTGAAGCACATAGTCTATAATTACATTTCGCACCTATCCACAATTCTAATTCTATGGATTTAATATACTGTATTTATGTACAGTATAGACTTCGTTCAACACTATTGAGGGGCGGTAATAGACTACAACACCTCTCCCAACAGGAGTCTTACTGGATTTTCAAATTACGCTCATTAGAACTTTTTAATTATATATTTTGTTATTTTTCAAAAAGGTGCAAGTTTTAAAATAGAAATGGTAATAAAGTGATTGCATTATTTATGTCAAGAGAAACTTCTTATCCAGATTAAATATTCACACAATTATGAATTTAGATTTTATGCACAGTATGAAATATTTATAGCTTCCTGCTTCTGTAGTAGGACCTTTTTTATTTGCTGACGTATCAGATTTTTTTCTTTTTTTTAAATATTTTATTATATTTTTTGCTATTGCATAAATATATCTAAAATCATCTTGTATCATACTGTCAATACAGATAATGGTATTTGTGACAATTGTTTTCAAAAACCCTGTTTCTCCTTTTTATGCGAAGATAAAGTAATAAAACATGTGTATGTATGTATGTCTCTTTATTTAGATAGCACCATTAATGTACATAGCGCTTCACAGCAGTAAGTGTGTTTGCAATGATGCAAGCTTTATGTATGAGGTCAAAAGTATCATCCATGGATACTCATACGCTTTGTTAAGCAGGTGTGTTTCAAGGTGGGTCTTAAAGGTGGATAGAGAGGGTGCTAGTCGGGTATTGAGGAGAAGGGCCTTCCAGAGTTGTGGGGCAGTCAGTGAGACAGGTTTAAGGTGGGAGAGGGCTTTAGATATGAAAAGGGGGTAGAGAGAAGACATCCTTGAGCAGAACGCAAGAGCCGGGATGGTGCATAGCGAGAAATTAGGGCTGAGATGTAAGGAGGAGCAGAAGAGTGTAAAGCTTTAAAAGTGAGGAGCAGAATTGAGTGTGATAAGGGATTTTATAGGAAGCCAGGAGAGGACTTCAGCAGGAGCAATGGAAAAAAAAGAGTGGTTTTAGGTATTTGGAACTCCCTGCTCATGTCTTCAAAAGTTTTCAAACAATACAAATCAATCAATCCGCACTCATGCTTCCTAAAATGGAGATCTTGAAGTAGATCCACTCTCCCCTTTTGCTGCTGCTGTAACGGGAAGGCACCCCTCCTTCACCATGATCCGCTGCGGAGGAACTCCAACGGCAGATGATCATGCAAGAAAAAAGGCACAGAAGCGCACCAAGGGTAAAGATTTATGTATTAGACATAAAAAACAAGTGTAAGTAGTAACTTACATGTAGGGTAAAATTATTCCAGTAGAAAGAAGTGCAGGGACACCTGACATACGTTGATGTTGGACACAAGGATAGACGCCGAGGCTCACGGATCAGTCCCGCGTGCTGGGACCAACTGGCTCGGCAATATTCAGATGGTGCTTCCGGGTTGCGTCCTCTCGCGATACCCGCAAGGAGTAGTCCACCACAATTGCCATGTCTTTACAGCTACAGCACTACCCCCATTCTGAGCTAGCCAGATGGAGGCAGCTCAAGGCTCTGTGGGAAGGCTCTCAGCTGAGCAACTGAGTGTCTGTCCTGCACAAAGTAAACTCCGCAATGCGTTTCCCACACTCCAGTGCTTCATCAACTTATGTCAGATGTCCCTGCACTTCTTTCTACTGGAATGATTTTACCCTACATGTAAGTTACTACTTACACTTGTTTTTTATGTCTAATACATAGATTTCAAACAATGTTTTTCCTTATCTATTAGTTTGAAGGAAAATATTCCTTTTTCTTTTCCATTGTAGAAAAGTATGTCCAATTTCTTCAGCCGTAAACTTTGGGATATTACATATACAGTAGGTATAAACATTGTCGTTGACTTACTAAGTTTATATTTGTTCCATATAGTTCACCAAAGCTACTGTATTATCGTTGCTTTCAATGAAAGAGATTTCACTATATGTTTTGGTATTATCCTTTTCTCTACATGGACAAAAGCTGCTGAGTTTCAGCTATCCATGTATTGTGTTTCCATTTCAGGGATCATGAAATGATTCATATTAGCCATCCTGTCTCATACAGTAAATATCTAAAGAAGCATGTGCAGTTATAATATCTCAGATTCGGCAATGCAATTCCTCCATCTCCTATATTCAGTTATAATTTCTTTAAATTAGTTTTTGTACCCTTCTTATTCCACACAAATCGAATAAAGTTCCTGTGAATTTCTGTATAACTTTAATTTTGAGTGAGATTAGTAGTATACGTAAAGGTTGTAATATTTTTGGAATTGAAATATGTTTAATCAGATTTGCTCTGCCTCAGAATGATATATACAAATTATCCCATCTTTTCAGCACATCTTTCCCTTTAGCTGTAATAGGGGTGATATTTAACCTGTATAGATTATTAATATAATTCGAAATATGCATTCCAAAATATTTTATTTGGTTGTGTGCCAATGTACATGGTTTTATCTCTATTGTTTTCCTTATGGTTTGATTGCCTTTGGCTATGCTAGGACTTCAGATTTATTCAAATGATCGTATATCCATACAAATGTCCAAAAATGCTAATAGTATGAACTTTAGCCAGTAGAGATGTTTTATGCTCAGATATAAAAAGCAACATGTCATCTGCAAAACACAATATTTTTGCCACCTAATTTCCCATTTGAATACCTTTTGAATTCTTTAATTTGGTTCAGATAGCTCAATAGTGTATCAAAGGCCATAACAAACAACAACAGAGATAGCGGATATCCCTGCCTCGTCCCTCTTGAGAATTTAAAAATGTTTTGATTGTTGACTATTAACCACTAATGATACAGTACCACTGGTCTTCAATAGATTTCTATAACAATGTTCAGGAAGTTCTCCCAATACCACATTTCTCAATAGTATGTAATAGATAAATCCATGAAATTGATTTGTAAAAAAAAGGATTTCTCTGCACGAGCCCTAGGATTAATTTGTCTTTCCCCCTGTTTTTTTCCCCATAATGGATGGTTATTATAAAAATCGAGAATAGTGAATACTTTGTCAAATACCTGTAGTATATGTGGAGTTTTAGTAAACCTGCTGCTTTTCACATCTTTAATCGCTGGTATGATAGTACTGTAGGTATAAACTCTGGTTTAGTTAGATTTGCTAATACTTTGCCTGGCTTGTTCCCAAATGTAAAGATTTTTAAATTGTTAAAGGATCTATTGGCTTCTTTCTTATCTTAATTTAACTTTTCATATTCCAGTCTTGCTTTGACATTTATTCTTATTAGAATCTGAGGGATATATTTTGAATTTGTGAAATGCTTTTAATGCACTAACTGTTTTTACTCTTTCTTTGTTCGTTTTATCGAATTTGATGGCGTGTGTAATGTATTATTTGTCCTTTCATGACTGCTTTGGCCATTTCTCCGAACAGCACCATATGTGGTTCATGAGCATTACTATCTTATAAATAATAATTACAGGTTTGCATGCAAAATTTCTGAAAATCATCATTAGAAGCGAGAATCACCAGGAGTCTACAACTCAGTTTGCCCAATATCTCTTGGTACCACTTGAGGGTGAAGTATACCGGTGTGTGATCAGATATAACATTATCTTCCATCTCTGCTTTACTTATCATACCTGCCTATTTCCTATCCATCAACTTGTAATCTACTGTATACTTGTAAATTCATTGTGTGCGTAGGAATAAAATGTAAATTCTTTATATATGGATTGGATATGTCTCCAGCTATCAATTATTTCCAGTACTTCACCCATATTATGAAGATTTACATTGCCCTTTGTTTTGGGGGTCTTGTTTCTTTTAAGTTACAGATGCAGCCACGAGAATTAGATGACTTGCCTTGGAAAATCTGTGGCAATCTTCCAATAAACTGCAACATTTCTATGAGATTTCTGCAGACAGACTAATGGCCCATCAGAATAACACAGCGGGGGGTTTCTTCTGTTTAAAGGCTGTATTAATTGATATCCAAAAAAATGTATGTGCGTTTTTTTAATGGAGTACCAATAAAGTATTTTATTTGTTTGACCTGGCTCTCTGTCTGCTGTGCGCTGCACATACATTTAAAAATATATATATTTTTGGACTCTGGATACGACTGCACGCTGAAGGAAGACTGGCACAGTCTACCAAGTCTCCCGGTAAAACACTGAACAGCTGGAGCTGCGGAGTACCTTTCCGGAAAATCACAGATCATGAGCTTGTCTCATACAATGCTTTTACTTTGTAAAGGTGTTTGTGAGTTTGTTATTTTTACTTTGTCCAGGAATTAAGTTGTTAAACTGAATTTACACATGGAGTGGGTGCTTTATCTTTTTTTTGTTTAGGTATCTATTGAGGAGGTGGTTGTTTCCACGAAGAGAGCTGCCAGAACTCCAGAGGATGCCTTAATTGGATCATTTTTTATTATTTAGTTTCATTAGAGCTAGATTCTGGACATTTTTTAATATATATTTTCTTATATATTTTATATTGTGTTAGGCATAGTGTATATTCTAATTTTATAATATTTTATACAGCCACTCTTGGTACTTACACTGTTATTTACTACTGGCCAACTCACTCTCACCACCAATATTATCTATTTCTAGTGCCATCCAACTGCTATATCAGCAACATTCACTAATTAGTTTAACCACAGGTGTGGTCAAATACTAAATAGAATCCATATTAGGTTTAACTAGGCACTGTCCTATAGTCTTTTCGTTATATACATATAATGAATAGACTATACCGTTCTGTGGCTAACGAACGTTCTGTGGCTTTTATTTGTGCGAGCTTTCAAGTTACACTGATCTCTTCTTCCGACGGTGTTACATTGAATAAAGCAGGCAAGGTGTTTACTCAAAAACAGTGCATCTTGGAATGTGACTAGAGCTTATCCCTCCCCCTCTTACACATACAGTACAAATACTCTATGTAATCCCATCCCTACATACCAATACGGACCACATAGTATCTACACACACGTTTAGTAATGCAACAGTCTCACATTTTCACACCTACCCACACCATTGATATACACTCCCTCTCCACACACACCTTTTGTAAAGCGCTGTATACACTGTGGGCTCTTTATTTATTTATATTTACATACTTACATATACACACACTCTTACATCTCTCACATTCAGGGACTATTTAACACCTCAAGTCATAAATCAAACACTACACAGGGGGGAGGGATGAGCTCTAGTCACATTCCAAGAGACACTGATTTTGAGTAAACCCCTTGTCTGCTTTATTCAATGTAATATCGCCGGAAGAAGAGATAAGTGTATCTCGAAAGCTCGCACAAATAAAAGCATTTCGTTAGCCACAGAACGGTATAGTCTACTGATTTTTGATTATTAAAGCCCAGCTAACCTGGTACTGATTGCTCTTATTTTTATATATATTTATACTCCCTGGACGAAGACATTCGTGACGAAACGCGTAGGGCGTTTCCTAGAGCGGCAAGCGTAGCAGCTGATTTTATTACCCACGAACAGAGAGCCGATTTGTGGCTGTTGAGAGCAGTGAATGGACTGCCAAATTTTCATTGAACTGTGATTGTCTGCAAGTTCCTGTGGTGAGCAGTACCAACAGAAGGAGGTGTAGCTGGAGGAAATCTTTCTATGGGACACAGAGTGATGACACCATCCGGTCTCTATAATACCCACACATCCTATTGAACCACTGGACACAGCAGAGGAGGCACCTTGTCACCAACAGAATGTTTGGCGTGGATCCATGCAGCTCCCTGGCGATTGAGTATATCTCATACATGCTTTAAATGGAACTCTGTTTGTGAGCGCGGTTTTTTATATGTTTCAGTCCTATAAATAATTTTTATACTTTAATACACTTGTAGTTCGCCTGTTTTTTGTTGTTTTTTGCATATATATATATATATATATATATATATATATATATATATATATATATCTCATACGATTATTCTAGAACTTGCCTTAAACTTGTCTTGGAAAATCTGGGGCTATCACCAACAATATCCAAGTACATGCTGGGTACATGCTGCAAACATTTCAGTGACGTTTCTGCAGAGACTAATGGCCCATCGGATTAACACAACAGGGGTCCCTGGCAGTCCCTTTCAGTTGGAATGGGACTGCCAGGGACCCCCGTTGTTAATCCGATGGGCCATTAGTCTGTCTGCAGAAATGTCACTGAAATGTTGCAGCATGTACCCAGCATGTACCTGGGTCTTGTTGGGGATTGCCCCAGATTTGTTTTAGAATACTCGTCGGCACTACAGTACCAACTGAAGTGTTGTCTTTCTGCTGTGTAATTTAAATTTTCCATCATATTCTTGAGGTGATCATTTATGTTGTTAAGTTGATTGATTTCATGATACGTCTTCCATTTCATTGTCCATGTGACAAGTTGTTGAGAAATACACTGTTTTTATTCTCATTTTCAAATGAATGATGATTCTGGCTCCTCTATCCAATGAGCTTTCATATTCCACTATGTAGTTTCTACCTCTTTGTTAATGATGAAACCTACTCCACTTCTTCTTACATTTTCTGTAGCTCTTTAATATAATAGATATTCAATTTTGAGCATAATAAAACCTTAATCAGTTCTTTTTACTTCACAAAGACAAAGAATATCCCAGCAGTACCCATGCTCCTCCACCGAGACTGCTGCTACTCTTCTAGCTCTCTCAAAGAACATTCCAGACTCTGAAACCTGACACCTGTGCATCTGTCCCATGCCTCCAGACCTATATAAATCTCCCTTTCCTATTCTTCCCTGCCCTGTTTTACTGGTTCCTCTAGCACCTGCTAGGTTCCTGTATTCACTGCTGCTTTTGCTATTTGATGTTACCCTGTTCCTCAGTCCCAGTCCGATTCCCGAGTCCCAGTCTTATTCATGTCTCCTTGTTGCCGACTTTTGCTTGGGACTCTGACCACGCTATCTGCTGCCTGCCACCAACCTCTGCTTGTGACCCCGACCACGCTCCCTGCTGTTCTTGCCTCTGGGATCCACTCCATCCGTAGATCAACCTTTGACAGAATAAACAGGCCCTATCATGATCTCGCCGGAACAGACCAGAACCTGGCTCAGCAGTTTGCTTCCTTGCAACATGTCATGACCAGCTTCCAGGAACAACAAGGACATGTTTACAACCATCTTGGCTGCTTGAAAGCTGAAGTACGTGAATTGCGCACTGCTCAAAACTCTGTGTATATGCAAACTGCTCCCTGTGTACCCCGCCGGATTTTTTTTTGAGGAACAAACAATAATTCCGGCGGTTTCCTCAACAAATGCAGACTTCTTTTCAGCTCCAGCTCACTATCTATAATACAGACGAAGCCAAGGTGGGACTAACAATCACCCTACTCAAGAATGAAGCCCTTGCTCGGGTCTCCCCTATGTTAGAACAGGATTGCCCACTACTAAGGTATCTGGAGGGATTCATCGAAGCCATGAGTCTGATTTTTAATGACCCAAACCGTGGTGCACCCGCTGAGGCAACTCTGAACAACCTTCGTCAAGGAAGACGCTCGGCAGGTTAGTACGCTGCTGAGTTACGCAGATGGGTTACCGATTCTGAGTTGAATGAGGCCACTCAGAGATATCATTTTTGGCAGGGTCTCTCTGAGCAAATAAAAGACGAACTGGCCCGGGTGGAATCTCCAAGAGGGGTTTGACAAATTTGTCTGTTTATGCATTCAAATCGATATAAGACTTTCTGAAGGATTGCTTACATTCCTTTTAGGAGAATCTACTCCCTCTCAGAACCAGAATTTAAGTTTCTCAATGACTACCTGCAGAGAACCTGTCGAAGGGTTTCATCTGACCCTTTACTTCCTCGGCAGGTGCTGCTCTATTCATCTTGGGAAAGAAAGACTGTTCTCTATGTCCCTGCATTGAGTATCGGGAAATAAATAAGATCACAGTGAAGAGCAGGTATCTATTACCTCTGATTCCAAAACTATTGGAAAGAATTCGATCAGCCAAGATCTTCACCAAATTAGATCTCCAAGGGGTGTATAATTTGGTCCGCATCCGACCCGGTGACGAGTGGAAGACAGCCTTCCGAACCGTTTTTGGACCTATTAATACCTGGTGATGCATTTTGGACTCTGTAATGCTCCTGCTACTTTAAAGCATTTAATTAATGATGTTCTCCGAGAGTTACTGGACCAATTCGTAATGGTATACATGGATGATATCCTAGTTTTCTCAGATAACATCATGGATCATCAGAAACATCATAAGGAGAAAGAGCAAAGGAGCACTGCTGCAGGAAGATCCTAAGGATTTTTTCCTTAGGATCTTCTTGCCAGCAGTGCTCCTTTGCTCTTTCTGCTTATGCTGCTTACTTCACCAGGATTGCACGCAGTGGAACTACCCTACAGATGACTTCTGAACTTCAATGTACCCCCGTGGGCAGGTAATGGGCTATAGCCCTTATATTCTTACCTTGGACCCTATATGGGGAAGTGTGTTTGTTAAGTGGGGTGTGCTTTTGGACCATATCAGCGGTAGTCTGGCTGACTGACCGCTAGGTCCCTTATTATGCCCCCCCTTAATTCTTTATCATATACATGATGATATGGATTTATGACAAGTTCCTACCTTCATTCATTTTTACAATTGTAATTTGAGTCTACACTGATATTGAGCGTCAGTCTTCACAACACTTTATCATCAAAAACATGTCAGGATTATCCTAGAGCTTTAAATTAGAAAAATTAGATTTTGAAAAAAAACAGCTTGCAATTTCTCGGTTATGTCATCTCCCCTGAGTCCTTGAGTATGGACCTAGGCAAGATTCAAGCCATGGTGGAATGGCCAGTTCCTCAAAATGAGAAGGACATTGGACATTTGCTAACGTCTATAGACGTTTTATTAAAACTTCTCTTGCATTATTGCCCTAATCACCCAACTCACTTGGAAAGAATTCCCCTTCAAATGGTCTCCTGAAGCGGATGCGGCATTTGAACGGTTGAAATCACTTTTCACCTCTGCTCCTATCCTCATTCATCCAAATCCAGAACTACCATTTGTCATGAAGTGGACGCTTCAGACTCCGCTGTTGTTCACAAAGTATATGACCCAAAATGCTCCTTCATCTATGCAATTTTTATTCGTACCAAATGTCAACAGTAGAAAGAAGAACGGAAGAACACAGATGAAGATACTGTAGACGTTTTGGATTAAAAAAAAGTCTTAGTTTATTTTGTTATGTTTTGTTATTTTATGGGTTGCTGTTGATGTGCGTGGATTGGTTGGAGAGCTTGGTGTTCAACGGGAGTTGGTGAGTGAGCCAGCTAATGGTAAGTTAACAAAAGAAATTTTTTTTTTTTGAACTTTAACTGTTTTTTTGTAATTTAGTCTATGCGATACAATTTTTTTCCATTCTCATTTCTTGCCACTGTATGTATATATGTATGTATGTATGTCTCTATCGATATATACATACAGGGTAAGACATGATTTGGTTGGAAATGCTTGTTTTGCACTATTTACATGTATTTTGATATGCTGCTATTGTTAAATGTGTGTAGTGTAATGTTTAATTAGATAGATGTAATTTTTGGTGTTCTATGGTGTACTTTAGGTCAGGGTGAGGCTTGCTTTTTTATAGTGGTTTTATTTTGGTACTACTATTTTGTCAGCTGTTAACTTTTTTGGAGAATGGGTCTGTTTAACGATTAAAAGAGTTAATTGTGTAATTGATTTGGATCGTATTTTAATTGTTTTGGGATTTCATTAATTAATGGTAATTTATTTAGGTTGTCTTGCTTGGTTTAAATTGTGTACTTGTTTGGATTTGATTGTATTTTCTTTTGAATATTTCATTGTTAACATTGGTTGGCAGAGTGTACATGGTGCACAGATTTTATACATCATGTATACAATGTCAATTCAATGTTTTAATTGGCATTTGATGCTTTTGATTGGCAGATGACAATGATTCTATTAGGAAATAGGATTTTGTTTTAGTGTGGCAGATATGGAGAAGTGGTATTTGTATTTATGCATGTTTTAGTTAACCCTTAAAATTTCTTTGTATATTGGTTCAGCATGTGTATTTATATGTATATATATATATTTGCATGATGAAGCCACTGTAGAAATGAATGGGTGAAGGGTGAGTATCGGACCAGACTGGCTTAACCCCTTAATTACCTTTGTGGATATTATCCGATAAGGTGATTAAGGTGTTAATTGATATCAGAATGTAATTGCAATGTATTGGCTATGTATTTTGTTGGCAACGGAGGACACGGATTTTGCTGTCGAGGGGGATTCATATTGATGAGGTCACTAGAACTTTATTTATTTTATTATGCTAGCTAATGTGTTTAATTATGGGCAAATAATCTATTATCCCTATCTGCATAATAGTTATATTGCACATTATTGTACTGTTTGTGTTGGGGGGGGGGGGGATTGATGTATTTAATGTATAGAACATGTTTATTTATTTTTACATACAGGGTTGTTTCCTCAGGTCTGCGGGAGACAAATGGAGACCACCTGAGGTCTCCTCGGACGTCTCACGGGTAAACGGCTGCCGGGTCCATGGGGGACACCTGCGAGGAAGAACCGGTGGCCCCACATCTGTGGGGGCACCGCTGACCCATAGGGACTATTCGAGGGTCCCCAGATCCCTGTGTGAAGCACCCGAGGCCCCTCAGACACCTATGGGTCTGACCCGGGGCCCACCAGACAGCCTCAGGCCTACCCGTGGGAACCCCATTGTGGCCCATGGTGACCCGCGGAAACCACCTTGTGGACCATGGCGCCTGGTGGGGACCACACGCAGCCCTCCAGACCCTGTTTGAAACCAGGTGCTGGGCTACTGTAGGTCTGTGAGGTGACCTGTCAGGCCCACCGGGGATTCCCGTGGCCCTTGGGTATTATCCCTGTATGTAAAATAATAAATCATGTATTTATGGGGGGGCACAGGGGGTGGGTTATGTATTTAATAAATATAATGATGTTTATTGTGGGGCTGTGTATTGTTTTTATTGTGGGTACTGGGGATGGGGGATGGGGGTATTGGCCCCAAGTGTATGTGGGTAGGCCTCCTGGCTGGGTAGTGGTTGAGTGAGGGTGGTTAGGCCTCACGGGGTGGGGGGGTAGTGGGGGAGGGTATTTAGGCCTTCCGAGTGGTGGGTGAGGGTGGGTTACCCCCTTAATGACTGTAGCGGTTGATAACCGCTATGGTGATTAAGGGGTTAGGGGACATTACATTGGCTGTTTTTATTCTTGTTTATGTTTTACAGCATCGGAGGGGACATGGACAGTTATGAAGATGAGGATGGCCTTCATCATGGCAGCCGGACATGGGTGAGTGCATTGTGTATTTAATGTATTTATTGTTCTTTATGTATTTAAAAAGGGCACATTCACTATTATCCATATGTGGATAATAGTAATTTTGCACATTACTGTACTGTACTGTATGTGTTGGGGGGGTGTATTTATTTTAAAGTATTTGTGTTACAAAAACAAATGATCCTACAGATTAGCGTTGACCATGATTATAACAGTGCTGTGCACAAAACTAAAATAATATTGACAACAATGTCAGATGAGGATGTATTTAATGTATTTATTGTTCTTTATGTATTTAAAATGGGCACATGCAGTATTATCCATATGTGATAATAGTAATTTTGCACATTACTGTACTGTACTGTATGTGTTAGGGAGGGGTGTATTTATTGTAAAATATTTGTGTTACAAAAACAAGTGATACTACAGATTAGCATTGACCGTGATTATAACAGTGACAAAACTAGAATAATATTAACAACAATGTCATGTGAAAGCAGCCTGGTGTTCTAATAAGGGGACTATCCCAAGTAGTACCCCATAACAAATATACAATACATATAAGAAATAAACCTTGGCGTTAATGTGAATCATAATTAAAGAATAAAGAATATAAGTCCACAAAGGATATATCAAGGTGATTGAAGTGTCCTTTTTTTTCCAAACTGCTAATGGAGTAGAATTGGACTCAGTTCCCAAAAAACGATGTATAGTCCCTCCTTCCAGCAACTGCTATCCTGTTCAGCAAGACATAAAAAAGGGGCACAACATTGCGCAATAACGTTTTAAAGCAATGGAGCCCTCTTTTAAGGTGTCCCAAAGGAATGCCCACTTACTAGAAGCAGGAAAACAGCATACGGTGGAGAGAAAATGTATGATGAGCCTTCCAAATCCAATTGTGTATCTGGATAGCACGAACACCACGTGGTATTCCTGGATCGAATGGATATCAAAGGAAGATCCCTCTTTCACAGATAAAATGTTTTCCAAATATGCTCAGTGTTCCTGACTTCAGATCTCCATAACATGGGATAAAAAAGAGACAGGATTGCGCAATAAAGTTTTAACTTTAACAACACATCCTCAAAGGAATAGAAACATACAGTACTCACAATCTCTCTGTGATTTTAAAAGCCTTTGTTAGAGATGCCTAACCGGGCTAGAAATCACTGCACAGTCTCTGACAGTCTTGATCACACCGCGTGTGTCCCGTGTAACTCTGGCGCACAGCGATGACGTCACCGTCCCTGTGTTAGTTGGATCACCAGTCAGGCACCTCCTTTGGCTCCTCCCTATGCGTTTCATGACGGGGAACGTCACTTCGTCAGGGGATTCACAAGTCACAACCCCCTGACGAAGTGACGTTCCCCATCACGAAACACGTAGGGAGTAGCCAAAGGAGGTGCCTGACTGGTGATTCATACATTTTCTCTCCACCATATGCTGTTTTCCTGCTTCTAGTAAGTGGGCATTCTTTTGGGACACCTTAAAAGAGGGCTCCATTGCTTTAAAACGTTACTGCGCAATGTTGTGCCCCTTTTTTATGTCTTGCTGAACAGGATAGCAGTTGCTGGAAGTAAGGACTGTACATCGTTTTTTGGGAACTGAGTCCAACTGAGTCCAATTCTACTCTATTAACAGTTTGGAAAAAAAAGGACACTTCAATCACCTTGATATATCCTTTGTGGACTTATATTCTTTATTCTTTATTATTTAATTGTTATTCACATTAGCGCCAAGGTTTATTTCTAATTTGTATTATATAAAGTATTTGTGTTGTTGGATTTTTTTGGGGGGGCACAGAATTGGTACTGCCAGCCTGCGGGGAACACCCGAGGGCCACTGCCAGCCTATAGTATCATTGCTGTGCATCCCAAAAATGTAATATATGTAATGGGGGTATAGGGGTTGTTGGGGGCACAGGGGGTGTATGTTGTTTATTGCAAAAATATTGTGTTTTGCAGATGACATGTTGCTTTTTATATCTGAGCATAAAACATCTCTACTGGCTAAAGTTCATACTATTAGCATTTTTGGCAATTGTCCCCAATAAACATGCTATTATGCCTTAACCCCTTCATTGCCGTAGCGGCTATCCGCTATGGCAATGAAGCAGCATTAATGTATTTTAATAATATTGTGCGGGAGCCGGGGGTCCCCAGAGCTGAACCACATTGATTTGTGGCTCAGGGATCACCTGCTTCCCGAGTTACAGGCCCCAATATGGGGCATCGGAGGCCAATGTCGCCGCCATCTTTATAGCGTCCAAGACGTGATGTGGGCTCCTTAAAGATGGCGGCAACACTGACACCCGATGACCCATACAGAGGCCTGTAACTCGGGAAGCAGTGGGTCCCTTATCCACAAATCAATGTGGTTCAGCTCAGGGGACCCCCTGCTTCCGTATACTATTATTAAAAATACATTAATGCTGCTTCATTACCATAGCAGATAGCCGCAATGGTAAGGAATGATTGTTTATTTATATGTGTGTTTTATTCATAGTGTAGATGTGCAGAGGGTATCCGGAGCTGAACCGCTTTGGTTTTAGGTCCGGGGACCCCCTGCTTCCTGAGATACAGGCCACTTTATGGGGTGCCGGTATCCCTCTGCTTTGTTTACATTCCGCGGTCATGTGATCGGGACATTTAAATGCAGAGGGATACGGCACCTCATAAAGGGGCCTGTATCTCGGGAAGCAGGTGTCCCCGGACCTGAAACCAATGCGGTTCAGCTCCGGAGACCGCCTGCACATCTACACTATGAGTAAAAATTGTTTTGATATATTTTTATTCTTGCCGATGTTTTCGCAGAGAGAGTGGCGGATCTCTCTCTGCTGACATCTCGGCAAGGGACGGCGTATCACCATGTTATCGGGAGACAGACTGTCTCGCCACCGGCTACTTGGCATTTTGCTTTCGGAGTGATTCACCAGGGATTCGGCCCTTCCTGAAAACTGCGTGGGCAAATCGCCCAAATCATGCCGATATTGAACCCCTGCCGAGAGCACTTTTTTTGCGCTTACTGCATGAGGCCCTTAGTTCCTTAAGAATTCTTGGTCATATGCCATATGGGTCAGTTGCCTTATTTACTTTAATTTTATCATGCCACCTATGTACTTCTTCCTAAGTTAACCAATTGTTTGTTAATATGGAGGTTGTGGCTTCCTCCTGTGGCACTATTATTGCAATTTATTCTTCACTGGTAAGCACAGAGGCAAAGAATCTGTTTAAAACCTCTGTTTTTTCTTTAACTCCGATAATCTGCTTGCCCATCTCACACTGAAAGGGTCCTATATTTTCCTTTCTCATTTTTTTGTTATTAAGATACCTATAAAAACTTAAATAATATTTTAAGGTTGATCTTACTTTCTATTGCAAATATTTTTTACATTTACAATTTTTGGTCATTTGATTGCCCTTAAATTCTGATATGATGTCTCCGTCCCTTCTGACTATGAATCTAAACACCTACACTTCTTTTCCATTTCCTCCCCTACCTGTTTATTTAGCCACATTGGTTTAGACGTATTTCTTTAATATTAATTACCCAAGGGTATACACTGATAAGTGTGCTTTTCTAACAGTGTTTTAAAAACTGCCCATTTATCTTCCACATTTTTCACTGCAAAAACATAATCCCAATTTATTCCTTGTAGATTATTCCTCAATTTATTAAAATCTGCCTTTTGAAACTACTGTATAAAATCTTTGTTGAATCCATGTTATATGGTATTTGATAATTTATTTCAAATGAAACAATCACTGTTTCACCATCAAAGAGACCATCACTGTTTCCCAAATGTTTCCGGTTTTGAATATTTGTTATTACTTCTACGTTACTTGATATTACCAAGTCCAATTTGCCACGCCACTGCTAATTTATATCCGCAAGGTCTCTACATTGTCATCATTCCCTTCATAATCATCTTCTCTTATAATAAGTTTTAGATCTGGTTTAACATATAGACATACTCCACCTCCTCTTCTATTTGTACGATCCTTCCGAAAAAGGGAATAACACTCTAAATGAACTGCCCAGTCATGAGTTTCATCCCACCATATTTCAGTAATGCCTATGATATCATACTGTTTCCCGGTACCTATTAATTCAAGCTCTCCCATTTTGTCTGTCAGGTTTCTTGCAATAGCTTTTTTCCAGTCTGTGCTGTTATTTTTTCTGCTCCTGCCTTTCCACGGGTACTCCAATTGTATTTAGTCCCACTTACCCCCATTATACCTCCATGATCCCTAGCTATTTCCCTATTACGATATATTCTGTCTAGTTAATTACTTGTTTCTCGTCCGTTCACCTCCTTCCTAGTCTCCTTCAACCTTTTTAACATTCTCCCCCCTAGCACAGAAGATCCCTCTTTTTTGAGGTGCAATCCATCACAACCATAAAGATAGCTCCTCCCATAAAAGGAGTCCCGGTGCTCTAAAAAGCCCAAACCCTCCTTCCTACATCACTTTCTTAGCCACGCATTAACCTCCCTAATCTCCCGCTGTCTCCTTGGGGTAGCGCATGGCACTATTACCTAGGACCTTGGAGGTCCTTGCCTTAAGCTTGCGGCTTAGATCCCTGAAATGTAATCTGGTTTGTTTTTTTATCTGATACCTACAGTATAATTACTGTATTTTAAGTATTTTAAAATCATTTTCACATTTGGTTTGTGAAATGGTGAGCTTAGACTTCGGAGGAATTTGCTTTATTCTGTCTGTTCCCTCCGGTCACTGGACGTTGAACAAGTTTACACAGCCAGAGTCCCCCATACGCCCCCTCCACTTATCTTGATTGGTTCTCTGGTAACGACAAAGTGGGCTAATGATAAAGTAAACACTTGATTAACAAACGTCTCGCATTCAGAGGCCCCAAAGAAATGCAATTTGTAATTAACATCTAGAGAAATAAAAGAAGCAAAATGTTTTCTTTCAGCATGTTTTGATTAATTTAGGGAACTCAATTAGATTGTTCAATTGTTTACAACATGTTGTTTTTAGTTGGCTTTGTGAGATTACACATTCAAATACTGTAGTCTTATTTCCTAAGCACCTTCAAGCATGTTCGAGTTATTCCTGCTGTGCCTAAAATAAAGCAAATAACATTTTCTTACATTTATTGCAGATCTGTTAGCAATGAGGTTTATGCCATTTCAAACATAGTTGATATATTTTCTTAACTCTAGTGTTTCCTATGTCCCCCTTACATCTCATTTGGGGCTGAATATACAGTAATTCATACTGTAAGTCTCTCTTATAGCAAAAATATACTGCAGTGCAGGAGATGTATCCAATGTATTGACTTTGTCTTGCTTTCACCCAATCTATCATAGGCCAATCGTTTCAACAAAACATTATAGGATTATAGCGTTTTGGTAGCAGAGGTGAGATAATTGAGGGAATACAGCTCCCAGTAGAAAGACCTTATCGCACTGAAAATCAAGAGCATGCACTAATTGGTACCATGGTGGATAATTTAAGTTGGCAGATCAAATATTGAAAGAGCATGGTAACACTTGCTTTCTTTCATTCCCTGGGGATTTTGTGCTCTTTAAGAGGTTAGACATTAATAGTACAGTTGGGAAAACTACACCACCTTTTCTAATGGTTTTGCTTACTTTTTCTTTAAATATAAATATACATGAATTGAATATGTACAATATCGTAAATGTTTCCTATTGCATTAACAGTGCATTCATTTTTCTTACCAATGTACGTTATATTTTTTGTTCCTGTATACAAATTGTATTTTCCTACCAGTAATGAGACAAAATTAATAGTGTTCACCTACACCACATATTTTCTCTAGTCAAACTTTCGAATTTCTGTCTTCCACTGAAAAATTGAAGTAAAATTGCTAACAATTATATTCTAGACACATAAAACTTGCAGTTAATCATATCCGTGTAGTAAACAGAGCTCTAGGGTAAGAATTTAACCTTTAGGATGCCAGAAGTCCACCAACACCCGAGTGCTATGAGACTACATGTAATGCGACCATGTGATCACTTTAGTAGCTAATCACATGCTTGCGCTTTCTTCCCAGTTTTGTAAACGGAAGTGGAAGGGCTCAACTTCAGTTCCGATCATGTTTACCGCTCTGATAGAACATTGAATCCAATCTGCCCTGAGAAAGCCTGCAGAAATAGCATGACTTTCCAGGTATGACACAAAAGCCCCTGGCATACTGACTCCAGTGGCATGCTGGTTACATCATAGAGGCAACTAAAAGGTTAATTTGCCTCACAGCATGATCTCGTTTTGAATGTATACAAAATCGAACATCTTCTTTTTCATAGTAATCAAAGTATGTTGGTGGACCTAAATAAATAATACATCCATAAGCTAACCTATTTTATTAGGGCCCTTTTATTGTTTTTGTCTTCTAACATTTACTGAAATATGATGGCTATATTATAATGTGGTTGAAACAAGGCACAGATTTGAAACATTTTTTGTGAAACCATAAAACATTTTTAGTTGTGAAATATTTTTCTTATAATTTTTGTCAAGACTCACAAGTGATTTCAAAATATATCTCATTGTATTAATTATTTAGATGCAATTTACACTAAGTACATTGCAATTTTTATTTTCAATATGGCATATACATAATTGCAACATAGACAAAGAAATTCCTCAAAATGCAGGTCACCTCTAGGACAGAGGTAAAAAGTAGAGCTCTACTCACAAGTTCACAATGCAATTCTTCATTTATTGTAAAGACAAGAACAGTGGAGAAATAACGTTTCACCTGATCAAAAGGGCCATATGGGACCTGAAACTATTTCCCCGCACTTTGGAACTGTACTAATTTATAACTGGAACTAATTGTGTTGCAATTATTTGCAGCATACATGTTACCCATAGAACTTAGACATCGAGCCACTAAGGGTGCAATTCCTGGTAAGTACCCCAAATCTACACACATAGATATCTGGATTCATATGCTGCTCTTTAGGACAGACAGTCCAGTCTGTAAATTAGAACAGAGAAAAGCAAAAAAAAATGCACAGAATTCAATGGTCAAATACAATCAATTTACTGGAGTGGCTCAGTGAGTAAAGACATTGACTGGCACTGAGTTTGAAGCAGGGGAACCTGGTCAGCTCCTTGTGACCTTGGGCAAGTCACTTCATCTCCCTGTTCATCAGGCACCAAAAACATAGATTGTAAGCTCCACGGGGCAGGGACCAGTGCCTGCAAAAATTTCTCTGTAAAACACTACATAAAACTAGCAGCGCTATATTTGAACATGCTATTATTAATATTATTATTATTATAAAAGCACAATACAGAACAGTATATCTGTTTTAACCACTTAGTTACCAGATGCTATTAGATTGAAACTGAGCAGGGTCCACTGAAATAGAAAAGTTTTTTTGCAATTGTTAAGCAAATGTTTGACATCAGGAAATTCAGGGCCCTGAGCTGTATCCCCAGGCTGACTTTTACATTTTGCTGCTCAGGTTAATATGTTCCTCCCTGAAGCTGCTGCAAGCAGAAGTTAACTCAATCATATTGGAAACAGAGCACACTCTACCGCCTTCTTCTGACATAAAAGGACTATCTGACTCTGTCACACCCACTCTACATAATATTTCCCAATTTGTACGTTTCTCTTTCTTTTCTGCAGTACAGTACTTTATCTTTTGCTGACATTCTGTGCCACTGCTTCAGCAGCATTTTATTTCCTGAATAAAGCACTGAGTATGTCAGAAGTGATGTAAGAGAATAGAAAGAGTATTTGTATAATTTAAGTAAAAACACTTTCTTCCGTAAGTGAAAAAAGTTTTCATCTAAATACTGTATGAAGAACCTGAAAAATATCTGAACTCACAAAACTAAGGCATATGCAGCAAGAATGAATCTATGGCAATAACCACTATGAGATACTAAAGATTTGCAGTAGCAGAATATTTTATTCTTTATGTCTTTCATTTATCTCTTTCGATAACTGAATAAAAGACACATTTTGGCAGTGAGTGAAGTTTTGTAGATCATTGACACATTTTCTCTCTAGAGATGTAACATTACATGAAAAATTCAGCTGGCCTAGCAACGGCAACATCTGTCTTAATGCTTTCTTGGCCTGTAATGTCTCCATTACTAATTATATAAAATGCTGAAATGAATTACTGACTACATACTGTACCAATGAAGCAATTTCCAGTCCATCTTGCACTTTTCACATTAAAGTTAAATATATTTAAAAAGAAAAAAAAAGTAGCTTTTCATGTTGTAGTGTAAATCACAGAAGAGAAAAAAGTTATCCCGTACATCTCTTTGCTGTAAGTAAATTATCCCTACAACAGCACTTGCAGAAGGAGAAGGAAAGGTCAGTACATTAATGTTACGTTGATCTTTAGTGACAGTTCTTGGCGATGTTGCTGTTTGGGGAGGTAAAATTAATAAATATAGTCATACTGCAACTCATTACTGTCATATATAATCGCATAAAATTGAAGAGATAATTCACAAAATAACATGCAATAAATAGTGCTGCAGCCCTCATGCAATATTGTGTTATAACGGATGCAATAACTGCTACATAAATACTGTAGTATGGTAAAGTAAAGCTTAACTAAGTCTGAGTCTGGGGACTGACCACAAACACCCCTCTCCCCTGTCTTAAGTGGCTCAGAACTATAATCATTTGCTTATTGGGATCATATACTGTAAATGAAAACATGGAGATAGGGATATACATGTGAAAACTGTAACTTGACAAACATGTAGAGACCCAATTCATCTCCGTGGAAAGAAAGATGATCAGTGCGCAACTAGAACATAGGGCTCTATGCAGTAAGCACCGAAAAGGCTTTTTCACCATTTTCTCTCCAAAATAGCCTTTCCGATTCAGTAAGCACTGAAAAGTGGCTAAAATCGGCAATTTTGTCCCTCGAAAAAAACTTTTTGGCATGCAGGTGCCGATAAGCCACTTTTCGGCACTTTTTGAAATCGGCTGAATTCTAGTAGCCCCAATCAGCTTTTCGCAGGGGATCGGCACTCTAGAATTGAGATTTTTACGCCAATCCAGCCCGCCAACTAAAGTTGGCAAGTTGGTTGTGGAGAAGCATCGGCAAGGTCGCCACTTAGAAAAAATCAGGCCTTTTTCCTGCCTGGGATTGATGCCGGTGGTCTCTGGAGCTGATATCCATTAATACCAGCACCGGAGCCCCCCGGCATGCATCCGAGGCAGGAAAAATGAATTTAAAGCCCACTTCATTACCTTAGCGGCTAACCGCTAAGGCAATTAAGGGGTTAACCAGCCGTGCCAGGTTTATTGTGGGTAGCGGGGGTAGGTGAAGGGGGTATTTGGCCCTTGATGGGTGTTAAGGGCTTGCGGGGGGGTTGCGGGTGGACTTAACACCTTCATGACCGTAGCTGAATCAATGTGGTTCAGCTCAGGGGACCCCCTGCTCCCATACACTAATATTAAATATACATTAATGCGGATTCATTACCATAGCAGATAGCCGCAAAGGTAAGGAATGAATGTTTATTTATATGTGTGTTTTACTCATAGTGTAGATGTGCAGAGGGTCTCCGGAGCTGAACCGCTTTGGTTTTAGGTCCCCTGCTTCCCGAGATACAGGCCACTTTATAGGGTGCCGGTATCCCTTGTACTCGGCCAGTAGAGAAACCTTCCTGGAGCCTTATTACACACTTCGCTCGTCCGAGTGTTGCCAGGTGGTAAATCTGGTGAATAGTCCCGTTGCGGAGTACAGAAACCTCCGTGAGTCCCACACGCCAACTTGGAGCACTACCAGTGCGTCACTCTGCTCGTGGTGCGCCTACAGATGACATAATGGAATTCTCCCCCCCTCCGAAGTATGGAGGAAAGTCCAGGGCAGCGTCAGACACGTAGAGCAGCGGGTGATAGTGAGGGGGACAGGGAGGGAAACCAAGTGCTTGGCTTGGCTGGTGCTGTGTCAAGCCAAGCCAAGCACTTGGTTTCCCTCCTTGTCCCCCTCACTATCACCCGCTATGTGCGTTGTGCGCCTTGTTTTTGTATCGTTTCTCCAATTCATCTCCACCTTCTAACCATCACCAGATTGCTTATTTTCGTTGCCTAAAGAGGAGAGGGTTAATATTACACTAACCAAGGGACTAGTGCCAAAATAAATTCCCAGTGTGGTCCCTGAGGATTCCTGGAATATGAATGCTACTTTATAACAAGTAAAGAGTAAGCATGACTCATTTGTTGATTGCAGTGTCATATACAGTAGTATGAGTTGACTAGTTTCCAACTAGTACATTTCTGATATCTACATATACAGATGCAGCGGCCATTATTTAAACACTTCACGCGTTGTGTACATGGGAATACCCATGTCATGGCGCGTGATTTCTTCCAACCTTACCGCCTTAAGACGCGAGTGCAGAAAATGGCATTTTAGAGTCCTGGTTTTTAAACACCTGAAATTGACACAGTAGCACAGTACTGTTCACATTACAATTCATTAATTTTATTGCATTTAATTGCACACAATCCATGAAATTCAAACAAAGCAACTGCGATAAACACGTGTTCCTGGGGCGACTGGCGGCGTTAATGCCGCGTGGAGTACAGCAGCGCACAAAAAAATGGCTCCGTGATTTGTTTGAATAACGGCTGCTGCATCTGTACTAAAGAAAGAGAAAGGGTATTAGATAAAGATGGATGCTTCAGCATGTTATTGCTTCTATGTATTTCTGCTGGGTGGGGTTAAATTGTGGGATCTGCCAAGACTCATTTGAATAAGGTAAGCAACCACTATCACTGACATTTTCCCCACATGACATTCAATGCACTGTATAACCCCCTCTCCCCCTCCACCCCCTCCCCAGTGGTGTCCAATTTCAGTGAATATTTCTTCTCATGTAAGTCATCTCACTCATGGACCCTGGCCCTGTTTCTGCTGTGAAGGTCGTTGTAGTAGTGACAATTGTACTTTGATTTAAGGAGGTAAATATGTAGGAGGATTGTCAGCCTGGTCTCTTTCGATTAGTCTGCTTACCTCCCTGGTAGCACACAGTACTTTATTGATAACATTAGTTAGAGCGAGGGCCCTCTCTTTTGTCCAGACAGGATTGTCAGTCTGACAAGTAGTACTGGCACCTGATGTAGAAGCAAAACTATGCACAGTCAAAAGACCTGTGAAATGATATGAATTTAGTTGGGGTCTTAATTTATTTTATTCCTGTCACATACATTCTTACACATGTGCTTGTATGTGTGTGAAAAAGGTAAACAACAACTGGCACTCCCGGCCCCTACACTGTGAAACACCCAATAACGCTACCACCATCAGGATAAAATGTAAGGGCTCACACCTCAGGAGTCTTAGGTTAACCCATTTTAACAGACAAATATACAAATTAAACCAAACCAAGTTAGCAAACCGTGTCTGAAAATGAGGGCAATATCTTCAAAGGTTAGTAGGTTTAATTATAGCTCAAAGACAGCACTTGGTACTGAATAAGACTGCAAAATGACATACAGTATAGGGTCAGACAATTTATAAAGTAAAAAGGAGTAAAACATAAACCCTATACATTACCTGCACGTCGTATAACAGGTCCCTCAAGGGGTCATGAAGAGAGCTGAGATCCACGCACACAATGTGCTTCCTGAAGTAAATTTGACATGTGTGTTTCAGACACAGACCCTTATGATGAGGCAGAGGCCCCAGAATGGGATCGTAGGCTCCTTAAGGGCTGCGACGTCCTGATTGGCGTGAGCTGGGTGGGGGGGTCGGCTAACCCGCCCACTTTCCCCACGGAGTGGGGAAGGCTGCTTGTCCCCTCCGATGTAGGGGGAGGGGGGAGAGAAGGTATAAAGAGAGGGTCCCTTGGGGAAAAAGTCAGAGCTAACGGAATCTTTTCCCTTACCTTACAGGATTTTGCTGCGGATCTGCAAATGTTTCCAGTTATGATGAAAGGCCTTGTGCATTACAGCAGCTCCCCGCTGTGTGAAGACCCCCCGAGCCCTGCCAGCTTCACCCACCAGAATCCTGATTCCGATGCTGCGGCTGCAACTGAGGATCAGGTAAGTGTCCATGCCCCCCGCAGATCCCAGCGCAGAGGTGCGGGCAGAAACCCACATGCCCATTCCCCCATCCCGGCCGGGTCCCCCGCCAAGCACAGGTGTCCCCCGCCAGTGCCTGCTCCTTCCCCTCCTCCTTCCTCTGCTCCTAAGCTCTCCCCCAAGCACCCCCCTTCCCACGGCCGCCATTTGGTTCGCGCACATGCGAAGCACTCACTTTCCCCTGCCCAAACGCAAGCCCCCCGGTCTCCCAGCTTCAGCCTTCCCACCCGGAGGACCGGGTCTCTGGTGAGGGCCGCTCAGCCCTCGATAGTGCGCGGCCTCGCCACCGTCAGCCCCCAGCGCCACCATCCCGCTCACCCCTCTGCCGTCGGTGGCTGTGTGCTGCCCGATGGCCATGTCCCCCCCTACCAGCCCTCCCAACCTGACCGCGGGAACCATCTAGCGCTGTGTGTGCCGGCTGTGGCACGTGCCGGTCGGACTCCGCTCCCCCTGCTCACTCACCCCCCCCGCCATGGGGACAGCCGGGTTCCATGTGGGCCACCCGGTGCGCACACGGGCAACATTCCCCTCCACCAACTTCCTCACCCCGATCGCGGGGAAAATCAGGCGCCGCCCGGTGCGCACGCTAGCCAGGTCCCCCCCTTCCTGCATCCTCACCCCGATCGGGGGATGGTCAGGCACCGGCCAGGGTGTGGGACCCACTCGGGCGAGGAGTTTAGGGTCCGTCTGTCAGCTGGAGCCCCTAGAACAGCTCGGCAGGCTTTAAGCGCCGTCTTTAGGGCCGGACTGGCCTATGCCCAATCAAAACTGGTAAAAGGCTGGGCACCAGCTCTAGGGCTGGGCCTAAGCTGACCCTAGGGGTGGGAGGGGGAGGGAATGCAGCCCAACATCGGCTGAAAAGGATCTCCCACTCCCATTTTACAGTGATTTTGGCAGGGGGAGGCAGCGCAGCCAATTGCTGGCTGCTGGGCAAGGATCTCTCCCCCATTCACATGCTACAGGCGGGGGGAGGGAGCGCGGCCAATTGCTGGCCGCTGGGCAAGGATCTCCCCCCCATTCACATGCTACGGGCAGGGGGAGGGAGCGCGGCCAATCGCTGGCCGCTGGGCGAGGATCTACCCCCCATTTCGCATGGATCGTGCTGGACTGGCGGGCAGGCTGGTTGATTTTAACAGCATGTGTTAAAATTAAGCTGTGACCTTTTCTTCCAACCTTGTGTGGTGTGACGTTATTTGGTTTAGCGTTACAAAGGAGGGGCGGAGCATAAAGCTTTAATGCATTTCATGTTCAATTGGTCATTGAATGCGAGAGAGAGACTTTATTGTGACAATACCTCTTTGTAGTTTGATGCTGGTGATATCCCCTTGAGGAATAGGTAGAAGAGTTGGGGCACTGGCAGTAGCATATAGCTATATTTCTTGATTCCAAGGTTCCCAGAGGAGTAGGCAGAGTAGGGAATAAACAAATAGGGGTGGGGAGTGGGGGGCATGGAGGGGGGGTGGATAGACTGGAAGAGGAGCTCTTGCTACAGTCAATAGAGTAAACGGTGCCAGGGACAGATTACAGTAGTTTAGAACAGCCTAGGCAAGACTAAAGAAGCCCTATGTTCTCACACTCATTCTAATAGATAAGGCATGTATAGTATAGTATGGAAGTGGATACAATTTAACCTTTATTGGTAGTGTAGAAATTTGAAATAATGGGAAGACAAACTGATATCACCAGTAGGATATCACAAATAAGTGATCATAAAGAAAATTATCAAATAATAAGAGATCAGGGCTCCCATCCAAAATGCAGTGATGAACCCCTATATTTCCCACATGTAGTTAGTTGTGGGAGTAGAACTACAGTATTAGTAGTATCAGCAATGGTACGCTTGAATAATGTAAATCCCACTTGTGGTATGTGGTTGATGCGCCAGCGTTTGGATAGAGCCACTGAAATGTGACCTAATGAAGTTTAAAATACTGGACAGCGATACTGCTACTGTAAGGTTAGACTCATATGCAGAGGGCAGTCTAGCACCAGTGTATTACTGGGAATGAATAACATATAGAGTAACACCTCCTTTGTTAGTAATGTGTAGAGTGTCCTTATTGGAAGGATTTAATTCCCAATATTAATGCATATGCTCCTAAGTACTTCGGAGCATCATTGAGTATAGATAATGTAGAATAAACCTCTAAAGCTCATTAATCCTAAACAGTGTTGTAGGTACTGAGCAAAACAATGAAATTAACCCCTCCAAAAGCGCTAACCTACACTAAACTAAGTGATAACAATTTGTGCTAAAACAACGATAAGTGCTCGTGCAACATCAAAATGATAACAAAATGACTTGCACAATGCTGTGAGAAAAAAAGAAAAAAAAAAAAAGCAGCTAGGTGACAATAATAACAGGTAATTCCAAAACCTGATACAAAACAGTGAACAAACAAATATAAAGTCCCCAGCGCTAAAGTCCTCCTAAGCTCCTCCTCCCTACGCGTTTCGACGAAGTGACCACGTGTCACGAAACGCGTAGGGAGGAGGAGCTTAGTCATTGAACCATCCCAGCCACTGTAGTCCTGCTGCAGGGAGAGCTTCCTAAAGCACTGACGTCACACGCCAAGTCGACAGCGTGTCTGTGTGCAGTGATACTCTCCGGTGTGGTGTTAGGAAATGCAAGCTGCGGACGGCATATTGAGCAATACCATCTGTTATTGCACCATGTGAGTGTATTTTATTACGTTTTATAGTGTTTTAAGCATTAAAGGTCTGTTCATACTACACTATCTTGTACGTATTCCTGTCTCACATTGGTGGAGGTGTCGTTAACGGACGCTTCCCCGACGCCATTGAAGATAGAGGGTGTATCCTGTAAGCTGTCTCCTGTAAGCTGTCTCCACGTGGGGTTCGTGTGAGGAGCGGATTAGAAGGGGAGCAAGCACAGATCCTCTCCACTGAACATATTGGCGTTGATTATGTGAGTAGGATTCTTTCACATCTCAGATAGGGCTCTGATTGCTATAACACACTGCGCAATCAGGTGTGTCTGCTTATCTGTTATTTCAGACGGTGTATCCATCTACATCAAGGACATCTATCCCATCTGGAGCATCTAAACCAGAGCCCAACTACCATCTTAAAGACTAGAGACTGCCTTAAAGATCACGGTATCTTGGACTTTAGCGCTGGGGACTTTATATTTGTTTGTTCAGTGTTGTAGGTACTGGTGGATTAGGTTCAGTCAACTAACCCTATCAGTAGCAATTGGAAATACAGATGCAGCAGCCGTTATTCGAACAAATCTCAAAATGGATTTTCGAAATTTGTCTGTGATCCACTCAAGTTTTGCCGGGGCAGACTATAATGACCCATTGGATTCACAAAGCAGGGGTTCCTACTGTGTGAGTCCTACCGGGAACTGCTTCTCTCTAATAGATGCGCAGTAAGAGATAGGCTGAATCAGTTACTCTTAAGGGTTAACCCCTTAATTACTATAGCGGTTACTAACCGCTAAGGTGATTAAGGGGTTAGGGGATATTAGATTATATCTTTATTGCATTGTTTGTGGCAACAGAGGACATGGGCGGTGATGAGGGATGGCAGGGGTAAGTGCAAGTTTTATTTATTTTCTTTCTACTTGTTAATGTTTTATTTTTAATGGACAAATGCACTATTATCCATATCTGGATAATAGTCATTTTGACCATTAATGTACTGTATGTGTTAGGGGGCGGGGGGGGGTATTTATTTAAAAGTATGGATGTTCTGGGCACGCGATTGGTACTGCAGGCCAGCGGGGACCCCCGGACACCCGCGAGGACCACCCATGGACACCCGTCGGCCTGTTGTATCAATCCTGTGGTGAAAAAAATGTAAACAATTATTTTATTCATAGCTCCATTTCTTTTGTGCCAGCCTTTAGCTGGTGCAACATTCCGGCGTGCTTTTCAAGTAAGATTCACTTATCACTGCTTAGTGAATCCTGCTGACTGGCAATACACAAGCTTTTTTTTGGTGTGAAATAATGCCTTTTAAGGCTGATGAATCACTGTTATCACTGCTTAGTGAATCGCGCAGCAGTTTATATCGGTCTTAAAAGCCATTTATCGTACTTAAAAGCAGTTATCACTGCTTAGTGCATAGCCCCCTTACTGTTTTCAGAACCGGGTCAAGCTGCCAAAATCTGATTGCCCCAGTGCCTGAGGATTACTGTTGGTTGTCTGATCCGGTAGCACTATCTACAGAGCTGAGGCTTTTTCAGCCACGGCTCTGGAGACAGAAAGTCTTGCTACATTTGTGCCCCTAATTAATGCATTTTCATCCTGCTTCTCATTGCATAAATGTGTTATGGTGGGGGCTTTCAACTTCAGTCCTCAAGACCCCCCCACCCCCCCACCTCCAACAGGTCAGATTTTAAAGATATCCCTGCTTCAGCACAGGTGGCTCAAGCTTGTTTCAAGGTATAGCGATAGTGATGCATCAAGACAAATTGACAGCAAAATTGATGCAAATGGTGTCCTTTTCATCTTTGTGTAATGTAAAATTTATCCAGGTTTTGTGGCATCTGCATCATCTTATGATTTGGGGAGTGTTAATAGGATGAGTTAGAGGAGTTACACCATGCACAGAATATAATGAGATGTATCAAATTCTGAATACCTCTTAGATTGTAAGCTCTTCGCGCAGGGATTTCCTTTCCTTGTCTGATTTTGCTGCGCTTATTCTATTATTAGAATTATTATTAGACTTCCTATTATTATATATCCCAATATTATACTATTATTAGAATTCCCTGTACTGTATTCTTTGTGAAGCGCTGAGTACACTTTTGGCGCTATATAAATAAAGACATACAATATTTGTGTGTCACTTTTTTATCTTGTATTTGAGTTGGATTTTTCTTTTTGCCAGGTGTGAAGAGCCGTAAACAATTTGCATCAAATATAGGACATTTTTTCGTATATTTGACACAAATGTAAGCAGAAAATAGAGCAATATGTCAAAACAAAACTTCTATTCACACTTTATTTCTGCTGATAAATCTCCCCCAATTTACTGTGCTCCAATTTCTCCCACATGGGCCAGTTTTGTATGCAAGGAGAGATTCATGGAGCACATTATGTAGTAGGATGTATACAATTAAATGTCTTGGTAAGTAATTTTGACAGCTTGTACTACTACTGAACATTGTAAATATTTCAGTAACAGTGTTACTTTATTAATATATAATTAGGAAATTCAAACGTAATCATGAAAGCAGCTTTGGAAAATGCATTCAGCTATATCTCCATATGTTACATGTAATTAATCTGTTACATAATGTAAATCATAACTATTTCTCTAAAATTCAACATTTTCTTCAGAAATGATGTATAGCACAAATAAGAAAATCAGTGCATGCCTTGTCATTACTTGTAATGAAATTAAATCATGCATAATAAATATTGTTTTACGCAGTAGACATATAGTAAAGCAGAAAGAACAAAGAATTACTGAGTCAAAGGGGCCTATTCGAGTAGCTCAGAAGTGTGACTTACCACTTCTAAAGTGCCCTTTAGAAGAGTATTGATGCGCTTTGCTTTTCTGTAAGCCCTTATCGCGTCTAATCCGTGCGTAAAGGGCTTTTTTAGAAGCGGTTTCACTCTGGCTCTGACAATCCGATCTGTCAGAAGCCTTAAACGCACATGTTTTGCCCACAACTGTTATTCCCGTGGCTCAATTTTGCAAAACGCTGCTATAAACTCAAAAACTATTTAACACCACCTAAAAGGTGGCGAGATTGGTATTGCGAGTTACATCTACAAACAGAAAAATACTAACCGCTCAACCTTAATAAACAAGTAACAGTGAAGTATCTAGATCTATGGGGTCCATGGGGTAATAGAATACTGATAATGATGTGATTTACACACATACAGTAGAATGATGTTAGTAACACACACTATCCATGTACATACTGTATGGAGGGGACATATAGTATTCTGTTTGAAACTAAAGAGATGATATACAGTGCTATTAATCACCAATTAAACGTTTTGATACTAAACGTGAATTTGGCAGGGAGTGTGTTCATGCAAGACTGAGCAATGAAGCTTCTAGAACCCCTATCCTGCCCTTACGAACAGGGCTATTTAAGCTTAGATACCTGAACTGGTCATCATTCCTCTCCCCTTTGAAGAAGCATGCAAATGCACAAAACGGTCGTTGGGTTTTTACTGGCGTCATGACGATGGCGCCTGGTGGTGGGGACAAACGCATCTGAGAGCACACTCCTGCAAACTGGTTGTATACTGGTGGTTTTATACTATTAGAGTGAACATGACTGATACATAGGGGCCTATTCTATAAGCGTTTCTAAAAAATATCGCCGGGCCATTTAATTCGCCAGTTTTTTTAGCGTTGCTATCGCGGTATTCAGAAAGCCTTTATTACCTGTGATAGCAAAATTCCCAAAACGGGTGAATATCCAGCGACTTGATTATCATCTCTCTGAAAAGGCAAAATCCGGCGATTTGTTTTAGCTGCAGAGAGAGCTGCATAGAGAGAGCCGCCTCTTCCTGAGCAAATCTCGCAAGAGGTCGATATGTTTTTATATTAATTTCAATACAAGTGTAAATGAGCAGGGGGTCTCCGGAGCAGAACCGCATTGATATCAGGTCCGGGGACCACCTGCATCCGAAGATACAGGCCCCGCTATGGGGTGCCAGTATCTCCTATGCATTTTATTCCCATGGTCACGTAACGCAAGACATTTAAATGCATAGGAAATACCAGCACCCCATAACGGGGCTTGTATCTCGGGAAGCATGGGGTCCCCGGACCTCAAATCAATGAGGTCCTGCTCCGTAGATCCCCTGCTCATCCACACTAGTATTAAAATGTACCCACAATAAACATTAAAAACACAACAACACTAATACCCACCTCCTCTACCCCCACATGATTGATACCATAGGCCGCGGGTTTCCGGGGGTCCTTAGGTGGTTCCCGCGGTGTCCAGGATTCTGCAGGTGGCCCCCGCTTGTGACTGGGGGCCCTCACATGGTTTCCACGGGTGTGCGGGGGTCCTCAGGTGGTTCCCTTGGGTGTCTGGGGGTGCTAAGGTGTTCCCCATGGGTGTCTGGGGGCCCTCAGGTGGTCCCTGTTGGGCTCTGGGGGTCCACTTGTGCTCCCCACGACTGTCTGGTTGTCCTCAGGTGGTCCCACAGGTTTCCAGGAGTCATCAGGTTATCCCCGTTGGTGTCTGGGGGAACTCGGGTGGTCCCTGTGGGTCCCTGCTGCATGTGGTACCAATTAGTGGCAAAAAAAAAATGTGGAATACATTGAAATAAATACACCTCCATCCAACACATACAGTACAGTAATGGATAATAGCTCATTTGGCCATTATAAAATAAAACATTAGCTAGCCAGCATAAATAAAGTAAATAAACCTTTCTACTTACCCCTGCCAGCATAAAGGGCATTCTCATCAGCATACTCTAGGCTCATGTCCTCCATCACCAGAAAGAATACAAGAAAAAATACAATCTAATGGCCCCTAACCCCTTAATCGCACAGCGTTTAATAACTGCTTTAGTAATTAATGGGTTAACCCATCCTCACCCGCTACCCACCCCAGGACCACTATACCAACCCTCTCCCCATTGATTCGCATAATGGTACATCATACCCATATAATATGGACATGATAAGCCATTATAGCAGTCAATGGTCATCCTAATCAAAAAGCATGAAGGTCAAAAAAACACAATAATAAAAGATATACACAAGCACCTAAACACCCCAATTAAATAAATAAAAGCACTAGCCAACCAATTAAATAAATAAAAGCACTAGCCAGCCAATCCATTTACTAAATAAAAGCACTAACCAAAAAAACAATTAATTTTAAATACTAGCCAACAAAACAAATTAATGAATTTAATCCAGCAGCCAACAAAACAAATAATTAATTTAAAATGCTAACCAATCCTAAAATGTACTAAAAACAAGCCATCCAAAATTCAAACAATTGAATCCAAACAATAAAAACAAATAGAAAAAATTACAATCAATTCAAAAGAAGCATTTGCCAAAAAATTTGCCATCCACCTTAAAGTCCAGCATCACGTATTCTTTCTTCATCTGTCATTATTTTCTTCTTTCTTCTTTTTTCATCTGTAAATCCAAAGCATAATGTTAAAGCCACCACAGGATGTTTGTCAGCTTCTAGAGGTAAAATGAGACGTACAGGCCTTATATATGGCCTGTGATGCCACATTTTATGGTCAGATGGTACAGCTCCAATCCGATTGGACACTGTATCATGTGTTCACCTCTTTTTGGCTATATCACATGTTATTACAGCCAATGGGATTGAAGACAAGATCCTTTTGAACTAATGTGACCTATCACATGATATAGTAACCAATGGGATTGTCTTCAATGAGTTGAGCTTCTTGAAATGTCTGTTTGTATATTACCATTCAAATCTATATATAGCATAAGATATGAATAATTAATGGGGTGTATATTGTGTTCATAAGTAAAAACAAGATTATAATCATTAGTGTTTAACATAGTGATAAATTCCTGTAAAGTACATGCATCACCATCCCAAATGAAAAGCAAATTGTCTATATAGTGTCTAAATAATTTAATGGGCTTTCTAAAGGGATTGTGGTAACTATAAATAAAAATAGATTCCCACAATCCCATAAATACATTTGCAAAAGATGTGCCCATAGCCTTGCCCATAATTTGTAAATAAAATTGTGAATCAAAACTGAAATAATTGTGTGTAAGTAAGAATGTGATAGATTCCACCAAGGAAGTGCAAAGTGCTGGTGCTAGATTTGAAAGATTAAGAAAATGTTTGATTGCTATTGTGACCTGTGGGTGTCTTATAATTGAATATAATGATGTCACATCCATCGTAACCCACCAAAAATGTGTCTCCCACATGATAGAGAAATTCAGTTTAAGTAGATCCTACAGGCATCAACGTGGATTGGGAGTTTACACATTTTTTTTTATAATGGGGGCCCATATGACAATCTTTTATGTCATTTTATGTTATCTTTTAATGTCTTTTATGCCTTTGGATCCTATTCTATTCACTCCATGTCGGAATCATACAGATGCAGCGGCCGTTATTCGAACATATCAAAGAGCCGTTTTTGTGTGAGCTGCTGTACTCCACGCGGCCAATCACGCAGCCAATCTGATTTGTTTGAATTTCATGGATTCCAATTTCTTTGGGTGCAATTCTTCGCTTTTCCGTGGCAGAAATGAATGAATTGTAATGTGTACAGTACAGTACTGTGTCAACTTGCAGGTCTTTAAAAACCAGAACACTAAAATGCCATTTTCTGCACTCGATAAAAACGAGTCAAAACGCTGTAATGAGGCGCCATGACATGATTATTCCGAGGTATACAATGCGTGAAATGTTCGAATAACGGCCGCTGCATCTTTATATACACTGTTCTTTAAAAATAGATATCAATCTGGACCATATATATATATATACTACTGTTTGTGGTTATACAGAAAGCGGGGAGTAAGGGAGTGATCGACTAAACCATACTAAATGTGTATAAACTTAATAATAATGATACAATTGATAATGAGAGGTAGGTGCAACTGTGAACTGAAGTGAATCAGAAAAAGTGAGGGGTACAGTGTTTGTACACCAAAAGAAATTCACTTACATGCACACTACCCAAAATTTAAAATTTAACCTTTAATAGTCAATACTTAAAACATATATTACCAATTTATAAATGTGAAAACATATAAAAATAAATTAAATGAATAAATAACTAGGGCAACTAAGTTGCTAGTAACTAGGGCAACTCTGATGCTGAAATTTATATGCTTGATGCTGGAAAATGAGAGACTGCAAGGGTGCAAAACAGCCTAAGTGAGCAAAAAAGCCCACTAATACATTGATCAGTCTAATAGATAATAGCCATCATGAGGGTTGTTGGCTTGAACTCTTGAACAGGACCTTGACTAATGCAGCAAATCCTGCCTGGCCACTAACCTATTTTTATATAATTGACTGATCTAATGAATGGCTGCCTAGTACTGTATTAAAACCCCATAAAGGGGGCTGACATCACCAAACACGCGTCCAACGCGCGTTTCCCTCCTACTACGGAGCTTCCTCAGAGACAAAATTTGCAGTGGGGCTCTAGCGGACGCTATTTAAGGCATTAAGTTACCATGGTAACTTAATCAGCATCCCGCTACTGCGCGTGCGCAAAGAAGCGCTAGCGTATCTACTGTAAAACATATCTGGCATACCTTTAACACTGATTTACATCTTGTTGGCATCAAAGGCTCTTAGGGTGTATCGAATGTTTCCCAAGTTGGATAAAAGTCAGGTATGTACTGTCCTTCTAAGTCATATCGATCCCGTCATTTGTGAGCATGCGCATTCGCCATTAGTTCCCCGAAGTCTATCAGTAGACACATGCGCATTACCAGTAGCTGGAGAAAATGAGTAAATAAATAAATAAATGGAGATTACAGCGCATGCGTGATCACTTAATCAAATTCCTACCGGTGCTACTTAGAACCAGTGCGCATGCGTTGACACTTTGTCAGTTCCTATATTGGCACAGTTGGAACATAATGCGCATGCGTGACCACTTTAAATTATTCACTTGGTATTATTTTGCCGTGATAGCGGCAATTAGATAAGGTCTGTGCGCATGCGTGGCCACTTAACCACAGCCGCGACGGCGCTAGATAGATCCAATACGCATGCGTTGTCACTTAGATAGTTTCACGTACGTACTGATGGAAAATAGTGCGCATGCGTGACCACTTAGAAAAATTCACTTAGTATAATTTTGTCATAATATCAGGAAATAGACATGGTCAATGCGCATGCGTGGTCACTTAGACCAAATCTCAAAATAATCTAAGTGTCAAGCATATGGGGAGTAAAGACAACCTAGACAGGTCAAATTAAAACCAGATATGTACAGTAGTTTGCCCCAATTGAAGTGCTGAGACGTCATTAAATACAGTGAGAAATATTTAATAAAGTAAATAAAATAAAATAAACTGAAGCACATTTACATCAAAAATTCCCATCGAATGAAATATATCTGTGATTCAATGGACACCGATGCCTATGTGAAGGAGAATAGGAGACTGCTGAGCGATAAGGACTGCTATGAGATCCTTGAGAGCAGCCCTACATCCGAATATAAAAGAGATATTTTGACCATTCTGCAGGATGCACTTGACCGAGATATGATAAGCAGACAAGAATACGACTTTATGTACCCTAAATCACCAACAGTGGCAACATTTTACACCTTGCCGAAGGTACATAAAAGACTATCATCCCCCCCGGGACGTCCTATTGTCTCGGGCAATAACTGTTTATCTGAGGGGAGCAGTATTTATTTGGATAAAGTGCTAAGGGACTTCGTGATTATGTCATATGTGCAGGATACTAAAGATACCCTCAAAAGACTGAATGGTATCAACATCTCCCCAGAGACCATTCTCGTGAGTTTAGATGTTGAATCTTTATATACTTCAATCATTCACGAGAATGGCCTGGGAGCTGTGAATCACTTTCTTAGATCAAGGGACTGCAGATTTAACACACATAATGACTTTGTTTTGGACTTGTTATCCTTCGTCCTTACCCACAACTACTTTGTATTTGACGGGTATACTACCACCAGACCCAGGGTACAGCAATGGGAACAACATACGCTCCCACATACGCTAATCTGTACCTGGGCTGGTGGGAATTTGTCCATGTATTTAATGAGGAGTCATCTGTGTATACTGACCATATTCTATTATGGATCAGATACATAGATGATATCCTATTACTATGGGATGGCCCACAAAATCTTTTGCTTCTGTTCGTGGAACACCTGAATAACAACACACTGAACTTGAGATTAACAACTGTCTATAGCATGACAACAATTACCTTCCTGGACCTGAATATTTATGTGGATGAAGAACGCAATATTCAAACTAAGGTATACAGGAAGAGCACAGCTACTAATAGTTTGTTACTGGCACAAAGTCAACATCCGCCAAAACTCATTTCGGGCATCCCCACTGGGCAGTATCTCCGCCTACGCAGGAATTGCTCTACAATTGAGCAATTTATTACTCAATCTAAGGAATTACGAGAACGATTCCTGAGTCGTGGGTATAAAATAAAGACATTGAATAGGGCCTATCATAGAGCACTCCATAGCGATAGAAACTCTCTCCTATCCACCAATACTTCTAAGAAAAAAGACAACATCATTCGATGTATTGGCACTTATAATAAACGCTGGTGAGCTATTAAAAGAATCTTTGCCTGCCACTGGCACCTGCTCTCCTCAGATGCTGACTTGGTTAAGGTGATTGGACAGAGACCAACAATCACTAGCAGGAGATCCAAGAATTTACGTGATAGATTGGTGCACAGTCACCATCAGCGTGCAAAAGTGGAAACATGGCTCAGCCCTATCAAAGGGATGTACAGATGTCAGGGTTGCAAGGCCTGTAAATATGTAACTCTAGCCAAGTCCTTTGACAATATTGACTGCACACAGCAATACAACATTGACAGCTTCATCAATTGTCGCACTACCAATGTTATATACCTTCTCACATGCAAATGTGGGAAGAGGTATGTTGGTAAAACCACGCGGCAGTTACGCAGGCGGATTCTTGAGCATATAAACTCCGTGAAACATTCTGCCGAAACGCCAGTGGCGAGGCACGTTACTCAATTCCATGATGGAGATGCTGATAGTTTAAGATTTATGGGTATCTACCAGCTTAAGTGCCCAGTACGAGGGGGAAATGTAGATCAGATGCTTTTGAAAATAGAAGCTGAATGGATCTACAAACTAAGGACAAGGAGTCCCCATGGCCTCAATGAAGGCTTTACCTTCACCCCTTTTATTTGACTGTCAGCATATCTCCGGTACGTGTTATCTCCCGCCTACTACCATGGACACTTAGACTCTCTATTGTATCTATGAGTGTGTCATCTTACTGTGTGTTCAGATAACATACATCATGTCCTCCTAGAGTACCCCTACCCTCCATGTCATGCTAGCCAACCATGGTTTTGTATTTATTAAAATGATTACTGTATATTTATTCACACAAATCAGTGACTGTATTACCTATTTATGAACCCAGTTTATTTTCTATCTAGGGTTCACAATAAATGTGGCATTGAATCACAGATATATTTCATTCGATGGGAATTTTTGATGTAAATGTGCTTCAGTTTATTTTATTTTATTTACTTTATTAAATATTTCTCACTGTATTTAATGACGTCTCAGCACTTCAATTGGGGCAAACTACTGTACATATCTGGTTTTAATTTGACCTGTCTAGTTTGTCTTTACTCCCCATATGCTTGACACTTAGGTTATTTTGCGATTTGGTCTAAGTGGCCACGCATGCGCATTGACCATGTCTATTTCCTGATATTATGACAAAATTATACTAAGTGAATTTTTCTAAGTGGTCACGCATGCGCACTATTTTCCATCAGTACGTTCGTGAAACTATCTAAGTGACAACGCATGCGCATTGGATCTATCTAGCGCCGTCGCGGCTGTGGTTAAGTGGCCACGCATGCGCACAGACCTTATCTAATTGCCGCTATCACGGCAAAATAATACCAAGTGAATAATTTAAAGTGGTCACGCATGCGCATTATGTTCCAACTGTGCCAATATAGGAACTGACAAAGTGTCAACGCATGCGCACTGGTTCTAAGTAGCACCGGTAGGAATTTGATTAAGTGATCACGCATGCGCTGTAATCTCCATTTATTTATTTATTTACTCATTTTCTCCAGCTACTGGTAATGCGCATGTGTCTACTGATAGACTTCGGGGAACTAATGGCGAATGCGCATGCTCACAAATGACGGGATCGATATGACTTAGAAGGACAGTACATACCTGACTTTTATCCAACTTGGGAAACATTCGATACACCCTAAGAGCCTTTGATGCCAACAAGATGTAAATCAGTGTTAAAGGTATGCCAGATATGTTTTACAGTAGATACACTAGCGCTTCTTTGCGCACGTGCAGTAGTGGGACGCTGATTAAGTTACCATGGTAACTATATGCCTTAAATAGCGTCCGCTAGAGCCCCACTGCAAATTTTGTCCCTGAGGAAGCTCCGTAGTAGGAGGGAAACGCGCGTTGGACGCGTGTTTGGTGATGTCAGCCCCCTTTATGGGGTTTTAATACAGTACTAGGCAGCCATTCATTAGATCAGTCAATTATATAAAAATAGGGTAGTGGCCAGGCAGGATTTGCTGCATTAGTCAAGGTCCTGTTCAAGAGTTCAAGCCAACAACCCTCATGATGGCTATTATCTATTAGACTGATCAATGTATTAGTGGGCTTTTTTGCTCACTTAGGCTGTTTTGCACCCTTGCAGTCTCTCATTTTCCAGCATCAAGCATATATATTTCAGCATCAGAGACTGCTTAGTTGCCCTAGTTATTTATTCATTTAATTTATTTTTATATGTTTTCACATTTATAAATTGGTAATATATGTTTTAAGTATTGACTATTAAAGGTTACATTTAAAATTTTGGGTAGTGTGCATGTAAGTGAATTTCTTTTGGTGTACAAACCACTGTACCCCTCACTTTTTCTGTTTGTGGTTATGAAATACTTTTATGCCACATACCTTGACTATTAGATGATGTTTATTCCAATATAGAGACGTTTATTTCAAATGCATATAGTTTAGGATTATGATTTATTATAATATGCATACGTCTCCTAAATGGTATAATTCTGCTGTATCTTTTCAACAGATCATTCAATCCATAAATATCCATAAGATATGTGGTGGATATATGCTAAACCCATACATACAGTATGTACTGTATGTGAAGTCCAAGATTTAGAATGTGCTTGGTGGTTATTATTGGCCACAATTTAATATACATGAACTATTGTTGTATCCCTCAGATTTCGATATTTATGTACATACTGCTGCGGCAGCTTTTATTCTAACACATCGCCGTTTTTTCCCTGGCTTTTTCCTGGAATGCGACGCAGTTCTCCTGGCGCATGCCGCGTTCATTTTGCGTTTCCAGCCACGGGTCATGCGCGGCTGACGCGCGGTTGATGCGTTTATTGAGAATGGTTCAGATTTAATAGGTTTCAATTCTTCGCGTGTCCGCCAGATGGCAGATATTCATGAATTGTAATGCGCATGCGCTTCAGTAATGTGTTGACTTGCAGGTGTTTCGTTTAAAAAAGATACCACAGTGTGCTATTGTAACTTGGCCTTGAGACTGAAGGAAGAGGTTGCAAAAATGTATCAATTTAGGCTTTTCATATTAAATAAAGACAAAGACCAGTTTCGGTCACAGTATTCTCCAGAGACCCGCCCGCCATGCGTGTTGAAGTGCAACCCGTTTTCCAAAAACCCGACAGAAGTTATGCGTATTTGATATGGGCCGCGATTAATGCAACAGATGATAAGATGGCAACAGTTGTTCAAATTTATCAGTATTTTGTCGAAAACTTTGACTTTTACAAATTTTTGCAAACTCCTCATACGTGGAAGCGTGTAATAAGGAAAAGGTTATGTAGCGATCCCTGTTTTTATCGTATTGAGCCACAATTTGTTGGAGGGTATTGGTGTGTATCTCCGGCTTTTTCCTGTATCTATGATCATGATGATGGCAAAAGGCGATGGGTCGTGTTAAAACCAACTAAGAAACGACTGTCGCTGCCAAGCAATGCACCAGCACCGACTTCCAATGACGATCCCGCCATCAGTGACAACCCTGAGCCTGAGCCGGATTTCGCGTGCAGTTTCGATCAAGCTTGCATGTACCTAAGCAATTTCCAGCCTCATCAGCTGACTACAGGTGGACTAGTCCCACTGCCAACTAGCGACGTGGATGATCAAGAACGCTGGACTGGCAGTGGACCGGCGCCGGCGCCAGCTGAATGGGAAATTCTATGGTGAGTATTGTTGTCGTATTATTTTCTGTGTTTTTTTTATTTTGACAATACAGTATCAATATCGGTGCGATTCAAAAGTCAAGCGATTCTCCTGTAAGCAATATTATTGGCTGAGCGGCTTCTACAGTACTGTACTGCAGATACTGAACTACAATGTTGGTGGAACGCTAGGCGCATGCGCACTAGAACCTTCTTGAAACGCATACAGTATGCGTGTCATTACATTGAAGGTAGGCGCATGCGCATTAGACGCCCCCCGAGAAAGTTATTGGTGGGACTGGCTGGGAACTTCTTTAGGGGGCTGACCATTAAAGTAAAACCTTTCTTTTTGTTTTTCCTCAGAAAAGAAAACGGCTAATTGAGGGATTTCGATGGATAATATCGCTTTGTGTAACAATGCCTGCACATTGCTGAATCGGATTTAAAAAACCACGTACCGGAGTCTACAGTTTAGCGGCCGAAGTTATTGATTAGGATAGAATACTGTAATACTGTACCTGAAACAGTATGCTGATGTTTTCCGGCCGTACAATACTTTATACAATACTATATACAATATTTTTTTATATACAGTACAGTATACTGTGTAATAAACCCGAAAAAATAAAAACTATGCATTTATTCTACATGTATCACATACATTATGTGTCTTCTACAGTATACAGTGCCAGTACATACTGTACAGTACAGTTTGTGTCTTCTTTTTTTTTTAATACTCTTATACTGAGCATGCCTACAGCATACAGTGCAGTATGCCTCGACATTCTAGAAACACTGTATTTTGTTACAGTAGCAAAGGAGCAGATGGAACAATGTAAAACAAATCAACATGTTCTTTTATTGGTGGAGTAAGTACAAAACATTTATTTACAAATACTGTACAATGTAGAAACATTTTAAGTGCACAGCAATTCAAAACATCAACAGGGGTATGGTTTACTGCTACATTTGTGAAAACATTTATGTCAGTCAGTATTGTTTACAGTCACATGTTTTAAAAACAAATTCTATATTCATAAAATAAGCAAAACGCAACATCTCCTATATTAAAGAACGTCAAGTCAAAACATATACTGTACAGTGGGATGGTGTGCAAAACAGTCTGCGCCAGTACAGTCCTTGAGGGCAGCAAACAGGGCGGGTTTTCAGGGTAGCCTTTGAAAACCGTGCCTGTTTGCGGCCCCCAGGGACTGGAATTGTGCAGGTCCTATGTGTGTGGACAGCAAGTTAAAACATTTCTGTATAAATACAAGTAAAAAAACACACAACAACATCTCCTTTATTTAAGTACAGCAGGTCAAATCATGTACAATACAGTTCAGCACAACAGTGTGGTCTTGCAGAAAGTCCTCCACATTGTCCGTCCATGGCCGATTCCTTGCATGGCACAAAACGCCATTAATGCAGTCTCGAACACCTTTCATTACAGGATCTGTAATTGGATAAAAGCGCCGCATTTCATCCTGAATGTTCTTTCTTAAATTGGCAGGAAGAGCCTTTTTAACGCAATTTCCTTCGTAGTTCACTTTGAAGGCCCAGTCGCAGTACAACGAGTAGGGAACATGGTGCTTAAAAAGTAACAAGGCATACTTGTGGGGTGCACCAGCACTCTTCATCCTATACTTCTCCCTGAGCGCCGGTGGCAGATCGCACAGGGTGATGTCGGGCACCATATCGATGCGAGCGAATGTAGGTCTTTTGAGAGCGGGTGTGCTTGAGGCGACGGGTGATGGTAGGTTGTCTGGGAGGAAGCTTTCCTCCGGTCTTGGTCGCCATGTTGTCTCCTGGCGTGGTCTTGACGGAGTTGTCATGTCCTCCTCAACGTACTACATCTTCTGGTGGAGGGGGTTCGCTTGGTGATGGAAGGGGGTCGATGCTCCCATTCATCACATCCATGTCACCCCCCTGCTCCAGCGTCGGGGAAATAGGGGCATTAACACTGAGCAAATAATGTATGCCCGCTATGTCAGCCTCTATCTTCTCCATCCGTCGATCCATCCGTTGATCCATATCTAGCATCTGTTGATCCATATGTATCATCCATTGATCCATATAACGAGCTGCTTCTTGTGCATGGTGTGTGAACATCTGGGTGGATGGGTGAAACGGAGGATGAGATGGGGGATCCATGGAGAGAAGCGGCAGCGACGTCGAAGAAGAGTGGAGGAGGTGACCTGTGGATATCCGGTAGAGGAGAAGCGGCAGCGTCGTCGAAGAGGGATGGAGAAAGTGACCTTTGGATTTCCGGGCGAGAAGCAGAGTCGTCAAAGAGCACAGGAGAAAGTGACCCGTGGATTTCGTCGGATAGAACTGGAGAAGATGGCCTGTGGGCTTCTGTGAGGGCGGCGGCAGCGTCAAGGACGAGGGGGTGGAGAAGACGGGCTGAAGATTTCCGGGACAGTGGCGGCAGAGTCGTCGAAGCGTATGTAAGGAAGTGGTCTGCAGGTTCGATGGGTTGGCTGCCAATCGTTTTGCGTCGAGAGTACATCACCGTATATCTTTAACATAATAAGGCTGACGTCTATGAAAACCCTTAGCCTTTGTGGTCAGCAGAAGGTTTTCTTTATTGGCCTTAGCCTGTTGCTTTTGCCTTGGCGTGGAAACGGCAACCGCCTTTCGCTTTTTCTGCATGACAGGCACGGCAGAGGCGAGAGTGTTCCTGCATCCGTAGAATCGGGGTTGCTCCATGGAAGCAGGTGGTACAATGCAGTATCTGGACAAGGGCAAGTTCAGATAAAGATCATCGAGTGGTGGGCTATGCAAAGTGTGAAACCTTTTATGCATGGCGATCAGGTACAGGTGTTGAAAGTGGGCGTAACCTAATGTGAGTCATTACCGTATAAATACACCATCCATTTTGTGGATTCACTGCACATTGAATACATATCGACTAAACATCGAATATACATTCTTGTGTTTGTATTTCTTTCTACTCGCAGCAATGCCTGTTTAAAAGATTTCCAAGGAGCACAGCATGCGAATTAAGGACATGTACAAGAGCGGACACCGAATTGCTGCTATCCAACGCTGGTTAGCTACTGCACCGACACACTTTATTCGAGCAAATACCCGGTATGTACCTGGCAGATACCTGGAATGCGCCGCTCCTCACCTCTGACAAGCCCCGTTGCATTTGCCTTCCCAGACTGGGTTCATGCCTGGCTGATGGGCGGCTGATCTGTTAAATGATAATGATTAGGATTTAATAGGCTGCAATGCTTCGCGTGTCTACCAGATGGCATAAATTCATGAATTGTAATGCAGTATATATATATGTAGTGTGCAGTATTGCAGCCAACGGGAATAAAATGCTTCAATCCCTGCCGGAAAATAACTCAATGCACTCGGGCAGAAAACAGTCACAAACCTCAATACACCCGGGTATACCCGAATTCGTGGGACTAGCCGAGCTCGAATAAAGTGTGTCGCCAGTGTACTTCTGGCATCGTTGTGCCAGCAACCACCGTGAGCTATGATGCACACGGAAAAAACAGAGACCGCAAAAGGGCACCAAGGGTAACTACCGAGTAAGTATATTTATAAAACTTTAAAAAAATAATCATTTTTATTTAAATCTAATATTTTTGTTATTTCTGTTGATTTATATTACAACAGTATATATATTTTGTATATTTATATTTATATCAGTACAGTATATATATTTTGTATATTTATATTTATATTACAACAGTATATATATTTTGTATATTTATATTTATATCAGTACAGTATATATATTTTGTATATTTATATTTATATCAGTACAGTATACATATTTTGTATATTTATATTACAACAGTATATATTTTTTATATTTATATTACAAAAGTACATATATTTTTTATATTTATATAACAGTATACATTTTTTTTATATTTATATTACAGTACAACAGTATATATAATTTTTATATTGCTGCATATTAACAAAACAATATATTTTCTTTACATTGTAGGGAGACAACTCTTCTGGTGGACAAAATAAGTGAGGAGAATGATGAGAAGAGTGCATTAAGGGTCAAAAACACTCTGCAGGAAAAGCACAATCTCACTGTATCCGAGAGCAGCATAAAGAAGATGAGACGCAGCATTGGATGGAAATATGGACGTGTTTGGTTAGTACTGGACAGTACAGGAGGTAAAAGTGTTGTTTAGGAAACTGTACTGTACCGCTATAATTATTTGTCCCTTGTCATTACAGAGCGTACCCCATGATATGGGACACAAACAAAATCAAAAGAGTGGTCCAGGCCCAGGCATGGATCGACAGTGGGGAGACTTTCCAGGATTGCATCTTCACTGATGAGTCTACTGTGTCGCTGGAGAGATTTGCAAGCTTTGCATTCCACAAAAAAGGCCGCATATCTTTGAAGCCGCGGCCAAAACACCCCGTGAAGCTGCATGTGTAGGGTGCCATCTCTAGGCGTGGACCAGGATGCATTGTCATCTTTGAAGGTAAAATATATCAAATATAATGCAGCCTTATGAACTGTACTTTACTAGTGTAACCTTACTGTATGCACTGTACTGTACTATTGTGCAGTTTTTTGAGCACTTTTCTTTTCTTGTTATAGGAATAATGAATAAAGCTTTCTTCCAAGACAACGTTGTCCTTGAGATAGTGCAATATATCACACGCGAGTTCCCCAATGGTCACAGCTTCTACTAGGACAACGATCCAAAGCACACCGAGTCAACAGCGCATATCCTTGAGCGCTGTATCAACTGGGTGAAGACGCCAGCGGAGTATGTGCATATGTCTCATTTTTTCCCCCACTGTTTTTACTGTGTACTGTATCTCTTAAACTAATTGTCCTTTTTTTCCAATGACAGATCGCCAGACTTCAATCTGATCGAAATGGTCTGGCATCAGCTGAAGGACCATATCCAGAAAGTGGCAAAACCCTCCAAAAAGGACGAGTTGTTGAAAGGCATAATGAGTTTTTGGAACGATGTACTCACCGTGGAACGCTGCAATAAATATATAGACCATATTGCGACTGTGTTGCCCATTGTGATCGCACGTAATGGGCAAGCATCAGGAAGGTAGTACTGTGCAGTATGTATTGTAAGTACAGTATGATACAGGTAAGTATGGCACAGATTTTTTCTTTTCCAATAGTCAGAATATACAGTACAGTAGTTACAGTTTTTTCTTTACAGAGAGAGCAGCACCAGCCATCAGGTTATATACAGTAGTATTTAACAGTAGTCAATGTATACAGTAGTTCCAGTATACAGTAGACTAGTTTGACAGTAGTACAGTAACTGCCAACTAACTGGTCATTTTTTTTCTTTTCAGAGAAAGCAGCACCAGCCATCTAAAGTAGTACTACATATCACACAATGCCATAATACAGTACGCAATAGAGTAACTGCACTAATTTTTTGTTTTCTTGTCGTTTCAGGAAAAAAGGGTGGCCTGGGGGGAGGTGGGGTGTTGTGTCTAGTCTAATCTGTTTGTACAGTCAAATGTACAGTATATAAACAGCAGTATTGATGTACACAAAACCACTCCTCTCTCAATGAACTACTATACTGTACACGGAATGAGGAACAAGATAACGACGGAAAAAATAATATTACTATGTACAGTATACTGTATAGATATATATATATACTGTATATACAGTATACAGTATACAGTACATATATTATACATTACAGTGTATATATATTATTACATAATATTCTTATAAATATGCATAATTCATGTTTCTCCATGTTTTACAAATGTTTTCTAAATGTTTATCCAATTTCAATCTGCCAGAAGAACTTAATAAAGACTGCATTATGTATTATTCATGATTATTTTTATATTTGTATTTTTTTGTTCCTGATGAAATAAAATAAATATTTATTCACATTCCTGGTAATCATAATCGTTGACAACAACCACCCCCCCACCCCTACAGTATAAGAATGAATGACAAAACAACATGAATCAGTTAATGTTTTTTTTTAACTCTCAATTCTCACAATGCTGTGCAAATCAGATTTACATTTCAAATTCGAGAAGGGATTTTACAAAGCGTTACCATAAACAAAGCCTCAAAGGGTTGGGGGGGGTTGGGTGAGTCATGTGCAGTAATCAGCTAGCTCCCATCTCAAAGGTGGCTTAGAGTACACGCAGGCGCAGTGAGGCGATTGACGCTCGGCCAGGGACGGATTAAAAACACAATGACTAACTTCAGAAAATTAATGACTCTGTGGAGAGGGGGGGTTGGGTGACTCATGCGCAGTAAGCAGCTAGCTCCCATCTCAAAGAGGCTTAGAGTACACGCAGGCGCAGTAAGGCGATTGACGCTCGGCCAGGGACGGATTAAAAACACAATGACTAACTTCAGAAAATGAATGACTCTGTGGAGAGGGGGGGGGGTGGGTGACTCATGCACAGTAAGCAGCTAGCTCCCATCTCAAAGAGGCTTAGAGTACACGCAGGCGCAGTGAGGCGATTGACGCTCGGCCAAGGACGGATTAAAAACACAATGACTAACTTCAGAAAATGAATGACTCTGTGGAGGTGTCTGTCGAAAAGAGTTTGTGTGTGAGTGGGGGAGGGATGACGGATTAGTTGTGCAGCAGTTCAAAGAAATTACATACTGTAGAGTAGAGCACAGTAATTTCAAAAGGCAGTTCATCATAATAATTTGATCAATAAACCCCCAAATACAACCCCCAACTACAGTACATAAAAAGCAAGTCACTTTATCTCCCTGTGCCTCAGGCAACAAAAACATACAGTAGATTGTGAGCTCCACGGGACAGGGAGGGACCTGTGCCTGCAAAATGTCTCTGGAAAGCGCTACGTATACTGTAACTAACAGCGCTATACAAAAACATGCTATTATTATTATTATAATATCAAGGTGATGCTCTGTTCAAATCAAATTCGAGAAGGGATTTTCCAAAACTTTGCCGTAAACAAAGCCTTAAAGCTCCCGTCTCAAAGAGAATTACACGCAGGTGCAGTGAGGCTTTGTACTGTAGCTCGGTTATGGACGGATTAAGAACACAATGGCAAGATTCAGAAAATTAACGACTCTGTGGAGAGGGGGGGGTTGGGTGACTCATGCGCAGTAAGCAGCTAATCAGCTAAATAGCTCCCATCTGAAGAAGGATCACACACAGGCGCAGTGAGGCTTTGAAGCTCGGCTATGGACGGATTAAAAACACAATGGCAAGATTCAGAAAATTAACGACTCTGTGGAGAGGGGCGGTTGGGTGACTCATGCGCAGTAAGCAGCTTGCTCCCATCTCAAAGAGGCTTAGAGTACACGCAGGCGCAGTGAGGCGATTGACGCTCGGCTAGGGACGGATTAAAAACACAATGACTAACTTCAGAAAATGAATGACTCTGTGCAGGTGTCTGTCGAATGACTCTGTGGAGAGGGGGGGTTGGGTGACTCATGCGCAGTAAGCAGCTAAGCAGCTAAATAGCTCCCATCTGAACAAGGATTACACGCAGGTGCAGTGAGGCTTTGAAGCTAGGCTATGGATGGATTAAAAACACAATGGCAAGATTCCAAAAATTAAAGAAAGCAACATGAAGTTCAAAGCTAAAGACATACTTTAATTTCAAAAGGCAGTTCATCATAATAATACACCCCCAAATACAGTACGTAAAAAGCACACAAAACAACCATGTGCAGTCAAACGCACAGGGTCGCAGACAAAAGCTACTGTACAGAACAGATTGGATATCGTAATACAGTAAGATTGTTTTTGCAGGCTTGTGGAGAAAATAAAAAATAAAAATTACAATAAAAAATTTTTTTTCACTCACTCAATTGGTGGGCGAAGTTACAGGCGCATGCGCAGTAAATTCCTGCTGTCAAGCAGGAATGTGATTGAAACCAGACACACGTTCAAAGGAATGGTGTGGGAGAGATGTACTTTATTGCACAGAAGATAAGAAGTTGAAATACCCTGCAGTGCAATTAATTATCCTGAGCGAGGGGAGAGCGCTGTATATGCCGAAATGTGACACTGTTACAGTACAGTACACGCTTATGCGTTTCAACAATTTTAAAACGAGACATACTGTACTGTAGAATAGCACTGCAAATGCATGTATACTTTAAATATGCAAATTTACAATTACTGCGCACGCACACACAGACTGTGTACTTACGTAGGTTGAACCGCGAAGGTATTAGACCTCCAAGACAACAGCTTGCAAACACCCCCCTGAGTTTTTACACGGCATTGCAGTATTGCAGACAGCGAGAATAAAATGCTAATATCACGAGCGCGAAAATAACGCAGTTCACTGCGGGCGAAAACGACACAAAACCGCACATAACTGGGATAATCTGAAAATTGCAGATCTAGCCAATTTAGACTAAAGGCGGCCGCCACTGTATGTAGATAGAGTTGGGACATTTATGGACTTACAACGGAAGATACATTCAGTCAGTAGTAGACTTCATTAGAATATACTCCTAAAATAATTTTTTTGATCAATAGGGGATCACCTATATATATACGTCATCACGTAGCAGCGCAACAACGCAGTGACACGGGCACGATTTGTGCGAAGCAACCAGGAAGCAACCAGGATCACTTGTTCCTTTACATCTGGAGATAGAGGCACCCCTCTTCATATATACATCGGTGCCGCTGCAAGGACTTAGATGCAGGAAGCCTCATCTCAAACTGAGGTCTGACACTTGGGAATTGAAGTTGTGCCACAGGAAGGAATTGATCTTTCACCATCAGAACAACATCAGGTTAACCGGATTGTACGCTGAGGAGGTCTGTTCTGTGCTTCAACAGATGTAACAGGTCTGTCACCAGCACACCCACATCACCATTGAGAAGGGACATTCTCTAGTGGATGTTTACTGTTCCTTACTGGGCTATCATCAGCCATATGGACTGTCAATGACATTCACCACTGTTGGCCTTTTTCCCTATGATATCTTGCTTGCTTGCTCCACATCCCCTTCCATATGTTAAGTGCCAATTGCTGCTATCTGCTTGTACTAGACATATTTTTGCTTTTTAATCACACCAGTTTACTACTAGTCATTTTGACTACTCTGGTCATCTAATAAAATTTACACATATTTATTTTTCAACCATATGGTACTGGCGCTTCTTTTTCTTCTGTTTTCTGTTTACATTTGACCACACAGAAGCTTTGCCTATTCCGTACAGACTGATCCTATGCTATAATCTATTGATGCTCATATTATTCACTTGCTACATTTATTTAATCCTTTTTTACACTACACATATGTGAAAAGCGTGAATAAATAAAACACATCTGAGGATTATTGCAGAATAACAAATAAGTTTATTTAGTGTACATGTGCACACATAGAAGTAAGTTTCAAAATAAAACTTCCCCCACGACATATTGGCCTACAGGCCATATTTATACAGAAATACTAAGCCCACGCCCCTTATGAGGTTGCGTGTGCGTCATTACATAAGCGTATAAGATAAACAGAATATGAATATGAACATTGAGTTAATAACATAACTGTAAGATTCATACTATTATTCAAGCCAGTGACTTTTTCTCTACATATGTGATTTCTGAGAAAGGGTGTATATGACCATGAGAACCTCCCCCTGAATGCGAGATGTGCCTGTTATCTATATGTTATTTTCATAACAGTTCTCCCATCTACAAGGTCTTGTAGTTCGCTAAAAGGCTTATTATCACTAAAAACTTTAGGAGCAGAAAAAAAAATAAGTCCCTTTCAAACTTCCATTCTCATTCCACTTTCATGCAGATAATAAACAAAATGGATGACAATATCAGGCACCTAAGATGGATCCTGACTTAAAATGGCTGCTCAGATCCCAGTGCTGATTACGTCAGAGCACCCCCCCCATAATGTACTTTTTTCTCAACTTTGTCTCATACTGTATATAGAATTAATTTGCACATTTTAACACTACCATTCACTCACTGGCGCTACTAATTGTTTCTATGTTTATATATATATATATATATATATATATATATATATATATATATATATATATATATTGTGACAAAAGGCTTACTTCGGGGCACCCCCGTCTGTCCGGGACTGTAAAAACACGGTCTTTTAGGGTAGGTAAAATGACGAGGCATAACGTGCTGTTCTTTTCAACAGGCTACTGCCTGGTTTATTCAGTTCCAGACACTGAGACTGCCACACTGAATACAAAAGAAAACACAAGCAAAACAAAACCCTGCTCACCTGAGCAATAACTTAACTGAGATTCACCCTTACTGGGGTTGGGCCGGCTTATCCGCTTCCAACAAACAAAAATAAGGAACTTTACAATTTGATAAAGGAACAGAATGATTTAACCTGTCTGGGGAGATGCTTTTCCCCTCTCTGCTTCCAGCAGCCTTCCTGGCTCCAGTCTCTTGGGGGAGAGGGGAGAGGAACCAGGAGATCAGCTTTACATACCTGATTTCTATCTAGCAGGACAGGTGACAGAAATCAGGCAGCAGAGAAACTCTGGTCTGGATCCCTCACCCCTCAGTTCCAGCACTTGCCAAATTGTGGGATGGAGTGCATGCATTCTGAGGCTGCACTTTCCAGCCTAAACAGGATATAAGCTGTTCAGTATCCTGGGAGCCCTATATATGGAATTTATTACCATCCCCTGGTTTCTGTCACAATATATATATATATATATATATATATAAAACAAAAGACAGGGGTGCCCAATGCTCCGTCCAATTGACAAAACATATATGGTAAATAGTATAAAGTTTAAATACTTCAATAATAATAATAATAATAATAATAATAACTTGGTTATTTAGTTTAACCCTTTGGCCAAAGCGTTGTAAGCCTGCATACCAAACGTCGAGGTATAACCAAAAATGTAGGTCCTACACTACACTGTAAACCCTTCCTTTTACCTCTGTATGTGGGGAAAGAACCATAGTAAGTCCTGTTCTTGCAGCAGAGTGAAAGACCTCCCAAGTTAAAAAGGTGAGGAGGAGTGAGCTCTGTGGAAAGGTGCCACCTTCCTCCATTACAACTGTACAGCCAGGGTTAAGATGCATAGCTGTACAAAACCCACTGTAGAAAACCCACCCACAGACAGCCGTTTCAACCTTAATGGGTCACATCAGTGTGGGGTTGGTTACACTGGCTATGCAAAAATGAAGCAATGAGGATGGGTTTTACCATATGGTCTTAACCCTGGCTGTGCTCTAAGCTGTGACCATGCAACAAGCTTGAGCCTATAGGGAACCATGTTAAAAATGGTTTTGAAGCAAAAAGTGGCACTATGTGCTCATTTGCATGTCATTTCCCAGAATCCCTTGCTGCAGTGGAAGTGCTGTGTGCTGGGTGATAATGGTGAAAGGCAGGGTTGCAGACCTGTCTAAGACATGCAAATGAGTATACAGTAATATTTTAATTTGATATATATATATAATAAAAAAATAAATAGATGATACCGTTCTGTGGCTAACAAAATGCTTTTATTGTGCGAGCTTTCGAGATACACTGATCTCTTCTTCTGGCGATGTTACAATGAATGAAGCAAGCAAAAGGTATACTTAAAAACAGTGTCTCTTGGAATGTTATCTGTGCTAGTCCTTCTCCCGGTGTGGATGTGTTTTATGGCTAGAGGTGTCAAAAGGTTCCTGAAAGCAAGTGATGTAAGAGTGTGTGTGTGTGTATCTGTGTGAATATAAATTAATGGAGAGCCCACAGTATACAGTGCTTTACAAAAGGTGTGTGTGGAGTGGGAGTGGATATAAATGGTGTGGGTAGGTGTGGAAATGTGAGAGATTGTAGCACAACTAAAAGTGTGCGTGGATACTATGTGGTCCCTATAGGTGTATAGGGATGGAAAAACAAGGAGTATTAGTATGTGTAAGAGACAGCTGTATGTGCATACACATAGCACAGTATGTGCCGACATGGCCTATAGCGCTTATGGGAAGAGAGTTCACTTGTGTCAGTAATGACTCATACAATTTCGATCCCTGTTAAGGCCACCGCTAAGTGTCCCGAACAGTTGCATAAATTTGTATTCATGCAACCGTCTCTCTTTCGGTGTTTTAAGATTACCTTTGAGTATGGCAACCCTCCGATCGTTCATCTTATGGCCAGAGTCAGAGAAATGTTTGCCGACAGGACTGTCACACACACACACACTCTTACATCACTTGCTTTCAGGAACCTTTTGACACCTCTAGCCATAAAACACATCCACACCGGGGTTAGTAAGTTTAGCTTTACAACTCCATTTGGAGCTACGCATTGTGTCGGATAACCGAGGACTGGCTGTATTACCTAAGGTTTCGTTTGTTCACATGCTAGTACCACAAACATGTTACATACACAATGATAAACAACAGTAAATAGTCTGCATAATGTGACATAATAACATGTGAAATGCTGCTTTGCTTGCCATTTCTAGAACAGAGTAACCAATATTCATCAGGCACATACTGTAACATTATGTAGCCATATGCAAACTACACTAATGAAGATATGTACTGCATTTCTGCATGTCTAATTATTTTGTTATGTTTACAATTATTGTAGTTTCACAAAGGGGCGTACACGTACTCGACTGACATTTAAGGGCTGCGCACGAATATCTCTGATTTCAACCGCCATTGCACAGCACGGTTCAAAATATTGCCACGTAAATCAGTAAATAGATCTTACCTTCTTACAGAACTGTGTTCCGGCATATTGTGATCTTCACAGCGCGATTTCTGTAATATGATCAGAATCAGCCGAAAATGTAAAAGAGACACGTTAATTTACACAAACAAAAACTTTTTTTCCCGTATGGTACGCGCATGCGCAATGAATACAACGTATATGCGTGTCATTCGGGAAGAAAAGATTCACACAGATTATAAAGTCTTTACAATATAGTTACCTGCATTATATTGCATTCATATTCGGGGCAGCCATAGAAGTTTGGTTTGCGATGTAGCCGCTGTAGTCTATCAATTCTTTTCTGTGGGTTCAGCTGTGCAGGGTTGTAGCTTACTCCATAACTGTTTGCATCTTGTACAATGTACGGAGGCGGATACACATAGTAACTTTGTGTCATTTCATTTGTTTGAGCAAACTCGGTATTCTGCGTGTTATCGTAATATGTTGCTCCGTTCTGGTTCTGGTATTGGTAGTCCAACTAAGGTTGAAAAAATACATTCTGCTGAACATTTAAGGCACCTTTGCGGGCACCTCTATCATGGTAGTCGTATCCTACAATTGTCTGTCTTTTTTTATTTCCATTTGCAGACATACGCATACCGGATTCATGAAATGACCAACAGCCACCCCTGTTTGCGCCAGATGGTGGGTTTCGAATAAACGAAGCATTGGTTGATAAAGTGCGTCGGATTGAATTTTTCCATACCTTAGGTTGAGGATGATTTTGATAATAATGGTAGTTATCCGTAAGATATTGATAGATCTGTGAGACCGTAGCTTTTTTGTTCCTTTCATTTTCAATGGCACTATATATTAGCATTGCATAAGAAAGCAGAGGCTTTTCCATAGAACACATCTCAAACTGCATGTATTTGAACGGAATTGAGTACAGTAACCAAAACTATTCCTTAATTCAAGGTTCTTACAAAGTATCCAAACTTGCATTATTTGCACAACATTGTACAAGGTCATTATACAAAGGATGAAGTGTCCATGTATTCTTCTCCCACATACAGGTGTTCTGTATCTTATGAAATTTGTACTTGCATATTATACATGATTCAGTAGCCAAGCTCTGAAACACACTTTGGATAGAATTGTTTTGTGAAATAACATGTTCAAATGAACAAATATTTATAATGTTAATTTTTCACAATGAAGACGGTATAAAATATAGGGCCTCATGCAGAGAACAGCGCTAATAGCAATCTCGCCATTTTCCGGCGAAAAGCGCGCTAAAAACAGCCGAAAATGGCGAGATTTGAAAAAAGCGCCATTTTTTTTTTTCCCTTGAAATTTGCCGCGCGGCTGGAGAGTTTCTAATCTCTCCAGTTTTTTTTTCTGCCGTGTGCAGACAGCCGCGATCGCCATCTAGTGGCTGTTCGCGCCAAAAAAATGGCGCGATTTTCAACATTTTTCCTCTCCACCAAGCAGCTGGCGCTCCGCGGCCGGTGGAGGGGAAAAAAAAAAAACGCGATTTTTTCCCCACTAGTTTCAACAGCGCTTATAGCGCTGGTTGAAACTCTCCATATGTAGAAAGGATTGTAAATGCAGTTTTCTGCCCTTTCTGCATATGGAGAAAAAAACTCTCCAAAAAAGCTAAAATTTCTCCCCCTCTCCAATTCTAAAATTCGCTGCTCTCTGCATGAGGCCCATAGATAGATATCACATACATTATTCATACAAGCAAAATCATATGCTGTTTCGTTCACATGTATGCACCTTACTTGTGTTACATACACACTTGATTATTGCACATTGTTAAGTATGTTTGCCGAACCTTAATGAATGCTAATAATTGAATATGAAGACTTACGGGAACAATAATAAGACCTTTTTTTTTGGGGGGGGGGATAGTCGTTGTGATGAACGTGTGGGAGGCGTTGGTGTGGAATCACGTCCACGGTGACTTGATCGTTGCTTTCTTCTTGCCGTTTCATGCTGGCCCAGTGCCTGGGCTTGTGCCAGTAGTTGAGCCAGTGCCGGGGTTTGTGCCAGTGGTTGAGCCAGTGCCGGGGTTTGTACCAGTGGTTGAGCCAGTGCTGGGGTTTGTGCCAGTGGTTGAGCCAGTGCCGGGGTTTGTGCCAGTGGTTGAGCAAGTGCCGGGGGTTGTGCCAGTGGTTCAGCCAGTGCCGGGGGTTGTGCCAGTGGTTGAGCCAGTGCCGGGGGTTGTGCCAGTGGTTGAGCCAGTGCCGGGGGTTGTGCCAGTGGGTTAGCCAGTTCCTGGGGTTGAGACAGTGGTTGAGCCAGTGCCGGGGGTTGTGCCAGTGGTTGAGCCAGTGCCGGGGGTTGGGACAGTGGTTGAGCCATTGCCGGGGGTTGGGACAGTGGTTGAGCCAGTGCCGGGGGTTGGGACAGTGGTTGAGCCACTGCCGGGGGTTGTGACAGTGTTTGAGCCACTGCCAATGGTTGTGCCAGTGCCAGTGCTAGTATTTGGGCCAGGGGAAGAGCCTGGGACATAGGATCTGGTGCATTATGATCCTGATGTAGTATTGGCTGTGTGTCTGTCTCGATTTGCCTCTCTTGCTCACTTTGCCTCTCTGGCTCACTTTGCCTCTCTGGCTCACTTTGCCTCTCTGGCTCACTTTGGATCTCTGGCTCACTTTGGATCTCTGGCTCACTTTGGATCTCTGCCTCACTTTGGATCTCTGCCTCACTTTGGATCTCTGCCTCACTTTGGATCTCTGCCTCACTTTGGATCCCTTTCTCACTTTGGATCTCTGCTTCACTTTGGATCTCTGCCTGTATTTGCCTCTCTGGAGCTATTTGCCTCTCTGGCTCTGATATTAGATCAATATCTGATAATAGCTCAAGATCGGATAGTATGTGTATATCCGATTGTACGTGTGGCTGGCTTTATGGCTGTAATTGTGCCTGTGGCGGAGGCTGTGCCTGGACATGTGCCACAAGTTGACCCATACATGTGGCTATGACAGAGAGGCTATTTGCCATTTTGTCCAGTGTGTCATGTTGTCTTGTCATTACACTGGCGACACACTTTATTCGAGCTCGGCTAGTCCCACGAATTCGGGTATACCCGGGTGTATTGAGGTTTGTGACTGTTTTCTGCCCGAGTATATTGGGTTATTTTCAGGCAGGGATTGAAGCATTTTATTCCCGCTGGCTGCAATACTGCACAGTATATCTATATATACTGCATTACAATTCATGAATTTATGCCATCTGGTAGACACGCGAAGCATTGCAGCCTATTAAATCCTAATCATTATCATTTAACAGATCAGCCGCCCGTCAGCCAGGCATGAACCCAGGCTGGGAAGGCAAACGCAACGGGGCTTGTCAGAGGTGAGGAGCGGCGCATTCCAGGTATCTGCCAGGTACATACTGGGTATTTGCTCGAATAAAGTGTGTCGGTGCAGTATATTGCTCATATGTTTCATTTCTTCATATATTTTCTCATGTGTTTGAGAGTGTATGTGTGACTGATCTTCCTGGTTTTTGATAAACCTGGCCTCTAGGCTGGTTAAATTTGATAATGTTTCAGCACAAACCTGGTCTCCCTGGCCCGGTTGGATGTCCCCATTGTCATCACTTTCAGGATTTGGTTGGGTATCCTGTAATCCAAGCAAATCAGGTCCGGAATCATACGCATCTGGGACACTAATATGTGTGGGATCTACTGTCATCTCATCCTCAATTCGGACAGGTTGTTGTGGTGATGCAGGCACATCAGAATCAATGTCCTCAGCAATCACTATATAATAAATAACAACATTTTAAATTCAACATAATGACTAAGTAATTTTGTGCTCCTCTTTATTTGGCTGAACATACTATGTTAATGCACATATGTTTTGTAGAAAATTTGGAGATGTGCATCAGTTAAAGCTGCAGTTCAATGTCCTGTTTATGTTTTTGGTATGTAAATTTTGTAACGGCAATAGTTTGTGTGCAATCTCTAATTAAAGAAACAATTGCATAGGTAGCGAAATTATATTTGTCCTTGTATTGATGTGCGGTGTTTGACGACATATTTAAATATGCTTAATGTGAATGGTTCATACATGAACAAGAGGAACAAGCATGCTTGTTCAAATAAAATACAATTGTTATTTACTAGTAGTTTTGTTTAAAACTGAACATGCTACAAGTATTTATGATCAGTACACTAGTGATTGCTATCCAAAAACACACATGCAGGATAATTATTGAACTGCAGCTTTACATAAAAAGCATATTTGACATAAATGAATAAGGACATGTGTAATGTTGACATTTCAGTTTCACATCTAAACAGATTATTGTAGTTTTATTTTTAAATGCTTGCATTTCTCAAGTAAATATTGATCTCATAGCATACGACTCACCTGGTGTCGAATGTGAGAGAGATGGCCCAATATCTCTGTTCCCTCCAATTCCAAATATAAGGCGGGGAGTCATAATTGATAACATCTTTTCCTCGTAAGACTGTAACTTCAGTGATGCTGGAGGTCCACCTCCTGTCCCACTTGTGATGCATCTGGCCTGTGCCATCTTATTCTTGAGCCTATGTTTTATGTCCCCAAATCTTTTTTTACACGTCACTGATGTCCTTGGAAAGACACAAGCTGATGATACAGCTCGGCCTATCTGGCCCCACAATTTTGACTTCACAATGGTCCTATGTATATGTAACAGTGTTCATATCAATTTCAGTATTTAAATCATACTGTATGTTCATATTGTAACAATTATAACATGTCCCTCTAATTACAGACACCTATTAGTGTAGGTCATGCGCGCATTCGTGACAAATTACATGTGAACAATCAGCCGCACACCTCCGTTACAGCATACATGTTAAACAACTGTATGTAACGTTAGGCACGTCTTGAATAAACAGTAACGGCATCTTAATACCATTTATTTTAACAATGTGATGAAATTAGTGTGAGGGAGTGGGTAAGTAACATAGTCCCACTTTGTGCTGACTATGATAATGGGCCTGTAAAAGGGGTAAGTGAGCACGAAACGTCGCGTTCCCCTGCGTCTCATCTAAACTACTTTCTTCCCTCTTAGGGATGTGTTTACATATCCCATAATTTTTCATAATGACAATTTTCACCCTTCCCTCACCATCCCTCACCCTTCAGTTAATTGTATGTGATGAAATTTTGTAGGCACATTGACAATGAATGACCCTCACTTTGAGTCATTCATATATATCATCATTTAAAGTATCATTGATTGTTTAGTATTGATTATGACAGATTAGAGGTCCCTTCATTGTTCCACAGCAACCCCCAACTTACACATGTGAAATATAGTTAATACATGAGAATGCGGCATATACAACCTAATGTATATATTGTTCTCGAATAATTAAAATACAAAACTTACATGCTAATGATCCATAGAGTTGGTCAGAGGAATCCATGACACTTTCAACCAGGATGTCATTTTCGCGATGTGTAAAGCGGGGGTTTCTTAGGCCCTCCGGCCGCGCCTGGCTTGTTGATGGCCCCTCATAATTTCCATCATCATCACCATCATCACCATCATCATCATCATCATCATCATCATCATCATCATCATCATCATCATCATCATCATCATCATCATCATCATCATCATCATCATTGTTTGTATGGTGAACAGTGTCCCTCTCTCCCAGTCCAGTAGTCCCGCTACCCTCATCCACCTGCACTCCACCATCTGGAGTGTCATCACGGGACGTACCTGCCCTGGCACGACATCTCACTCCACTCCCACTAGCCACCGCACCCCCACCAGCCACCGCACCCCCACTCCCACGCTCCAACACTCCCCCACTCCCACCAGCCACCGCACCCCCACTCCCACGCTCCACCGCACCCCCACTCCCATGCTCCACCTCACCCCCACTCCCACGCTCCACCACACCCCCACTCCCACCAGCCACCGCACCCCCACTCCCACCAGCCACCACACCACTCCCACCAGCCACCACACCACTCCCACGTCCACTCCCACGTCCACTCCCACATCCACTCATCCTCTATATTTTACTCACTCACAAGAAACAAATATAAAGAAAAATGACACACTAACAAAGTTCAATCACACTAACAATACAAAAAAGTAGATAAACAAAATATAATAACACAAGACAACTCACTCAATATTCGCCAACAAATCACCAACTCTCTCCAACTCTCTCCAACTACTACCACCAACTCGACTCTATCTCTCCTTACAACAACACCCACACTAAATGAACAAAATGGACGCTTTATATAGGGTATCCCTCCCAAATAGTTGGCCACAAGTGTGATTACTATTGTTTTCAGGTGATTGCCTAAATTGACGACGTCAGCATTTCAGAATTTAACCACTACATTGCCATGTCCCAACTCAAAAAAATGACACACACTGTAATTGACAAGAAAATTAAATAAAATGGATTCACTCCTTCCATGGTCTCTCCCACATATACCCCAGAAAAATAAGGGGACATACATGAACCTCAGGGGACCATCATTGCCTTAGCGTGTAAATGAACACATATAAAAATTAATTATTACGTTTGCTTTAATAATACTATCAATGAGCATGGGGTCCTCGAAGCTGAACAGCATTGGTTTCAGGTCCGGGGACTCCCTTCTTCAGGAGTTACAGGCCCCTTTATGGGGTGCCGGTATCCCCTGCTGAATGTACATTTCCCGGTCACATGACGCGGAAGCTTTAAAATTACAGTGGATACCGGCACCCCATAACGGGGCCTGTAACTCCAGAAGTAAGGGGTCCTCAGACCTGAAACCAATGAGGTTCAGCTCGGGAGACCCCCTGCTCATATACACTATAATTAAAATGTATTTATTTAGTGTACGATCGCCTGTAACAGTCTTGCATGGAGATAGCAAATCTCCATGCAAATGTTACAAGCGGCTTTTTTTTCTATCAGCTAGCGAACGGAGAGGTTCAGAATGCTAGCAGGGGGGAATAAAGCAACTCATACGCTGTAGCTGTTTTGAGCTATTTTGAGCAGGTACATTAAAAAATGGCCTCAAGGCCTTAGTGCATCGCGTCCCCGGCTTCACTTTTTAACGAACCTGCTTTTTGGCCAAATCAGAACGCAAAGCCATTGAGCTTAGTGCATAGCCCCCTATATGTTTAATATTCATTATACTCCCCTATATTTTAAGTGGTTTTTTAAAGTTTGTTTTAATTAATTCACTCATCACCCATCAGATGAATTGAGTGCCCTATCTAGGTTTCTGTTCTCCGTCTGCTTGTTAACCGATACCCACATATAACAGACAAGTAATGACAGACTCGGTTTCGAGGTATAAAAGGCCGCGGCTTTGATTATTAAACAGTAATAGTGTAACCGCCAGTCCCTGCCAGTGCTCGCTTAATGGGTTAAGGTAAGGGGTCAGCCATGCCTTGTCCTGCTGCCCCCATTGTTGGCCGAGCCCCAAAGAGCCGGCCGCTGTCGCAAGTGGGTTCCCGGGAGTCAAGTTCAGCTGACCCTGCCCACTCCTGACCACCCCCGGACTTTACAAGCCCAGAGCTCCATCTGACAAGGACAAACACTTACCCCCCAAACTGCCACCACGACAGTGGCAACATCCTTTAGGAACTTCAGACCTTTCTATTTCTCGGGAAGTCTTCTGACTTTGCCCTGTAAAATACAATGGTAAATGTTAACAATGTTTACAGGCAGTATAGCTCAGCAGCTCAACAATGATAATCGTTCTCTCTCCTCGTTACATACAAGTGGCCAAGGGCAGAGTACTTGCCCCCAACTACCTTCTAAAAAGGGATGGGTAAGTGGGTATTTCACTACAGCCAGGTACAGAATGAATGCTCCCGCTCCCGGCTGTGCCTAAGGTCTCTCCCTAGCCCCTCCCCTGGTTCCTCCCCCAGGCCACGACGGCAGCCCAGGGACCCTAGTGAGGTGAGGGGGGGGGGGTATTGCCCCTCAGTCATGTCCATTCCTCACCTAATTGGCTAGAGGGATTGCTATACTGCTACAATAGTATTACTGGGTTATTATGTTGCTTCTATTGAAAGATTTACTACACATGCATAGATCTTCCTATATCAGGAAAGATATGAGTGGTACCGTGAGCAGCTTGTCCTTATAGTGGATTGTATATGTATTTTATTATAGGATGGTGATAGATAAACTACTCCCTGGTTGCTTCGGTTACCCCTATTGGACTGCCCCATGATTATCACCTAGATTCAGACAATCTGTCTGATTAGGGGTGGAGTAGTTCCATGCAAGCTGGAAGGCGTCTATTTAAGGATCTTTCTCTGAACATGTAATTACTCTTGGATAAAATGCCGTTGAGGCAGGAAACGCGTTAGAGCACTATTACATGTATGTTTGTGGTTTGGCTTTATGCTCATTAAATAATGCATTGTTACCCGCCTCCAGCCCAGCTTTTTGCAGTGCTCAAATCTTACCCTTCTTTTGATATTTATAGAATAGACCCCATACTGTCTGTTCAGATGTTACTTTGTCTCTATGAGAGGGATGTAGCTAAGACTGACTCTGGAAACTTACACGGAGATCCACAGCAATGCAGCATGTGTCTGTAATCATCTTACAGCTTAAATAGGTTTTCTCTGCAAGTGCAAAATATGTGCGCAAGTACTATTCAATTGAAAATATTTCTAAGCACTATATTGCGACTTATGCTTTACCCCAATTTAATGAATACAGGGGATCTTTCATGGGTTGCACTGTACGGTCTGATTGATCAGTCACTACACTTGCTGAATACAGAGAGAACCTAGGGTTTTAAAAGGGTAAAAAGAGTTTTGAATTAAACCATACTGTATGGATCTGCTCTGCTGTGTTAGAGATGTATGCTGACATAGCTGAGTGAATCACTACACCCTATTATGATCAATCGCCTTCGGTAACAACCAGGGATACAACGATACGTTTCCAATACTAAACGGTACTACTTCTATGATTGTTTAAACACTGAATATGCTACTAATCACCGCTATGACAGGATATCTTACACTATTTGAAACATCCATACTGACATCATTTGGATTCATAAGATTATTTATTACTTACCTTGATACAAACCAAGCGGTTTGTGACAATTGCTCTCAGGGGATATTGTTACAAAACAGATGATTTCCCTATGTCTATCTGTATGCTGACATTGTTTCAATATACCTTTGTATCCCATCACCGTGGATTCTTAACAATTGACACTATGTGTATATATGTTGCACTTAGTGAGTCTATTAGGTGTGGAAAGCGTAAATAAAAAACACAGTCTGAGGTTATTTTGAAACAGAATAACACGTGAATTTATTCAAGTCAAGTGCACAACGGAGACAGCTTCAAAACAAAAGCTCTCTAAACAATAAACATGGTATACCATATATTTATACCCTAAATCCTAAAGCTCCACCCCTTTATGGGGGGGCTTGCACGTCACTAAACATTACCTCATTTTGTAATACATAACAATACTAAAGCTGATGTCATTTTGTAATACATAATAATATTGTATAACTGCCTGTCAGCTAGAAACCATTCTGGGGTTAAATGGGATGTGCCTATCCTACCACCTGGCATTTGTGTGAGAACTAGTTTCACTGCGAGAATCTAAGTTTATCTCATGGGTTCTCATAACTTTTAGCCTGTTTACTCTTTTAATTTGAAGCTGATTGGATGAGGAAGGGTCAATAAATTTAGCTAGGAGCGAAAAAATTCCATTCTCTGCTTCACACATTTGTTTATACAGAAATGAAACACAGAAATAAGACTCACAAAGACAAGACAAGATGGCGGATTGAAATATTCACACAAAATGGCTTCATCCTAAATGCTGTTATGTTGTTATGCCAGACCCCCTAATATCTCATCTTTGTCATAGGTTAATAACATTTTATTTTTTTAATGTTTTTAGACATTTTGTTGTGACCACATAGTTTTTGGTTTCAGTCAAATCAGACAGATCTTTGATATATAGCCCAGGTGTATTAACAGCAATTAAAAACAACATTATTTGAAGACTATGGGGGTCATGTACTAAGCTCCGTTAAGTCGTTTTTAGAGCGCAAAGTGCTCTTAGAACGTGAAGTTGCGCTGAACAAGATGCACTAAGCCACGCAAACAGACACTTTGCGCTCTAAAACTGACTTTTTCAGGAATTTTCTAAGTCCAACTTTGCTCGTTCTTTACCCTGTTTGCGTTAAATTCTGCCCTTAAGCGGGATGCACTGAGAAACGCAACCTTAGCGTACGCGAAAGTTGCGTTCAACAGAACACGTCAGCTCAAGGTGGATGCAAAAAAAGCTGGACTTAGAAAAGTTTATTGCTTTACATTTTTGCATGCGCAACACCCATACAATAGGCCGGCAGGTGTCCCCGGATGACCCCGTGAGGGTCTCCGAGGGAGGCCGGGTGTCATGCGGGTGTCCCCGGCTGACCCCGCGGGAGTCCGGGGGTCCTCGGCTCACCAAGCGGGGGTCCCCGTGGGAGTCCCGGGTCCCCTTGGCCTGCGGTACCAATGTTGCGCCTACAAAAATAATAAACAATATTTATAACTAAATACACCCCCCTAACACATACAAAATACAGTAATGGGCAAAATTACTATTATTCACATATGGATAATAATGCATTTGCCCATTTTAAATATATATAACTTTCAATAAAAACAGTAAATACATATTTACAGGCACCCACGATGAAGGCCATCTTCATCCTCATCTTCATCCTGCCCATGTCCCTTCAGTGCTGCAAAACATACACAAGAATAAAAATAGCTAATGTAATGTCCCCTAACCCCTTAACCACCTTAGCGGTTATTAACCGCTACAGTCATTAAGGGGTTAACCCACCCTCACCCACTAACCCAGGTGGGAGGCCTATATACCCTCCCCAACTACCCATCCCGTGAGGCCTAACCACCCTCACCCACTAACCCACTAAGCCAGGCAGGAGGCTTGCCCACATACCCTTGGGGCCAATACCCCCTTTCCCCACCCCCAGTACCCACATGAAAAACAATACACAGTCCCACAATAAACATCATTATATTTATTCTATATATAACCCACCCCCTGTGTCCCACATAAATACATGATTTTTTATATTACATACAGGGTTAATACCCCAGGCCCATGGGAGTTCCCAGTGGGCCTGACCGGTCACCTCACAGACCTTACAGGGTCTGGAGGCCTGTTGGTGGTCCCCGCCAAGTGCCATGGTCCACCAGGTGGTCTCCGTGGGTCACCGTGGGCCACAATGGGGTCTCCACGGTAGGCCCGCGGATGTCTGGGGGGCCCCAGGTCAGACCCACAGGTGTCTGAGTGGCCTCGGGTGGTTCCCATGGGGTCTGGGGACCCACGGGTGGTCCCTATGGGTCAGTGGTGCCCCCACAGATGTGGGGCCACCGGTTCTTCCACGCAGTTGTCCCCCGTGGAACCGGCAGCCTGTGGAAAGCCCGAGGAGAACTCAGGTGGTCTCCTGAGGTCTCCCACAGACCAAAAGGAACCAACCCTGTATGTAAAAAAAATAAACCGGACCTATACGTGAAATACATCAATCCCCCCCCCCCCAACACATACAGTACAATAATGTGCAAAATAACTATTATCCAGATATGGATAATAGATTATTTGGCCATTATGAAACACATAAAACATGCATAAATCAATACATGAATTCTTAATCTTAAAATCACCACATTGCATGTTACAATAAATCCAGCAGTACTTGTAAAAATAAACCAACAAACCAGCAGCTACACAAATGTCACACAATTGCATTGAGTGTGTACATGATGCAATTAATCTGTGCATCATGTAACACTATGCTAAATATATGTAACAATAAAATACACTATGAACAATGTCCCCTAACCACCAATGCCATCAAGAAAATCAAATAGAAACTAAGCAACATAAATACATTTACCATCAATCAATTAATCCATTTCCAAAACCAATTACAATACAATTCAAATCAATTATACAATTCCCTATTCAATTCCTAAAGCCAAACCATTGCCAAAAGAATTCTAATTGAAAGTAACCACCATCATTCTAATCTAACTACCAGAAATAAGTCATTAAAAATAACCTGTAACTAAATACAAATTACATTATTCACACCAATGTATCAATAAAGCTGCTAAATACATTAGACATACATGAAAAGAACATAAACATTAGCAAAACAATCAATTATTATCACTGTCTGTCTATCCATATATATAGATATACATAACATACAGGGGCAATAATAGAGCATAAAATACAATGCATTTACATCCGAAACTCACATAGAATACACCCATTCAGGGTCCGTGAATGTATGTATATCCATCCATAGGGACATAGATACATTCAGGGGCATTACATGGGAATGACAAAATGAAAGACATGAATAAAAAATCACAAAAACCTGTAAAAGTAAAAATAATAAACTTTTCTTTTGTTTACTTACCATTAGATGCCCACACACCGAAATCCAGGCGACCCGGAAGCACTGGAACCAATCCACAGGTAACAATAAAATATTAAACCCTTACAATCCACAACGGTGTCTTCTTTCTTCTATTTGTAATCCTTCCATCTGTCTTGGGGTCTTCTTTTCTTCTTTGGGGTCTTCTCCGTCTTCTTCCGTCTTCTTCCATCTTCTTCTGCCATGCCCTTCTTTTCTTCTTAGGAGGGGAGGTGTTCCCTCCTCGGCGTCTGGCTTCAAAATGAGGCGACATAGGCTTTTATAGGCCTATGACGTCACATTTTGGTAAAATGTTTCCCACGGTCCTGATTGGGCCGCGAAAAACATGTGATTTGTAAAAAAATAAATAAAAATGATGACGTCATTTAAAGGCAATGACGCCAGCCAATCAGAACGGCTGTGTTTCAATTGCCTTTAAGTTGACGTCATCAAAACAAAGATGGCCGTCGACACATGGTACAGTAGCCAATCAGAACATTGTTTTTGCTAATGTTTATGTTCTTTTCATATATGTCTAATGTATTGATCAGCTTTATTTAGACATTGGTGTGAATAATGTAATTTGTATTTAGTTACAGGTTATTTTTAATGGCTTATTTCTGGTATTTAAATTAGAATGATGGTGGTTACTTTCAATGAAAATTCTTTTGGCAATGGTTTGGCTTTAGGAATTGAATAGGGAATTATATAATTGATTTGTATTGTATTGTAATTGTATTAATGTTGCTTAGTTTCTTTTTGATTTTCATGATGGCATTGGTGGTTAGGGGACATTGTTCATAGTGTATTTTATTGTTACATATATTTTGCATAGTGTTACATGATGCACAGATTAATTGCATCATGTACACACTCAATGCAATTGTGTGATATTTGTGTAGCTGCTGGTTTGTTGTATTATTTTTACAAGTGCTGCTGGATTAATTGTAACATGCAATGTGGTAATTTTAAGATTAAGAATTCATGTTTTGATTTATGCATGTTTTATGTGTTTCATAATGGGCAAATAATCTATTATCCGTATCTGGATAATAGTTATTTTGCACATTATTGTACTGTATGTGTTGGGGGGGGGGGGGAATTATGTATTTAATGTATAGGTAAGGTTTATTTTTTTTACATAAAGGGTTGGTACCTTTTGGTCTGCGGGAGACCTCAGGAGACCGCCTGAGGTCTCCTCGGGCTTCTCACGGGTACCAGGCTGCCGGGTCCACGGGGACACCTGCGGGGAAGAACCGGTGGCCCCACATCTGTGGGGGCACCGCGGACCCGTAGGGACCACCCGTGTGTCCCCAGACCCCCATAGGAACCACCCGAGGCCACTCACACACCTGTGGGTCTGACCTGGGGCCCCCCAGACATCTGCGTGCCTACCGTGGAGACCCCATTGTGGCCCACGGTGACCCACGGAGACAACCTGGTGGACCATGGCGCCTGGCGGGGACCACCAACAGGCCTCCAGACCCTGTTTGAAACATGGTGCTGGGCTACTGTAGGTCTGTGAGGTGATCCGTCAGGCCAACCGAGGACTCCCGTGGGCCTGGGGTATTAACCCTGTATGTAAAAAAAAATATCATGTATTTATGGGTGGGCACAGGGGGTGGGTTATGTATAGAATAAATATAATGATGTTTATTGTGGGGCTGTGTATTGTTTTTCTTGTGAGTACTAGGGGTGGGGGAAGGGGGTATTGGCCCCAAGGGTTTGTGGGTAGGCCTCCCGACTGGGTAGTGAGTGAGGGTGGTTAGGCCTCACAGGGTGTTGGGGTAGTAGGGGAGGGTATGTAGGCCTCCCGAGTGGTTGGTGAGGATGTGTTAACCCCTTAATGACTGTAGCGGTTAATAACCGCTAAGGTGATTAAGGGGTTACGGGACATTACATTGGCAATTTTTATTCTTGTGTATGTTTTGCAGCAGGATGAAGATGAGGATGAAGACGGCCTTCATCGTGGGTGCCCGGAAAAGGTAAGTGTAATATGTATTTACTGTATTTATTGTAATTTATATGTATTTAAAATGGGCAAATGCATTATTATCCATATGTGGATAATAGTTTTTTTGCCCATTACAGTACTGTATGTGTTAGGAGGCGGGGGGATGTGTGTTGTATATTGCTGTTTATTGGGGGCAATTGTCCCCAATAAACATGCTATTGTGCCTTAATCCCTTCATTGCCTTAGCGGATAGCCGCTACGGTAATGAAGCTGCTTTAATGTATTTTTATTAATAGTGTGCAGGAGCAGGGGTTCCCCTGAGCTGAACCGCATTGATTTCTGCCTCAGGGAACCCCTGCTTCCCGAGTTACAGGCCCCGTTTTGGGGCATCGGTGCCAGTGTCGCCGCCATCTTTATAGAGCCCACATCGTGTCTTGGATGCTATAAAGATGGCGGCGACATTGGCCTCCGATGCCCCATACCAGGGCCTGTAACTCAGGAAGCAGGGGGTCTCTGAGGCAGAAATCAATGCGGTTCAGCTAAGGGGACTCCCTGCTCCCACACACTATTATTAAAATGTACATTAATGCAGCTTCATTACCATAGCGGATAGCCGCTATGGTAAGGAATTATTGCTTATTGTTATGTGTGTTTTGACAGAAGTGTAGTCTCCTGAGCTGAACCGCATTGGTTTCAGATCCGAGAACCCCCTACTTCAGGAGATATAGGCCCCATTATGGGGTGCCGGTATCCCCTGCAGAATGTAAATGTCCCGGTCACGTGACGCGGGAGCTTTAAAGTGCAGGGGATACCGGCACCCCATAACAGGGCCTTAACACCTGAAGAAGGGGGTCCTCGGACCTGAAACCAATGCGGTTCAGCTCAGGAGACCCCCTGCTCATGTACACTATTATTAAAATGTATTTATTTAGTGTACGATCGCCTGTAACAGCCTTGCATGGAGATACAGAATCTCCATGCAAATGTTACATGCGGCTTTTTTTTCTATCAGTTAGCGTACGTGAAGGTTAAGAATGCTAGCAGGGGGAAAAAAAGCAACCCGTACGCTGTGGGTGTTTTGAGCTATTTTGAGCAGGTACGTTAAAAAATGGGCTCACGGCCTTAGTGAATCGCGTCCCCGGCCTCACTTTTTAACGGATGTGCTTTTTTGGAACATTAGAACGCAAACCCATTGAGCTTAGTGCATAGCTCCCTATCTGTCTGCTTTATTGTATTTGGCTGACTGCAGATATGGGGAATCTTTTTTGATCCCTCTTGGCTCCCCTTGTAAATATGAGTTACATCTACAGCCTGAAATATGGGTTTTGCTGGGAGAGCAAACCCCATAAATCAGATTGGGGATGAGTTTGCACCACCTCTGGTCATTCCAATTCTAAGCAAGTACACTTTTGGAACTTTTTTTTTTAGACGCGGTTTAGAAGAAGAGGTTTGCAATAGAGAATATTTTTTTTTCTCACATTTCATTCCGCTACTTTTGAACATGCCAAACCAAGGGATTTAGCAACAACAACTTTGCAGCTAATAGAATAACTCGCTTAAGTTGACAGATAAAACTAACACAGAAAAGCTTTAAGAAAAGTGACCCAAAATACATGTATCTTAATACATATACCTGCGCCTACAGGCAAAGCTCCCCTACTTCCATTACAGACTAACGCAGGCATACATTAAACTAGCGCTGAGAGAATAATGATGTAGTCACAAGTATTGCTGTTAGCATGACTTGTGTCAAAAAGACACCATAAAAATAGAATTTTTGTAAACAAGCTCAAACATTTTCGCAGCTTTACAAAGAAATTAATTGAGGATGAACCTTTTTCGTGTTCTCTTCTTTTTCATTCAAATAATAAAAAAAAAATCTGGAGCTCAAACCTGCAAACCTGTCCATCCTGAATTATTAATGGAAGTTGGGTTTTCAAATCTCTATTTTCTAAAACGATTCTATTCTACATGTTTACAGTACATGGTATTAAGTAGCCTTCTAATTCTTCTTTTCATTATAGAACATAATTGTACAGATATTTTTTAGAAGATAATCCTCTGTGTTGCTGGTCCTTAGTGATGAGTGCAACGTGCAACATGTGAAAAAAGAATATATAGGAAAAAAAGTGCATAGTTTCAAACAGTAGATATAGTACACTTCAATTTCCATACAGTGTTAACCAAATAGTGTCAAGAGAGTCTAATATTATAGACACAGTGAATATAAAGGATTAATAACAGCTGTGGTTTGAATATTCTATCTGCGGAAACCTTGAAGTGGGGGGTCAATGTATCTACTATTTGTCACATATGGGGCATACTGTGCATAGAAATATAATATGGTGCTCTGGAATTATACTAAGAACTCACTTTAATAATTCATCTTGATACGAGTTAGAATGAACAAGATATATAGCGTGGGGGGAATGAACCCCATATTGTTCGATGCTCCTGAGAGGTATGTATAACGGGGTATAAGTCAAGATTAACCTCAGATGGCAAAAGAACCAATAGAGAAACAAGCGATCCCACTGTAATGAACATATGAAACTTTAAGTATATGATAGAGGCGGCAATATGCAGACTTGATATTCCCGGGGGGGGGGGGGGGGCGTGATACAGGGGTTGGGAGTTGAAACACTTCTTACATGGTTGAATGCCAGGGGAGTCTTGGGAGTGTGTCTCCATGCATCTTAACATATTATTACATTTGGTTATCCATATTGGATCATTTGCTGTATACACCATCATTATGTTCTGTGCAATATTGGATAAAAACATCAAAAAATCAATTTATCAAAAAATGTATTGTTCATGTGCAATGTGCATTATATTCGGCGTAATGTTGGATATAAATACTAATTGTTTTGAGATTGTTTCAAGATTGTTTTCCATGGGACCCACATCTGAATGTGATACTTATCTTACCAATTTTCAATATTTCATATTTTATTGATTATCAATATAATGTTGAGAATATATTGGCTTATATATAGATTTTGCCAATATTGGGTTATATATTAACTTTAAACGTCAAATACATAACCATTACTCATCATGTATTAATACGTATTATATATACATCTTTCCTTATTAACTCTTACTATGCTTCCTCAGTGCAATCGGTTCATATACATATATGAAATGTTTTAAAAATTGGAATGCTGCACATCACTTATACTTGTTTTTAATAATTTTTCTAAGTATGTTTTTGTTGTTATCACTTGTTTTATTTCATGTTTGTGTACTCACAGTATATCTTCATAGACAGGTTCCCTTTACACACAAGGCTTCAATTGTGAATCAGTGTTCTAATAATCACTTTCAACTGGTTCAGATTAGGTTTCAGCCAATGATTGAAGGGGACCTGCCTATTTAAAGATTCATGTGATCAGATTCACCATACTCTTTGATAAAGTTCCTTAACGGAACGAAACGCGTCAGAGGATGTGATCTCTGTGTTGTCCAGCACCACGTCTTGAATAAAGCTGATTTTATCTACAATCTGGCGGAGTTTCTATCTTTGCAGTGACCGCCGATACACCTTCTATCCTAGAATGAACAAGAGACCACTGAGTCTCCACTAGTGCTCAAACCACTTATTTCAAACAGCACAGACAAACCAGGTAGTGTCATATGCTATTAACCCAGAGAGAAGATAGTCATATATTGCAAGTAAGTAAAAGAGTGCTGGTAGGAATCTTGGTGATGATAGCAATTAGTCCTGACTCCCCCTTGCACATGTTCATGCAATTTTGCACTGCAGATAATAATGAACAATTCTCAGTCCTGTTGGCATACTCCTGCCCAATGATACAGTCCAAGAAAAAAATGGTAAAGCAACGATTAAATATATAAGGTATAACTCACTGAGTGTGACCATCTGTGTGGACTCCAGATCGCGTGCGTCTCCTGCAGAGGTATACAACCGAATGGATTCCTGCATGATCCAGCTGGGGACAAAGAATCAGGAGAGCACCGCAGCAAAAAGTGGGGACCAAACCATAAAGTGCAGTAAAACCAAGGTAATTTAATCCAAATAGACGATACACAGCAACATACAGGTGAGGCAAGTAATCCTCTAACGCGTTTCGCGCTTGTGCAGTGCTTTTTCAAAGAATAATCCACTTACTGATTACTTCCTGGATATACCGGCAAGAAGCCCCGCCCCCCGCACATCACGTCCTCCTAGCCAATCACTGCGGAACACCCAAAAGTGCCCGGATGGTAAACAAGGCTGCAGTGACGGCATGAGAGGGAGGTGGGAATCCAACAACGGAATCACAATAGTAATACACTTAAAATTACATATTAACTAAACAAAACCAAAATTAATGATAATGAAACAGTAAAAAACAAACAAAGAAATGTATAAATACACAAATGCAAAGAAAACAGAGTGTATATAAACTAACTAAAAAATAAAAACTATATGAAAGCATCACCTGTAACTCAGAACACATGAACTATTAATGAATTGTTAATAAATATTGCCCAATTTATAATTTAGTTGTATTATGCATAATATAACTTAACTACTAAGCTAAATCAGGAAAATAACATCTTCCAAAAGTGACTGAGGTCTCCAAAAGGGAGACATAACAAAAAAGGTGTTAGATCTAGATCAATTTAGTTTTACTATACAAGCTAATCTACTGATCTTATTAAAATATAAGTCAATGGAATATATCAAAATATAAACTCACACAATCAAGTGAAAACCTAGAAAAAATAGGTACATTTCATTATATCGCAAATGTTAATATAAGAAGAGCAATGGTTAGGTAAAGTTACCTTTACAAAAAATTATGTAATTCCCAATCTATATTTATGCCATCTGGTGCCAATGTTCTCAAAGAGGCTATCCAAAACATCTCCCGTCTATTCAATTGGGCTATCCTACTGTATTGCCTCCTCTTGTATGTGGAGGAATATGTTCTAATGCCGAAAATGTGAATGTCTGTAGATTGCCTAGATTGCCCTGTGTCCAATGGCGAGATACAGGAAACCTTAAATCATTGCGTCTGATAGACCTTATATGCTCTAATATTCTTGATCTCAAGGGTTGAATAGTACGACCTACATATCCCATGCCGCATGCACAGCGTATTAAATATACAACATAAGATGTATTACAATTAAGGAAGGATTTAATTCTAAGTGTCTGGTTTGTATTCACATTTTTGATAGTCTTGATCTGATACATACATGGACATATAGAACATTTTCCACATTTATATGAGCCAATAGGTATATTAAACTTTGATCTAGGCTTGCTAGAAAAAAGACTAGGAGAAATCCTAGAACTTATTATTTTTGCTTTTGTGAAAACAAATCGAGGACCCTGTGAAACCCATGGTTTCAAACTTTTGTCCAATTTCACTATGTCCCAGTGTTTTTTTAATTATTGTTTTGATTTTAATAGCTTGACGATTATACTGAGTAATAAACAATGGTGAGGTTTTAGTCGAATCTACACCATAATGTGCAGTATTTCTATGCCAATGTTTTTTAGTTTTACTTTTTTTGATTAGTTAAATCCGATCTATTAACCGCATTTGCGTGTTGAAATGCCAATTCAAGATCCGATTTATTATATCCTCTGGAAATGAATCTGGATGTAAGGTCCCGTGCCTGGATTTCAAAAGAATATTGGTCAGAACACAGTCTTTTTAATCGTAGGAATCGTCCTTTGGCAATTTCTTTTAAGAGAGCTGGTGGATGCCCACTATCCGCTCTTAAATAGGTATTCCTACTATTTTCTTTAATGTATAAATCACTTTGGACCAGTGAATCTGTACCAATATACAATAATACATCTAAATAGTGAATATGGTGATAATGAAAAGTATAAGTGAAATTGATGTTGTAAGAATTAATATTTAACTTAGTGATAAAGGATAATAGAGACGTCTCATCCCCATCCCAAATGAGGATGAGATCGTCAATATATCTCCGATAAAAAATAATGTGATCTCTATAAGTGTTGGTGTTACAATAAATATGTGCAGCTTCCCACCACCCCATAAATAAGTTAGCATATGACAGTGCGAAGGAAGTGCCTATGGCGGTACCCTGTGTTTGTAAATAAAAAGTGTAATTGAATAAGAAATAATTATGTGTTAAAAGAAAATGAATTTCTTCTATCAAAAAAGTGCTCTGTGCAGGTGAAATGTTAGATAAATTAAGAAAATGTTGCACTGCTTGAATCCCATGTGTATGGTTGATAATCGTGTATAGGGATGTTACATCCATAGTCACCTAGAGGTATGTTTAACTTCATTGAAAGTCTTTTAAAGCTACCAAAAGATCCGTGGTATCCAATAAAAATGAAGGTAATGTTTGTACCAACGGTTGGAGATTTATATAAATATATCTGACAACCCATTTCCCAAAGATCCAATGCTCACAATGTTAGGCCTCCCAGGAGGCCTATCAAGGGATTTGTGGATCTTCGGGAGATGGTGATAAATGGGTATAACAGGGTATTGTACTGATAAACATTTGTATTCTCGATCACTTAGGACATACAAAATCTTACCCAACTGCAATAATTCTTCCATCTTCCATTCTTCCAAATTAGAGAATTTATTTGTAGGGTCATCTTTGAGACGTCTATATGACGAAATATCATTTAGCTGACATAATGCTTCCTCCCTCTAGACATCTGCATGTAGTACCACCACAGCACCCCTTTGTCAGCATTTTTTTTGACAATAGAATTATTATTCTGAAGGGATGCCATGGTGGACCAATCATCAGTTGAAAAATTAGTTTTCATAGGAAATCTATTTGTATGGTCTTTAGCCAAAGAATAAAGGTCTTGATCAACTAATTTCTCAAAGGTCTTTAAATGCGGGCCTTTGATGTAATTAGGTGTCAAAATGGACCTAGGTTTAAAGCCAGAATCTTTCCTCCCAATAAAATTCTCCTGAGACTGATGTTTTTCATCTAGCATAGATTCTAAATCGTGTAATGTACAAATATCTTTTAATATATGTAATACGAGTTAGAGCTCCTTGAAAGACAGGATTGCATGCGTAGTTTAATCAATTGTATATAGTGAGAGAAGAGAATAACATAGCACAAATCTGTATATAACATTTAATAAATAACATATAAAACACAGACTCTTGGAGTGCCACTCACAAATTATCCATCCTCTTGTGGTTTGTACAAGGTAATGGTAAGCTGTTGTCTCTGGGGACTCTGTAGCCTGGATCCTCTACGTTCTGACCTCTCTCAGCTTCTGCGTGTCTCTGGGGTTTTGTGAAGTGGTGCCGGTGTATTTACCACTTTCTGGTTCTTGCTCCGCCTCCGCCTCGTGGGATGATGTCACATGCCATCTCGCTCAGCTTTACAGCTGACTGTCCTGGTCCTCTCTGCTCTCCCTCACACAGCCCTGCAATCAGCTCTTCAAGCTTTCCTAGTACACTCCTGAGTATCCAACAGCTGAATACCCACAAATTACTTGCTTCCTCAGGAGTATCTGAAGTCTACTCTCTATACTGTATGATACGATAAACTGTTTTTTATATATATTCCTTTTTTCAAAAATTTCCCATTGCACTCACCACTGAGGACCAGCGCCAAGGAGGACTGTCTTCTAAATATCAAGAAGGATTTGGACAGTCCGCTAGAGCTCCAGGCTGCTGGATTTCTGAAATAGAGGTGGCTTACAACACCTGTGACTATTTTCTATATACGTTTATTTGTGTTTTCTATCTATTACAGGGAATCCCCTGTTATGGACTACACTAGTTAGTATAATATCACTTTATCACTGTGGGTATAGCGCTGAGGTTGTGTGATATCTGGCTATAAATGTACAGATGTAGCCAATCTTGCTGTCTCTGGTACCTCTGCCACAGGCAGTCATGTGACTGCGGTGGTCATGGCACTGGAGGATTAATGCTGTGGGGGGTCCCATTTGAAAGCATGGACCCCTGCAGCTTAATTGTGGCAGACACTGACCACGGTACCATGGTTCTTTTCCTTCTTTGACCGAGGTGCCAGGGACAGTGAGTTTTGCTACCTCTGTACTGTATTGTACGTTGTAATACTAGGTATGGTTTATATTTATTTCCTCATCTAATACTAATATGTTTCTACAATTACATTTGAATATTGTGATTGTGAAATTGAAACCCATGTTCCCCCCTCCTCTGGGAGAAGGACTGAATTACTATCTTAGTGTGGTGCTGAGGCATACCTGCTGGTTCAGGAGAGCTGAGTAGCCGCGGTGGTAAGGGGCAACAGAGAAGGCTTTTGGGGTCTCTGGGTTCTTGCTCCTTGTTTCAGCGCCTCCAGCTGTGATGGGCTCCTAGGATGTAGGATGTCAGCTCCCTCACAGCACTCCCTACCCCTCCTGCCCAAGAACTTACACCTAGGCAGAGGTATGGTGAACAAGTAGGTTTATTGGACATGCTGCAGCAGCTCTTCATACAGCATAATTCTTGAAGTCCAACATCCCAGGACTTCAGGATGGTGCTTGCCCGATAGTATGGGGCCTTGAGCCTTGGTGGTCCTCATGCCATATGCTTGAAGTGTGCCAGTTAATCCATGCCATGAGAGAGGCTGACAGCCCATGCTCTCACCTTGGAAGGCAGAGCAAGACTGCTATAACTTTGCAACACCCACTGGATAGCTTCAGGAAGGGGCAGGCTCATAGACTGTACCCATCACCAATAGGCTTACACAGGCCATGAGTCACAACCTTACTTCCATCACTTACAAGTGGGTGAAAAGGGGGTCAATGGCCCATAGATTAACCCATGAAGCCCATAACTTACAAGGGACTTACATCACATATACACTGTGGGGAAAGAGAGGTACTATGGACATACCATGCTACATAAATAATAGATTATTATATTTAACATCTTTAAAGCCAAAATCTTAAATAATGTTTAAATAAATTTTTTAACAACAATCGGAACATTCATCACTAAAAATTAGAAAAGTATTCCGGCAGAACATGCTAATACTATTAAACACAAGAAACACATGCTTTTTGAAATCTAGACATTGAGGGGAATCTACGCTGAATGCAGAGGAATACATACAGGCTAATGTACAGTACCTATGCTGAATAGAAAATAAATAAGGTGCATGGGATATTATTTTGTTCCCCTGTGTTTCTAGATTATATTAGCACTATTTTTCATCCGGATAATTTAGATAGTTCTTTTCTCGGGGGATCAAAGCTCAAATAAGTCATCACTATCAAATGTGTACATTAGCTCTAGATATGTTATATCAACTAATGGGGATAAACTAACGTGCAAGCTACAGTATTTGATAAACTATAAATTCTACACTTTATTTAAATAAACACACTTTATTGTAAAATGGTGTAATCTTAAAGGTACTTAATTGCGATGATGGGCATTTTACTTTTTAAAGAGGAACAAAGAAAACATTTGTGAGAAAATGATTTGATGCTATTAAATTATTCAACGTGTCATGTTCACTCAACTAATACCATACAGCCAACATGCAGATAAGCTCTGATGAATTAATTGTCTAAGACTTTTTAGGGTTAAAGTAGCAGCTTAAAGGTGGAGATGTGTGAATTATGTATCATTATTCAACAGTGCAGCGAATATGGTGTTTATTTGCTCATGTCTTGGTTTATAAAAAAGGGAAATTTGCCTACCTTTGTTCAAACGTATGCAATACCACCAGCTGCCACTATAAAAGTATATTTCAATGACTCCTAAGGCTAAGTCCCCACTGCAGCCGGCGGGGCACTTGCACCTCTAACCAGCCCCCTACCTCCTACCTAGCAGGCCCCGGTGACTCCTTGCTTCCTGGCCCTCTTCATGCGGTGACGCATCAGTCAGCAGGGACTACAACAAGATTGGGTTCCTGTGCAACGATGAGTCACATGGTGCACCAGGGAGCCAATGAGGAGGGGAGATCGCCAGCAGCCTGGTATAAAAAGGGGAGGGGGTGCATACACACACACACAAACCGGTCAAGATTTAAAGGTGCAGCTAAGGAGCCACACAACACACTGCTGACCTCCATTTGATTAGAAGTTAATAATAATTAGGAGTCAAACTGTTTTTTGTTGTTGAAGCCGAGCAGTATTTCTGCGCGTTATGCAAAAGTTCATGGCCACGCCCCCATCATGGCCACGCCAACAACCCCCCCATCATGGCCATGCCCCCACTACCATCATGGCCTCGCCTACCCAACCTTTTTGGCAACGCCCCCCGCGACGAAATACAGAACCTACAGACCGCAGATTGCGGTGAAGCACCATGCATGCGCCGCCAGGACCGCAGGCGGGCGTGCAGGCACATGCAGTGGGGCCTGAGCGTTATAGCATAAATCACACGTCTCTCTCGCTCATTGAATAGTGATCGCTGGTGGAACTGCATACATTCACATTTTTGTTACAACATATTTGCATTTAAATACTCATCAGCAAAACAAATTTTGCCTAAAGCTCTGCGAATAATTTTCGCATTTAATTTTGCCAGATTTGCCCATTTCTACTTATTGATAGGAAGAAAAACACAATATATGAACCGAGTGAAGTCGGTTGAATCCTGGTGTCAACTTTCCTTGTTATTAAAGATGTGTGAATGTCTTGGAGTTTTGCTCATGAACATTTTTGCTAAATGTTTAATGTGCCCATTCATGAAAGCGTTTGTGAAGCTTTACATGCAAAAAATTTTTTGCCATTATGCAGAGAAAGTTTGCTATTTTACCAAAATTATGCGAATATGAGCATAACTGCGGCTAAGGACAGTTCAGCATCCATTCCTGTTTGCAGTGCTGGAGGAATCAAACAGTTCTCTCACGGGCACTGTGACCAGATGTGCTGGAATTGCTGGGTACTGTATGCCCTGCTGCATTTATTCAGCATAGCACACCTGACATGCATGTCATTGAAAAACTTTAGAATGGAAAAGCATAGCGAAACTACTAGGTGCTTCATGGCGGTATCGTCAGCACACCACCAAAGTCAAACAGAACAAGGATCCAGAGCACACTCAAAATTTTAATTTTGGTCCCATAGGAACTTTCATCAGGAATTCCCTTATGTGATCGAAACATTGGTCCATGTGTGTGCATCAATAGATCCTTTTATTAAAATTTTGTTTGCATATTTTGAGGGTGCTCTGTATCATACAACAAAAAACAGAGAAGCCCAAAGTGTCATCCAAAATTACAAAAATACACAGTGAAATACCTATATATCTCTTGAAAAAGGGTAATTTAATTACACCTTTTGGCCAAAGCATTTTAAGCCTGCAAACCACATCACGGCATGACCAAATTTGCAGGTCCTAACACTAACTGATTAAAAACAAATTTACCTCTATAATTAGAGAAAGAGTGATCGCATTGGATCTGTCCCAACCAGCTGCATGAAATAGACCTGCTTACTTTGAAAGTTGGTATCTGTGTGTTTATTAACTTTGTGCGATCATTCTTCTCTAATTAATATTGTGTCGTAATTTTTGGGGTTTCTTAGAGCTTGCTGGGTATCTGTGTGCTCTATATCCTTACTATTTTGGGTATGCCCTGCTGGCTTGTCCTACTGCCTTTGAAAATGCAGCGTGTTTGTGGATCTTTTGTTCAACATACTGCTTGTCATATACATGCTCGCTCATATGGTCATGGGTGTTCTGTATGTGGGAACAACAACCTATCCAGTAGCCTCTCTTTTACTTCTTGTGTGAACAGCTGTAGAAACTGCTGATTGATCATAAAATATTTTAAATGTAAAATCTTATAATCTCCAACCCTTTGACCTACTGTGGAACGTGGTTGACACATTCACCCACAGCTGAGCACAGTTGTTATTAGTACCCGGCTGCAAGGTTCTGAACTTCTCATGATAGACTTCAGGAGAAATACAAAATCTTATCAACATACTGTAGCAGTCTTGATGGCATCAGAGTTCTGATCCTGGTGGTCTGGAAGATCAGCAGACACTTCCACGGACTTGCATTTTAATCAAGGGATTAAATACCCACTGATAACAAGACAGCCAGTACTGCCTGGGAGTCTTTTCAAACACACCCAGAGAGGTGACACCAAGAAAGAGGGAGTTCCCAGAACTCAATATGAAAAATTAGGAAATATGTAGGAAATGTCTAAAGATGATTTTACTGAAATATCCAGATATGGATACACGGCATGAAAACACTATACATTTATTTACGGTGAGTGTAAACTGCACAACTGACCAATATACAATAAAAGTAAAAAAGACGCAACAGTGTACAAATGTGGGATAGAACATGTGGTACGGGAGAACACAGGGTAAGGGAAAGGGAAGGAGGAGGGGAAGAGAATGAAAAGAGGGGAACATAAGGAAATAAGGGGGGCAATTTTCGGGGCAGAAAGCCCCTTCTTCATGCCCATTCCCCAAGATCTCTGCAATCTAATGTACTTCTCTTACACCCTATTGGGAAAAAAATCTCCCTGACACAGTGAAAAAAACAAAGAAACCTGCAATATTATAATTAGCACAAAGGGGGCACTCTAATCAAATTAAGAATAGCACTTCGCAACAGTGGTGTCATATTATTTACTGCTCTATGAGAAGAGCTGTGTGAATTTTACCAACTGTAGTTTTTGAAATTACAGTGGACAATAGAGAAAAAGATATCAAACATCAGTGGTATATCCATACTCCTCCATACTGTCCACCTTCAATAAAAACTAATTTTATTACTACCTCTGCTTAGCCCCAGACTATTTGGCATTTGCTGTGCTCCGTGTTTCTCTCAATTTGGGAACTTCCTCAGTTCTTGAAATTATTTGAGAATTTTATAGAAATTTCACAATTTTTACACAAATACAATTGTACTAAAATTGCAATTATTTTTCACCAGATTTTCACATAATTACGGTACTGTATATGCAAGATCGTGTGACTTGACATGTGAACTTGCCCAAATTTGATTTGCCAATGCTTTGTTCAAAGTTTGAAAAATGTTTGTAAATTAGTTTGAAGGACAGTACCCATTAACTCACCAGCGTTGCACCAATTATAAACTACTCAAAACACTCATACTGTATATGCAACACTTGTGAAAACACCTGAGATCCCTAGGAAATATGATCATTTAAATTATTCTGCTACTGACTTCAAATGCACTTGAACTCCCTGACTACATTTTTATTAAAAGCATGTTCACACTTTTTCTGTCTGTCAGTTTCCCCATATACCATTTAGACTCCCTTTGCCCTTATGGTGTAATTTACTTGCCATATGTACAGTATCTCCACTGTTTGTACTTATTTTCCCTGCATTTAAATGTTGTAATGCACTGGATACACTGTTGATGCTATATAAATACAACTATACATACAGTAATACACATTTGGTCTGCTGGCACAACTCCCTTTTGGGTAAGTAACAATCTCTTCCTGTGCCTCAGGAACAGCTTTGTGTGTGCTATAAATGTAGTGAGGCTCGCAGTTCCTTCAGCCACACTACAATACAGTGAAATCTCCTGGACAGATTTTCTCTTCCTTTAAGGGACATGCCCTAACAACAAATCTCAGTGTGCCACGAACTACCAGGATTTTGACCGCATAATCACTTGAGACATCTATCATGTAGTAATGGACAGACCTACGTTTCGGCAGTATTGTACTGCCAAAACGTCGGTTTCATGACACATTAAATCTTTGTTGCTGAATAAGACCGTTTGCCTGCTTCTTTACTACCTACTGGATTACTTTGTGAGAGTGAGGAGCTCCCTGGAACCAGTACACCGGCAGCAAAGTACCATCCCTTTACCAGTGTGACAGAGTGTGTGCACTACCATCTATCTACAGTCATGGGAAAAGGAAGTACATCATCTTTGAATTCCATGGTTTTACATATCAGGACATAATAACAATCATCTGTTCCTTAGCAGGTCTAAAAAAAATAGGTAAATACAACCTCAGATGAACAACAACACATGACATATTACACCGTGTCATGATTTATTTAACAAAAATAAAGCCAAAATGGAGAAGCTATGTGTGAAAAACTAAGTACACCGTTACTGCTTCCATAGGAATTAAGATGCTAAGTAGCAGACAGGTGCTGCTAATCAAATGCCCTTGATTAATTGATCATCAGCAAGTGTGACCACCTCTATAAAATCTGAAGTTTTAGCAGTTTGCTGGTCTGGAGCACTCAGGTATGTGTTAACATCATGCCAAGGAGGAAAGACATCAGCAATGATTTTAGAGAAGCAATTGTTGCTGCCCATCAATCTGGGAAGGGTTATAAGGCCATTTCCAAACAATTTAAAGTCCATCATTCTACAGTGAGAAAGATTATTCAAAAGTGGAAAACATTCAAGACAGTTACCAATCTTCCCAGGAGTGGACATCCCAGCAAATTCACTCCAAGGTCAGATCGTGCAATGCTCAGAGAAATTTCAAAATCCCCAAGAGTTACATCTCAGACTGTACAGGCCTCAGTTAGCATGTCAAATGTTAAAGTTCATGACAGTACAATTAGAAAAAGACTGAACAAGTATGGTTTGTTTGGAAGGGTTGCCAGGAGAAAGCCTCTTCTCTCTAAAAGGAACATGGCAGCACGGCTTAGGTTTGCAAAGTTGCATCTGAACAAACCACAAGACTTCTGGAACAATGTCCTTTGGACCAACGAGACCAAAGTGGAGATGGTTGGCCATAATGCACAGCGCCACATTTGGCGAAAACCAAACACAGCATATCAGCACAAACACCTCATATCAACTGTCAAGCACGGTGGTGGAGGGGTGATGATTTGGGCTTGTTTTTTCAGCCACAGGTCCTGGAAACCTTGCAGTCATTGAATCGACCATGAACTCCTATGTATACAAAGTATTCTAGAGTCAAATGTGAGGCCATCTGTCCGACAGCTAAAGCTTGGCCGAAATTGGGTCATGCGACAGGACAATAATCCAAGCACACCAGCAAATCTACAACAGAATGGCTGAAAAAGAAAAGAATCAAGGTGTTGCAATGGCCCAGTCAAAGTCCAGACCTCAACCCGATTGATATGCTGTGGCTGGACCTTAAGAGAGCTGTGCATAAACAAATGCCCACAAACTTCAATAAACAGAAGCAACGTTGTAAAGAAGAGTGGTCCAAAATTCCACCACAACGATGTGAGACTGATAAAGTCATACAGAAAATGATTACTTCAAGTTATTGCTGCTAAAGGTGGTTCTACAAGCTATTGAATCATAAGGTGTACTTAGTTTTTCACACATGGCTTCTCCATTTTGGCTTTATTTTTGTTAAATAAATCATGACACGGTGTAATATGTCATGTGTTGTTGTTCATCTGAGGTTGTATTTACCTAATTTTAAGACCTGCTAAGGAACAGATGATTGTTATTATGTCCTGATATGTAAAACCATGGAATTCAAAGAGGGTGTACTTTCTTTTTCACATGACTGTATGTAATGGACAGACCTCACACACAACTACTTCATCTTCAACAAGGAAATGTATCTACAACTAATGGTGTCTGCAATTGGAACCAGGATGGCACCGCAGTATGCCAATCTTTTTATGTCCAATCTTGAACAGAGATTCCTAACCACAGGCCTATACAAACCTTACAAATATTACAGATACATTGATGATCTGTATATAATATGGACATAAGGCCAGGAAAATCTAAAACAATTTGATGAGTTCTTGAATTCATTCCACCCTTCAATTAAGCTCAAAATAGATTATTCAGCAAAGCTACTGAACTTTCTAAATATAACAGTAACACTGAAGAATGGAAAACAACACACATCTGTATACAAGAAATCAACAGACCAATATTGTTACCTCCATAACTCCCAGCCAGGCTGTAAGATATCATCAAATATGCTCTAACACTAAAGAAAAAATAAAACACCTCACAACTCTGAATAATTCAGACAGAAGGGATACAAGTCAAAGACTATTGCCACAGCAATCATAACTGCACGAGCCACCCGAGAACAGCTGCTCCAACACAAAAAGTAAAACACAACCACACACATACAAGTAATGGTTACATACAACCCTATGGATACTGTGGGTAGAATAGAACCCCAATGGAGAGCACTCTGCAGATGCACAATATACAGGGGACAGGAATAAGGGTGTATATAGTGATGAGTGAATTGTGCACGTTAAAACACTTTATTAGAGTCTTGACTCAAGGTTAAAATACAGACGCTAAGTACCAAAAATAAATGAGACTCATGTGAGCCAAAAAAGCGCAGCGAAAGTAAAATACATGTGCCAGGTCTCACGTTGGAGTGTAAGCAATCATATTTGTTTTGTAATGTTTCTCTGCTCATTTTATAATCAAGCCCCTCTTCCCCCCTGCACCCCCAACCCCCAGCACACTGTTGAGGGATGCATGGTACTACAGTAGGTTTTACTGTCCCTTTCATCCATGTTCCTGTATGGCCCGTTTAGTTTGTCCCGTTGATTGCAATCTTTTTTTCTACATCATGGAATATTTGTAAATCAGTATTGCTTGACCTTTGGAAGAGTGAAAACTATTGAAAGTTTGTTTTATAATATCAATTGTTAGTCCAAATAAAAAAAGGTATCACCTAATACTGAAGTACTCACTATGTACAAGATAGAAAAAACACTCAGAATAGAATATATTTGAACACAAGGGTCAATATAATATCTCTACTAAATAGACTTGTTTTAATACATCAAGTTTACAATCGAGTCAATGTTGTTAAAGTCTCTAGTGCTCCATTGTACGCCTTTAAAGGAAAGGTGTCCTTTAGAGATCCTTGAAAGACTATAATCAGTAATCAACTCCTCCCCTGGGCTCCAAAATATATTAATTTGTAAGCTCTGCAGCCTCTTACTAGCAGCTCATTATCAGAATACTCCTGGTATCTTTAGTGTTCACAGCAATACTTGGGTTCTTGTCTCTGCTTGTAAGTCCCCCTTGAATGCATTCTGGCAGTATCTAAATGTCCTGGCATGCATCCAGTATATAAAAAAGCTTTTTTAGAAAACATTCAGTACATTGCCAGATGAATAAGTAAAAAGGTTAGTGCACAACAGCTGATATAAGCCCACATTTACTAAACAGTGTTTTGTGCACCTTAAGATTCATTCAATATGATTTAGCACAGTTTTGTAACAGTTCTAATACCCCTACTGATACGCGGGCGGAGCGAACTGTACGTTGTACACTTAGGGCTTACGAATTAGTGCTTGCTGAGAAACTACTCTCTCCACAGTGTTTGTGGCTGATGGGTAATGTAAATAATTGCAGGGTAGCCATGGTTTGGTAAAGGCAACAACACAAAAATGCCAGTATTGTCTATGAAAGTAGCTAAAATGTAGAACAACCGAGGTCACGTAAATAACTGCAGCGTAGACAAGGATTGCTAAAGGCAAGGTTGCAAAGATGTCAATTTTGTCCTGCAAAGTATCCGAAAGGCACTGCACGGATCAGGCACTTTACAGTAATTCCTTGTGTTAGACCTAGTGCAGGGGTAGGCTTCACATTGGAAGTGAATGGAACCCCCTCCTCACACTGGAGGATTAAAATATGAATTTTGGGCTGCAGTTTAAAAGAATTAAAAAAAGTAATTTAATACACATGTAACCTGTCTTTCCCTCAGACTATACGATCTGCCGCTGATATATAACAAAAAAAAAGCTGTGTGTGCTGTGCACGCGCATAGTAAGTGAAACTTCTTTGACTTTTGTCACAGAAATTGTATTTGTGTTGGTGTTGGTGATGTTTTAATTAAAAATCAAAATACAATCTCAATGACAAAACGCAAATAAATTTGACTTAAAATGCGCGTGCTCGGCACACATCCCCTGTATTAGCTATTTGCACTAAGTGTGAATTCCGCGTGTGACAGTGTGCGTGTGACTGAGAGTGTGCGTGTGACTGAGAGTGTGCGTGTGACTGAGAGTGTGCGTGTGACTGAGAGTGTGCGTGTGACTGAGAGTGTGCGTGTGACTGAGAGTGTGCGTGTGACTGAGTGTGCGTGTGACTGAGAGTGTGCGTGTGACTGAGCGTGTGCATTTGACTGAGAGTGTGCGTGTGACTGAGCGTGTGCGTTTGACTGTGCGTGTGCGTCTGACTGTGAGTGTGACTGAGTGTGCGTCTGACTGTGAGTGTGACTGAGTGTGCGTGTGACTGAGTGTGCGTGTGAGTGTGACTGAGTGTGTGTGACTGAGTGTGCGTGTGACTGTGAGTGTGTGTGGGGGTCTGGGGGGGTCAGTGTGTGGGGGTCTGGGGGGGTCAGTCAGTGTGTGTGGGGCTCTGGGGGGGTCAGTGTGTGTGGGGGTCTGGGGGGGTCAGGCAGTGTGTGTGGGGGTCTGGGGGGGGTCAGGCAGTGTGTGTGTGGGGGTCTGGGGGGGTCAGGCAGTGTGTGTGGGGGTCTGTCAGTATGTGTGGGGGTCTGGGGGGTTCAGTCAGTGTGTGTGGGGGTCTGGGGGGTTCAGTCAGTGTGTGTGGGGGTCTGGGGGGTTCAGTCAGTGTGTGTGGGGGTCTGGGGTGGTCAGTCAGTGTGTGTGGGGGTCTGGGGTGGTCAGTCAGTGTGTGTGGGGGTCTGGGGGGGTCAGTCAGTGTGTGCGGGGGTCTGGGGGGGTCAGTCAGTGTGTGTGGGGGTCTGGGGGGGGTCAGGCAGTGTGTGTGTGGGGGTCTGGGGGGGTCAGGCAGTGTGTGTGGGGGTCTGGGGGGGGTCAGGCAGTGTGTGTGTGGGGGTCTGGGGGGGTCAGGCAGTGTGTGTGGGGGTCTGTCAGTGTGTGTGGGGGTCTGGGGGGTTCAGTCAGTGTGTGTGGGGGTCTGGGGGGTTCAGTCAGTGTGTGTGGGGGTCTGGGGTGGTCAGTCAGTGTGTGTGGGGGTCTGGGGTGGTCAGTCAGTGTGTGTGGGGGTCTGGGGGGGTCAGTCAGTGTGTGCTGGGGTCTGGGGGGGTCAGTCAGTGTGTGTGGGGGTCTGGGGGGTTCAGTCAGTGTGTGTGGGTCTCTGGGGGGTCAGTCAGTGTGTGTGGGGGTCTGGGGTGGTCAGTCAGTGTGTTTGGGGGTCTGGGGGGGTCAGTCAGTGTGTGTGGGGGTCTGGGGGGGTCAGTCAGTGTGTCTGGGGGGGTCAGTCAGTGTGTGTGGGTCTCTGGGGGGTCAGTCAGTGTGTGTGGGGGTCTGGGGGGGGTCAGTCAGTATGTGTGGGGGTCTGGGGGGGACAGTCAGTGTGTGTGGGGGTCTGGGGGGGTCAGTCAGTGTGTGTGGGGGTCTGGGGGGGTCAGTCAGTGTGTGGGGGGGTCCGTCAGTGTGTGGGGGGTCCGGGGGGGTCCGTCAGTGTGTGGGGGGTCCGGGGGGGGGGGTCCGCGCGGGTTGCGCCCGGTTTTTGTACCACCGCTTCCTGGGGGGCCCGCAAACGCCCACGTCACTGGAGGGCTGAATGGCGCCGCTGCCAGCCGCTTCTGCGCATGCGCGGCATGGCAGCGGTAGTGGAAGTTAGGCGGGCCCATGTGTGGGCTGGGAGGGAGATCCCATTCAGGTTAGGAAAGGGTGGGGGGGGGCTGTCCCGGTCGGGCGGTCTCTGCTGTCCCGGGCAGCAGACGGGGAACGGCAACACATGTCAACAGCCGTGGCAGCGGGCGGGGAACAGCGCCGCTGCCAACCGCTTCTGCGCATGCGTGGCTTTCCCCCAGTCCCCATGATTACTGAGCATGCGCGGCTTGGCAGCGGATGTGCGGGGGGAATGGCGGCCGTTAGGAGCGGCGCCGGCGGCTATCGCCGCCGCCGCCGCCGCCGCATATGTGATCAGCCATGTGGGGGGAGCAGCAGCCGTTAGGAGCGGCGCCGGCGGCTATCGCCGCCGCCGCCGCATCTGATTTGTGGAGCGGGTGTGATGTCAGTGTTGGGGTCGGGCTGAGCCAGAACACAGCCCGGCCTCAACTGCCAGCACTGACGTCACATCCGTTTCATTTCTGTCTCCACAATCCATTTTTGCCCCATCACGAATGAGGTGCCACTAAGGAAGTTTCACTTCAAAAAGGAGAGCGCAGACCCCATGGCGTGATTCCGTAAATTGTAACAATGTATTGGCTCCAAAAAACTTCAAACTACTCACAAGTGTAGCTGAATAAAAAGCATTTGGTGCACATACAGTAGGACCATTCCTTGGGTGCCAGGTAAAGACTGATATCAGGAACACTGCTTCCAGTAAAGCGCATCCGCTTCCAGTCGTGCCGTGAGCACACACAGCTCTTCCTCCAGAACTAAGTACAGAAATGTAGTTCCAGAGCTCCCTGGTTCCCCCGTGCCAAATGCTAGGAAAACTCCCACAGACAAGTGCAAAAACGCTCTACACGTTTCGTCGGCAATGTTCCCACTTCATCAGGGGTTGGCGATGAAACAGGTAGGGCATTTTTGCACTGATGAAACCCTCTCGGCCTTTTGGCTAAGATCAAGTTTGTGTGTGTATATATCTATATCTAATAAAAAGATCACTTGTGAGCACATTCAGATGTCTTAGACAGGTCTGCAACCTTGCCTTTCACCATTATCACCTTGCATACAGTGCTCCCACTGCAGCAAGGGAAGCACAAATTATGCACCCGTGGCACCCTCAGAGCAGACGCAGCACAGTGTAGTGCAGGCCTGCACAACATACCTTGAGAAAGGGCATAGAGCCTGAAACGCATTGGTGGACTATTGCTGTGGCTAGGGGGGACATTTAGTCCAATATTTTTTATGCAATACATTTTTGCTGCTGCAACCGTGAGCCTCCTCCTGGTCTTCTTGGCAGTGCACTGCCGTTTTTCTACCTGTTCCTGCTGCTCATCTGGTAGACTGCACGCCATTCAATCATCTGCTGTTGGATACTCCTGGAAAAAAGTGTGTCTGCTTTATGGGTTGCTATACCCTGTTATTCTCACCATTTGGGACTTTTGTCTGTACTAATCATAAGTGGTGCCAGTGGCATTAAGTACTAGTCCCCTAACCCTATTAGGGCAACTTTATTGTACACACAGTACATTGGGAGTTCTTTCAACTGCAGTTATTATTACTACAAGGACTTGTTCTCTGATGCACTGGCGTTCTATACATCTCTGCACAACATACGCCCACTGTGACTCCCTTTGCGGCCCTCTCAACTGCCCTTCCCTTCCTTGGTAGGGAAGGAGCACGCTCCAGCGGTGTGATGCGCTCCCCCCCCTGAGCCTGCTCTAGTGGAGGACTAATGCGCTGACACGCTGCCACCCCCAAGCCCGCTCCAGTGCAGGGATGATGCGCTCCCCCCTCCGAGCCCGCACCAGCACCAGTAGTTACCGCCCTGAGACACGACCCCCCGCTCCTGGCTGAGGCCCACCACGCCGCTTCCACCACCGTTTCTTCCGCCGCCGCTTCTTTCGCCGCTGCCGCTTCTTTTGCCGCCAGCCCCGATCAGGTAGACATGGGTGGGGGGTGGTTGATGAGGAGAGGGCCTGCTGAAAGGGACTGGGGAGATGACGAAGGGTGCTGGGGGAGATGATGGGTGCAGGAGGAGATGAAGGGTGCAGGGGGAGATGAAGGGTGCTGGGGGAGAAGATGAAGGGTGCTGGGGGATGATGAAGGGTGCTGGGTGAGATGATAAAGGGTGCTGGGGGAGATGATGATGAGGGGTGATGGGGGAGATATGTTTTGTGCATTATTTGTGTGTCTCACCAAATAAACCCCATTTTATTCAACAATGTTGTCCTGCCTAGTGGATTGATCCAAGGAGGTATAAAGGTGGTAAAAGTGCTGGTCTTATGTGACAGGCTTTTAAAAAAAGACATGTATCATTTTGAATAATAAATGCTGTTTTACCCGTGCGGCCCAAATCTATTTTACTTGGAGCATTTCGGCCCTTCATACTTTACAAGTTGTGCAGGCCTGGTGTAGTGCAAGGAGGGCGAGTGGTCAGTCGGGGTGCTGGGGAACACAGGATGCTTGGAGCGCAAAGGTCCCGCGCCGCAGAGGACACGAGGTGACGCGACTGGAGCTAGGCTTTCCTGGTGACGCACGCGTGCAGCGGCCCTCCCAGTGACGCGTGATGATGCAAGCATGTCACCTACCAGAAGTAGGCCACAACATCAATGATCTGCCGCCTGGACCACACCGAACTCTCAGCTGCACAGGTGGGCCCTCTCCCTAATCAGCAGTAGGGTCACTGGCATAGATCTACACAATGAATATAGTCAGTCACCCACCCACACAGTCACCTACCCCGTCACCCACCCACTAGACATCGGAAACCTCACCTCCAATATATAACATTGCGTGAATGAGGGTACCTGGACATTGAGGGACTGCGGATCAGGTAAGATCCCAAGCGGTATTGCTGCATTAGAAATTGTGAAGCATCCAGACACTGGTTAAGGGATTCAGGAAACTAGTCATTCATATCTGGCTTTTTTTTTTCTAGATTAGTGAGGTAATCTGACAGACAGACACACACACACACACACACACACACACACACACACACACACACACACACACACACACACACACACACACACACACACACACACACACACACACACACACACACACACACACACACACACACATACAATAATAATTTAACAAGGAGTAACTGTTATGTCAAAAACGAATGTTGTTATTAGTTCTTATTAGGAATTTATTCCATTTTGTTCAAAGTGGGGGCAGGGCTAGGGACAGGGATGGGTGGCAAGTGGCTTTTTGGGTAATTTGTCAAGAGATTATATATATGTGTGTATATATATATGTGTGTGTGTATTTATACACACACACACACATCAACAAAAGCACTCGCCCGCTATCCTTGGGCGAGTGCATTTTAATCGCTGGTGAGGTGTTTCGGGGGAGTGCTGCGGTGGTGTGCTGCCAGCATTTTCCTCCTTCTCAGCCTTCAACTACCTACATTCTCCTCCAACTGAAAATGGCTGCGCGGCATTGCCATGCCAAACGGATGTCACAACATCACGCGGCGTCAAGGATATGAAGAGGCAGCCTCGGAGCAGACACGGGCGCAAGGAGGCAGCTGAGGATGAGTGGGCAGTCGGGGTGCTGGGGAGCATGAGACCTTTGCAGCGCGAAGGTCCCGCACGGCGGAGGATGGGAGACGCAACCGGAGCCAGGCTGGTCCAGTGCCGCCCACCCGGTGATGACCCCGCATGTGCAGGACCCCAGAAGTAGGCCGCAACATCAATGATCAGCCACCTGTACCACACCAAACTCTGCTGCACAGGTGGGCCCCCTCCATTCTCAGCAGTTAGGTCACCGGTACAAACCTTCCCAATGAATACAGTCAGTCACACATCTACACAGTCAAAACACAGTCACCCACCCAGTCAGTCAGTCAGTCAGTCAGTTAGTCAGTCAGTCAGTCACCCACCCAGTAAATCACCCAGTAACCCACCCACACAGTCAGTCACCCACCCAGTCAGTCAGTCACCCACCCAGTCTGTCACCCACCCCGTCAGTCAGTCGCCCACCAAGTCAGGTCACCCACCAAGTCAGGTCACCCAACCAGCCACCCAACCAGTCACCCACCCAGTCAGTCACCCACCCAGTCAGTCAATAAGTCACCCAGTCAGTCATCAGTCATCCACCCACCAAGTCATCCACCCAGTCAGTCATCCACCCAGTCAGTCATCCACCCATTCATTCATCCACCCAGTCAGTCACCCACACTCCCAGTCACCCACCCATGTTGTCACCCAGTCAGTCACACACCCAGTCAGTAAGTCACCCCCCCAGTCAGTCAGTCAGTCACCCACCCAGTCACCCACCCGATCAGTCACCCACCCACCTGATCAGTCACCCACCCATGCAGCCACCCACCCAGTCACTCAGTCACCCACCTAGTCACTCAGTCACCCACCCAGTCACTCAGTCACCCACCCAGTCACCCACCCAGTCAGTAACCCACAAAAACAGGCACCCACCCATTTGGTCACCCATCAATCACCTTCCCAGTCAGTCACACCCCCACCCAGTCAGCCAACCAGTCACCCACCCAGTCAGTCACCCAACCAGTCACTCAGTCACTCAGTCATCCACTCTGTCACCCACTCAGTCACACACCCAGGCAGTAACCCACCCAATCACCCACCCAGTCACCCACCAAGTCACCAACCCAGTCATCCACCCAACCAGTCATCCACCCACCCACCAAGTCATACACCCAGTCACTCACCCAGTCAGTCAGTCAATCATCCACCCAGTTAGTCAGTCAGTCATCCACCCAGTCAGTCAGTCAGTCAGTCATCCACCCAGTCAGTCATCCACCCAGTCAGTCAGTCAGTCATCCACCCAGTCAGTCAGTCATCCACCCAGTCAGTCAGTCAGTCACCCACCCAGTCACCCTCCCACCCAGTCACACATCCACCCAGTCAGGCAGTCAGTCACCCACCCACCCAGTCACCAAGTCACCCAGTTAGTCATCAGTCACTCACCCAGTCACCCTCCCACCCAGTCAGTCACCAAGTCACCCAGTCAGTCATCAATCGCCCCTTCCCACCCAGTCAGTCACCCAGTCACCCTCCCACTCAGTCAGTCACCCAGTCACCCTCCCACCCAGTCAGTCACCCACATACCAAGTCACCCACCCAGTCACAATGTCATGCAGCATCAAGGAGATGAGGAGGCAGCCTCAAAGCAGACACGGCACTGTGTAGCGCAAGGTGGCAGCTAAGGGCGAGTTGGCAGTTGGGGTGCTGGGGAGCACAAGACGCTTGGGACGTGAAGGTCCCGGTCATGGTGGACCAGTACTTATCAACACTTTTATATTTTTGGGATTCTCGATTGAGCATACAGTAACAAGGTGGGCAAAATAAATTGTCATTTATTTCCTTTATAGACAAACACACGACAACCGGGATGGGGAAACAAAATAAATTGTCCATTGAACGAAAGCTGAACAAATAAAGTCTCAGACTTAAAGTCCTTTTGGCTAGGTCGCAACTTGCCAACCTAATATTTCTGCCAAATGAAAGAAGTTCGTTCTAGTTCGTTGGGATTTGTTCGGGAGTCCCCAGGGCTAATGAATTCCTGAAGTAGGGGAAAATTCTTGGTTACGATGTTGTTAACCCCTTGCATTCTGGATCTGCTGCCGCTGTACTTGAACGGAATCTTGAGCAAAGCTTGGATAAGTCATGAATCACCCAGGGGATAGCTCGGCGGGCAGGTTTATAGGGTTTACAGTCCTATCCCTAACATGCGTGCCCAGTCCCCTCCGTGGGAACATTTAACCCACAAATCCCCGATTTGCAGAATGAGCAAATAGGCTTTCCGGTTTGCAAAGCGCATGTGCCTGGCCTGACACCTAGGCGGTTTACCATACCGGGGGTCCACCCCTTGAAACGGCTATGATGTGAGGTTCGTAGTTAACCTAGTTCCCACGTCAATATATTTTCCACCTTTCAAGTTAAGACGCTAACAAGGCAAGAGATACATTTTGACAGAATCCATTTCAGTTTAAACTACAAGCCACTCATTCAATTAACCTTGCGGTTGAGAGGTCTAGTGTTTAGAAATGGATACCTATACTTTAAAGCGGCCCTCCCATACACAGCCACGCATCTTAATCAGCGCTTGGTTCAGCGCTTGGTTCAGCGCTCACAACGCCATCTTGTGTCTGAAAAGCTAATGGCACAGTTTGTATTCATTCTTATTACCACAGTCAGGGATTAGACTGCAAAAAGGAGACAAGAAAGGTGGTGTAGGGGAAAACACATCAGGGGGATGCACATATATTTAACCCCTTCAGCCCCAATGCGATTTAGGGTTAATCTGCTGGGTGTAATGCCTTTATTAATGGCCTGATTAACCCTTTCATCGCCACAGTCCCATGCCGCGGAGGGCGGACGTTGATGCAACCAGAGCCAGGCTTGCCTGGCGCCGCCAACCCAGCGATGGCCCCGCAAGTGCAGGACTCCAGAAGTAGGCTGCAACGTCAATGATCAGCCACCTGTACAACACCAAACTATGCTGCACAGGCTGGCCCCTTCCCTTCTCAGCAGTAAGGTCACCTGCACATCCCTTCCCAAGTACAGCAATTAGAAGCTCCAAATTCGGTGCTCTAGAGAACTCCTCGTGTATGTGATCAGTCAAGATATCACAGCAATAGTAATGAAATCCCTCTGAAGATGTCAGTAGGAGGAATGTAGAATCATAATACAGTCCATATATAAGCGGTCTCAGTGTGTACAGAACTCGCAATGTTTGATTTACTCATGTCTGGGTGAAAGAGGGTAGTGTGAAGTCCCATGGCACCGACACCTGACACGTCCCCGTCACCCTGCAATTAGAGGCTCTAGAAATCAAAGTAACAGCAGCTACTGGCTAAACTTAAGCACAATAATGTTGATATCTGTGTAAAAGCTCACAGAATCGCTGGACCATCTCTTACTGTGCGTGCTCCCAGGCGAATTTGAAGTAGAGTAGAAGAAATTCCAATTAATGGAAAAAATACTGGTGCACTGCTTTCTCAAAAAAGGAAATGCTGGGAAATAATGACCAAAAAATGGTTTGTTAAATAACATAACACAAAGTACTGGCACACTCTGGGGGCTATGCACTAAGCTCCGTGCTTTTGCGCCGGCCTGAAAAAAATTATCACGTCCGATAAAAAATGAAGCCGGCGGCGCGATTCACTAAGGCCCTCAGCCCATTTTCTATCGGACGTGCCCAAAACTGGCTTATCGTGCGTGCAATGTTTTTCCCCTCTGCTAGCGCAATGAAACTTCCCATACGCTAGCTGATAGAAAAAATAAGCCGCCTGTGACATTTGCATGGACATTCTGCATCTCCATGCAAGGCTGTTACAGGTGATTGTACACAAAATAAATACATTTTAATAATAGTGTACATGAGCAGGGGGTCTCCGGAGCTGAACAGCATTGGTTTCAGGTCCGAGGACCCCTACTTCTGGAGATACAGGCCCCGTTATGGGGTGCCAGTATCCCCTGCAGAATTTCAATGTCCCGGTCACGTGATGCGGACGCTTGAAAGTGCAGGGATACCGGCACCCCATAACGGGGCCTGTATCTCCGGATACCCCCTGCACATCTACACTTTGAAACACATGTATATTAAAAAAAGATTTAACAAACATCAATACACGACCCCCCCCCCCTCTGCCCTAACACATACAGTACAATAATGTACAAAATTACTATTATAAACCAGGGTAAAGGGAAGGGAGGGGACGGGATAGGGAAACCCTCGCTACTACCTAGGCACTGGTGCTACGATCAGGGGAAATAACTGAACAACAACTTGGTTGAAAAGAACCCCTATAGTGAGAGCACTCAAGGATAGGTGATACTGGAAACTAATGGACCTGATGGAGAATCGTTACATGTAATGATGGGTAACTTAAAAACACTTTTATTAGGAGAAATCCTCAAATAAAATAAAGTATATATGGATAGCCCTCTATCTGAGGCAATCCTAAACAAATGGCAAAATAAAATATGGTAAGGGGATAGGAGAGGTAAGTCCTATTGGTAGGATAGGTGCTCCTCAGAGGCTTCACTCCCTCAGGTAAGTCACAATGCTGATTACAGAGGTAAGTGGGATATGTAGGTAAGTATTAGTGCTGTGTTTGGCTGTAACAAACAGACACTGGGTGAACACTGTATGCACACCCACAATAGAATAGTGACTCCAAGATTCTAACAACATCCTATGACAATTGGGCACACATATAGCTGATAGCCAAGGACCTAAAGCTAAATAATTATTCTAAGTCTAGTGCTGCGAGTCAGACAGATTGGCAGGCAATAAGTGTCTGCCAAAATGTCAGATGACAACGTCTTTTGCCCGAAGCCTATGTTTGGGGAGGATGTGGGGGTATTTTTTATATTATTGGGAGGGTCTTGCATATTTTAGCATTGTGTCCTGTATTTTTGGACATGCCACCTGGCAACCCTAGCCGCCGTCCCCTGTCCCCCCCAGCGATCCTGCAGCCACCAGCCTAATGCCCCTCCCTGTAGCAACGGCACCCCCTTTGCAGCCACAGGCCCTCCCGCAGCAACTGGCCCCCCTAGTAGCAGCCACTGGCACCCCCTCCCAGTAACAGCTACTGGTGCCCCCCCCATAGCAGACACCGCCCCCCTCCCCCCTGTAGCATCCACCGCCACCGGCCCCCCCAGTAGCAGCCACCGGCCGACCGTCCATCCTGCAGAATTTTTTCATTCTGAGTTCAAATGTTTCCGTCCTTGCGTGCGTTTAAACATTCTATTGAGGATTTTGATTTGTAAATTATTTATGAAATGATCTGGTAGTGAGAAATGATGTCCCACTGGTGAGCAGTATCTTCTTCTTCATGGTGTTGCATAGAGTGTCTGCGCATTTTCATTCTGCCTTGAAGCTTTTGGCTGGTTTTGACAATGTTGCATACTTTGTCATATTTGTTACATTGAATCATATATACAACATTCCAGGATGTGCAGCAGTATGGTCCTTTAACATTGAGTATTCTATGGTTGTGCCTGGCTGTGGGATCTTGGCATATATGTTTGCAGAGTTTGCATTGTGTGTTGTTGCACAGTGTTGTGCCATTATCAGTGTCTTTAAGTTTGTTATGAAGATTTCTATTGACTAATTTCTATTTGAGGCTTGTGGTTGCTGAAACGCAAGAATTCGAGGTTTGGGGAAGACTTCTTTTAATGTCACATCCTCTGCCAGCATGGGTTGCAGATCTTTCATTATTTTTCGTATTCCCTCTAAGGTAGGGTTGTATGTGGCCACTAGTGGTATACATGTGGAAGGTTCTTTCTGTCTGTATTGTAGCAGGTGTTCTAGTTGGGCTTTTAGTGTAGATGTAATAGTTCTGACAATAGTCTTTGGTTTGTATCCTTTCTGTCTGAACGATTCGGTCAGGGTTGTGAGATGCCAGGCAGGATGGTAAAGGATCATACTGCTGCACATCCAGGAATGTGGTTTATATGATTCAATGCAACAAATGTGACCAAGGATGCTAAAAAAATACTCTTTGACACCAAAACAAGAGGAATGAATGCAGATATGGTGTTTTCTCACACACTATCACAATTGTTTGTAATTATCCTGTCTGCCTCTCTGCCAATATTCTTAGCCACAGCCCCCCCCCCACCCCACAGCATCCCCTTCCCCCTCTATGCTGTTACTTGTTAACTTCTTCAAACATCCCTTTCTCACCTACCTTATCTAAATCTCTTTTTTTCTGCTTACCAAAACTCTGTTTTAAACATAGTTTTATTTGTAAACCAGTATTGCTGACCTGAGGAAGAGAGGAGAACCCTTGAAAGCTTGTCCTATGACATAAATTAGTCCAAATGTGACAAGGTGACATCAGGTACTGATAGTTATGCCTGGGAAACATACATCTGAGTCCTTGAGCACTCAGAAGGTTAACCCAGGAAGAATGGTTGGAAAATCAGGAAGTAAGCGGAGACAGCTGACAGCCACCTTGATCAGGAATGTAATGATTGTGGAAGGGGCTGTCTCAGATTACAGAGGTGTCCTGTGCAAGCTACTAGCCAGATGGATTTCCAACACTCTCTAAAACACAGTAAGAACTTTGATATTGTTCCCTGACTATTGTGGTGTATATTTAAGGGTTGGGAACTGGACATAGCCAGCCACCCTGATAAAAAGGGCTTGGATTGTTAGTAAGTTCTCCCTATGTGGAGTAGGTGTTATTTTTCTAAGTTTTTGTGTTGCCTTAAAGGGGCGGTGTGCCCAAATGTTAATTCTGCTGTGGAGAAATAAAACCACTTAACATTTGCTTTAACCTGAAACTACTGTACACGTGTGGACTTTTGTCTGACCTCGCCTATAGGCTGTCCTGCTACACCAAATAAAAAAGGTATCACCTAATACTGAAGAACTCATTTATTCTGCACTATCGCAACTGGACTTAAACAGCTATTTCCGATATATATATATATATATATATATATATATATATATATATATATATATATATATATATATATATATATATATATATATATATACATTAAATGCAGCTGTAGAATAGGTTTGATTTTAAGGGCATTTTATTTATTTATATTTTGATTTTAAGGGCATTTTATTGGTCAAATCAAATTATTATTTAATAAATGAGTGCTGTGATCTTACCACAATATCAGTGTGTCATGTATATAATTTTCTGGGAGGTCTGAGAGGAGATGGCTGTGTCTTATGGCAGCCATGTGTTAGAACAAGGGTGCTCAACTTCAGTCCTCAAGTCCTCCCCACCCCCCACACTAACAGGTCAGGTATTATAGATATGCCTGCTTCATCACAGTGGCTCAATCATATCTGTGCTTCAGTTGTTGCTTCAGCACAGGTGGCTCAATCAGCGTCCCTGTCATCATCAGAACTCTTGATTGAGCCACCTGTGCTGAAGCTGAGATATCCATAGAACCTGACCTTTTTGGAGAGCTTGAGGACTGGAGTTAAGCATCCCTGTGTTAGAAGCTGGAATTGATCTATGTTTCCTGGACATGAATTTATTTAGACAGGTGTAGCAGCTGTTATTGCTCTTGCCGGCATGTTGCAGTGGGACACACACAATGCGCAAGAATGAGCATTCACAATTTAATAACATTATATGCATGTGAAAAAGGGGTGGGGCTACCGTGCTATTGTACCCCCCCGGAACGTGGCACCGGGTGCAATAAGATGCTACAGTACATCTGTATGACTGAAACTGAGACTGATGTTGAATGGCCATAACCCATGTATATTTCACCCAATTACCCAAGACCAAAAAGAGGCATGCTTATACATTAAGGAACAAGGAAAGGATAGGGACTGATCACAAAACCATACTAATTGGGTTGTTAAATAATGAATGTGGTAATCGAATTGTGGGTGCAAACTGTGAACTGACTAGTGAATCAGAAAAGGGGGGGAAGGGAAACACAAATTGATTGTGCCCCTAAAAGAATTCACTAAACTGCACACCACAGGTGTAAAATGTAACTTTTAATAAATTGACTTAAAACATATATTACCAAAGATAGGTGTAACGTGAGTTGAAAATAAATTAAATCGAATATTAAATATATATCTCGTGCATCTATGTCATCTAGTGTGTATAATAGTAATAACCCAGTTAATCAACTATTAATGGTGGGGTTGAAGGCATAGGATGCAATAGGTCAGGGTATTTGCCCCTCTGTATGAGCTGTTAGATCAGATGGTAATTATACAGTATGATAGTCAGCGAGACCAATAAGGTAATAGAAAGAAATATAGTGATATCCAGACCTCCTAAAATGACCATATAATTAAATGATTCCGTTATTGGATCTGTCACTTAAGGTGCATAACCTGTGAATACAGGAACTAGCACTCAAAGCCCCAGTGTTGATGAGTTCACAGCATATACATACACATGGGGGTAGGAGGAATGGCCACAGTGCTCGCTGACTGCATAAACTAGACTGAATTCGCCAAGTTCTGTGATCTAAACATACTGAGACAGGAACCTAACAAAAAAACATTAAAAACAGCTCCAAGTAGGAGACTGACAACATTGCACGTCCAACGCGCGTTTCCCTCCAGCAAAGGAGCTTCTTCAGGGATAAATATCACTATATTTCTTTCTATTACCTTATTGGTCTCGCTGACTATCATATAGTTACCATCTGATCTAACAGCTGATACAGAGGGGCAAATACCCTGACCTATTGCATCCTATGCCTTCAACCCCACCATTAATAGTTGATTAACTGGGTTATTACTATTATACACACTAGATGACATAGATGCACGAGATATATATTTAATATTCGATTTAATTTATTTTTAACTCACGTTACACCTATCTTTGGTAATATATGTTTTAAGTCAATTTATTAAAAGTTACATTTTACACCTGTGGTGTGCAGTTTAGTGAATTCTTTTAGGGGAACAATCAATTTGTGTTTCCCTTCCCCCCCTTTCTGATGCTTATACATTGTATTGTATTGTATGTCTTTATTTATATAGCGCCATTAATGTACATAGAGCTTCACAGTAGTAATACATGTGGTAATCAAATAATTAACAGATAATATAAATAACAGGTCATGGGAATAAATGCTTCAGACATAAAAGTAACATTATACATCAACTTTCTTTAAATAAGAGGGTTCATGTAGAAAATAAATTCATATGGGAACTGGTTACCTTAGTTCTGATTGCACTTATTTCCCTAAATATCCTTTGAAAATTGTATGGTTGCTCAATCTCTTGCACAAAGAGTTAATTGATAGGAATTCATTCAGACAGTCTAAATCCCATACAGAGAACATTACAACATTCAAATACTGTACAAGCACAAATGGATACAGTGTTTATATGTGTTCTAATTGAGAGAGAAGCATGCACAAATTGATTGATGTCAATTTCATCCAGTCTTTGAAAGTACCTGTGAGGTAGCAGGAATGCAACTATTGTTACATCGGAGAATGTAGGTAGAAGACAACATCAATATGGGAAGGATATTGAAATACTGTACTACTGCAATGAGTATTTCAGAGAAACAGATGCATTTGGAAACTGTTCATTGGGAGCTTTAGCTTAATTTTAGAACACAGACTAGGGATGATTTAGATTTCCCTATACAGCAAGTAGTTCCAAGCAGCAATATGCCAATGCACAAATTTATCAGCACATCAAAGACATTATATTTATCAAGGGTTGAAACAGTACATTTAATAGCATGATGATAGATGCTGTTGTAGCAAGCAAGGAACACTTTGATGTGTATGTCCTTCTTTGATTAATGAGGGCTCCTACTGAGAAGCTGCATATGGAGTAAATTACTGCTTTCTGAAATGGCTGTTTTGTACTATAATAGTAATTATTTCATAAGCTTGGGGTCTGTCCAAGTTCTTCCAAAAAAAAAAACAAAAAAAAAAACAACAGAAATGCCTTTTAACTAAAGAGGCAATGGTCTAATAATAATAGAAGCAAATTGATGTGAATTCTCAGAAGTAAAATTGGTTTATTAACATTTCTACTTACCATTGGAAGGACTGGAAACATTATTAAAGTGAAAGAACAGAAGGATTATAGTTTCCTAACATAATATTATAATATTTTTGTCAGTCAACATTTAGTGCTGAAAAGTAGTAAAAAAATCTTCCTGGAATACAATATGTGTTCTATGTATTAAGGTCATTATGTGACTTATAGTTGTTTAAAATGAAGCTTGACGGAATGCATCATGTTGAATACCTAACTGATACCATTTAAATGAAATCAGAATGACAGAAGTATCCAACATTATTGCAACCGTTGCGTGCTGCAGTGAAACCTGTACCACACACGAGTGGGGAATAGCAGCCCTGCATGTGAAAGGATTGAGGCTATAGTTCCGTTTCACATGCGGGCACCAGTGCTTGCAATAATTAAGTTGGAGCAAAAGGTGATACTGTGACCTCATTTGCATGTCATTTCAAAGGATCCCTGGCTGCAGTGGAAGCACTGTAGCCTAAGGCCTCGGTTATAGTTTCGAAGTCAGTGAGCGTGCGCGACTGCGCGAAGTCACTCATGCATTTCGCACGCGAAACCTACAGTGCAGGCTGGAGGCATTGGGAGGTGTGGCTGTGACGTCATGTGAGTGGTTCTCCCTCATTGGCTGAACTGCTCACGTGACACAGCCATCGGGCGGCAAGAACAATTTCAAATATCTGTTTAGAGCGCTTGGATGCGTCGGTCACGCAGCGCTCGTGCGCACTATGTGCGCGTTCAATGGACAACATGAACTTGTTTTGGTGGCGCGTGAATCCGTGACACCACTATAATCGCGGCCTAAGAGATCATGGTGGAAACAGGGATGTAGACATGTCAGAGACATGTGAATGCGCTCACAAGTGATATTTTTATTTGCTTAATTTTTTTTAAACTAGTGTTAGAAAATTTTAATTATTAGTTTAATATTATATATAATATCCATGGTGTGAAAATAAATAATTTTTCTTAACCTATATAATGAAATATCAGCGCTGCATGAAATATATTTTAGGTTGATACATTGCTACTTAATTCTGTATTAACAATATAAACAGACTTTTAAGGTTTTATTCTGTGTGCGCAGAGATAAAATGGTTTTTAGTACATACTGTACCATGTAAATCTGTACACCATGCGCATTCCATTCCTGACTGCCACATTTTTCAAATAAAATCCTTTTTTGATGCTTAAATTGCACACTGAGAAAAGGTAAGATTAGTAGATACAGTAGGGGCACACAATCACAATGAAAAATGCAATTTGTAACACAGAACATAGGCTCCCATAGGTTTATGACCTATATTTTGGTTCTTTTTATTTCTGGCAAATGCCCATTGAGAAATGAAGCTGCGAGATCGGAGGGAAATACTTCAGATGAACACAAAAATATAAAATTCTTGATCTATATTTACACATTACATACAACTAAAATGAAGTGCAAAAAATAATGGCTATTCAGTTTCATATCAGAATAATTAGGCAATTTACAGAAGGGAACTGAAAGATCTAAACAGCAGAGGGTTGCAAAACTGTAGTGACAAAAGAGGTAGCCTGTTTCCCAGTCAACATATGCTTACAGGCTTTACACTTGTTGCATTTGTAATTACCCACAATGCCGAAATGAGATCTAATATTTACAGCATCTTGAGTCTCGGGTTTTGGTTGGCTTGGGGCCAGAATACCCTTCAGATTTTGGGCATGTTTATAGACTATTTTAGGTCTTGGATCAAATGTTAATCCAAAAACTGGATCCAAGGTAAGGATGTTCCAGTGCTTATTTAAAGCCTTTTGTATTGCTTGATGAGCTTCATTATATTGAGTTATTAACACTGGAAACTTGTTTTTCTCATTTGCAGGGATAGATCCTGTAGAGATTATAGTTGCATCCCTATTTGTGGCCTCTATTTTGTACTGTAATATCCACATCAGTAATTGAAAGGGTTAAAAGTAAAGGCCAGAACCTCCATCTTGTCTGCCTGAACTTTTTCCTGAACTAAGTGATATATGTACGCAAGAAACGACCTCCAGAATTTGGCGGGCTTTCTTTGTTTATCTGGCCATATAAACAACTAAGGTATCAACACGAATTACACTCTTTGATAAAGTGATGTTGCGTGGAACTCGTCAGAGTGGTACTTACATGCTATATATAATGTGTATTTTGAGTCAATAAATTGTTATTATTTTTTGACCTCGTAGCCCCCACTTGCTATTTTTCTGCTTGCTGTGCTCCGTTGCCTACATCTCTGGAATTTTAATGAACAATTGGTTAACTGAGGAAGAAGTTAAGAGGTGGCTTGAAAACATTAAAGTAAATAAGGCACCTGGCCTTGATGGCATACATCCAAGAGTTCTCAAGGAGTTAAGTTCAGAAATAGCCAAACCATTACATTTAATATTCAAGAGAGAAAAAACGGAGGAATAACCGCCTAAATCAGTTCTCTAGAGCATGCAAGATAAGTTAGTGGCACAAGGTTTTAGAATATAAATATCTTTGATTTATAGAGAAATGCCCAATGTTTTTCATCCTGGAAGAATAATGTTATATCTCTCCAATATAACGATGTAGTATCCGGTCAAATAATGCTCCCATGATATAAGTAAGCATATGGAGATATGTGAAAAACCACCAGAATGGCTATCCTGATCACCAAAAATAGCTAGCATATATGTCCTTAGAGCTAGACATGTGATATATATAATATAAAAATGGAAAGTACTCACTGCTTCTTAGTATAAACAGCTTCCTGGATATGCGTGCGAACAGTCTAATGGCAACCACAGGAAAGGATTCTCCCAGACGGGATAGTGCAACCATGCACTGCGTTCCAAACAGTGGAAGTTGAAGTGTGCCAAAAAACCGAAGAACAGCTGACAACTGCCAGGTCACTGGAGCGGTACTTTATTTGTAGACTACAGCATACAGATAAAACAGGAACCTCGAGAAGAACCTCTGACATGTTTCGTGCAGGGATGCACTTTGTCAAAGAGTAATGTTCTTCTTGAGGCTGCCGGCACTTGTAGCAGTTCCATGCAGGAAGCTCCGCCCCCGTTTGTCATCACCAAGCATCCCTCTGGATAGGAAACTCCACAGGCGGTACATGATGACACACTAGTGGCGGTTACTCCCAGCAACGGGCAACAATTGCCGGAGACACAAAAACAATCAAAAACGTTAAAAAAGCATAAACAAATACATTTAAAAATAACAATAGTGATCCAGTAACCAAGCAAAGGAGTGACAATGAGAAACTATATATAAATCATTAGCTAATATAATCAATCAAATTGTCAACTAAGGTACTAGAAAACAAGAAAAATATAAAAGCATACAATTAAAATAGTAAATATATCCTGTAAGGAAATATCTCATGTAAAAGAACAAAGTGAAGTCCCTATTTACTGTATAACTAATATTTCATTATTTCGAAAGTCATATGTGGGTTTATGGAAACATGATATTAATTAATAAAATATTGGACCAAATGTTCCAAAGATATAATTATGGAACATATAATATAAATTGAGTTATATATATATATTGAAGATCTATCAATCAAATCATGGCTCTTACCTATTAAGTTGGTTATCAGAACAACAACATTTTAATTAAAAAGTCATCATAATGCTATAAAGCTAACCAATTTGAACTGATTAATTGACAAAGGGAATTTATAACTATAAGGGGAGGAGGTGCACACATTTATAACTAGATGTACTGTATGTATGAGCACACAGAAATCATGTCAGACAATGTTTCAATTCACAATCTGTATTTATCCCATAGGGGTTCAATGTATTTTAGGTGAAGATCAAGAACATCACTTTGATTGGTGATGCCCTTTCTATCACCTCTTCTGATGGGTAATGAAACATGTTCCAGACCGCTGAATAATAAGTTATCTATTTTTCCCTGTGGACAACTTGAAAAGTGTCTTGACACAGTGAATCTTAGAAAAAAACGCCTGATGAAGCACCGGTGTGTGTGAAACGCGTTGCGGAGTTCATTTTGTGCAAGAGGACACTCAGACACTCAGCTGTTTCGGCTGCCCAACTGAAAGCCTCCCCACGGAGCTTTGAACCGTTTCGGTTTGGCTAGCTCAGAGTGAGAGTAGTGCTGTAGCTGTAAAGACATGGCGATTGTGGTGGACTACTCTCTACGGGTATCGTGAGAGGACGCAACCCGGAAGTACCATCTGAGTACTGCCGAGCCAGTTGGTCCCAGCACGCGGGACTGATCCTTGAGCCTTGGCGTCTACCCCTGTGTCCGACATCAACCTGTGTCAGATGTCCCTGCCCTCTTTTCTATTGGATTGTTTTCATCTTATATGTAAGTTACTACTTGCAATTGTTTTATATGTTTAATACATGTATCTTGACCCTTGGTGCGCTTCTGTGCCTCTTTTTGCATGACTATCCATCGTTGGAGTTCTCCCGCAGCGGATCTTGGTGAAGGAGGGGTGCCTTCACGTTACAGCAGCAGCAAAAGGGGAGAGTGGATCTACTTCAAGATCACCATTTTTAGGAAGCATGAGCGTGGATTGATTGATTTTTGATCTTTTACAGTGAATCTTAGATCCTCCTTTTTTTATGGATCTTAAATGCTCTGTTATCCTTGTCTTTAGCGGTCTGATCGTTAGACCGGCGTAATTCTTCCCGCATCCACAATGCAAACACAAATAACATAGTCAGTGTTACATGTCATTAGATTTTTAATTTTATATTTGTCTTTATTGACTCTAGAAGAGACAGATTGAATTGGCTTTGCATATACTGCAAAAAACACATTTATGGAAACCTTTTGGAGGCAAATAACTCTTCGTTGATCTTACAGGAGCCCTAAATAGGCTAGGTGATAGATAAGTAGAAAGGGTGTTCGCTTTCCTAAAGGTAAATTTAGGTTTATTGTCAACTAAAGGTTTTAGAGCTAAATCTAGTTTGAGAACATGCCATTGCTTCAATATGAAGGATCTAAGGTCATTGGAATGATGACTATATTTTGTTATAAACAAAGGGCTTTCGCTGAAGTTGTCCTTTGACACTTTATTCGATCTGGTATATATTACTCCTCAACAAGTATGTCTTTGGGGTATTAAAGGCATTTTCAAAGGCAGTCTGTGTCTCGCTATATCCATAGCCTCTTTGTCTAAATCTGAACGCCAGATCTTTAGACTGTTCAATGAACATGTCCAAGTTGGAACAAATCCTTTTCAGTCTCAGAAATTGGGCTTTCGGTATGCCTTTAGTTGTAGATCTCGGATGACTGCTAGTTGCCCTTAAAAAGGAATTTCTGGAATTTTCCTTTTGGAATATATCGCTCTGAATGGAATTATCCATATCTATGAATAATAATATATCTAGATATTTAACTTGTTGTATATGAGCAGTATATGTAAATTGTAAATGTAGGTCAATGTTATTTAGAGACTCCACGAATATTCCCAATAGATCAGTGCCACCATCCCAAATTAAAATAAGGTCATCAATAAATCTTTAATAAAAAATAATATTTTGCCTATGCCTATTTAAGATCCATAAAAAAGAAGGATCTAAGATTCCCTGTGTCAAGACACTTTTCAAGTTGTCCACAGGGAAAAATAGATAACTTTTAATTCAGCGGTCTGGAACATGTTTCATTACCCATCAGAAGAGGTGATAGACATCACCAATCAATGAGATGTAAATGTTGGATCTAGAAATAAAAGCCACATGTGAATGACTGATTTCCTGCACCCCTTATATATAAAGCAGCAATCCCACCTCGGATCTCATCTGATCTGCAGTCCCTCAATGTCCAGGTACCCTCATTCCTGCAATGTGCTCGAGAGTCAGATCTGGAAGAAAGCAGTATAGGTTTTTTCGGTGTTGATATAGGGCAGTTAAGATCTATTGGGTAAATAAGATATCCAGATCCAGAGTGGGAGAGTGCGGGTGAGAGAGAGTGTGGGTGAGAGAGAGTTTGGGTGAGAGAGAGAGAGTGTGGGTGAGAGAGAGAGAGTGTGGGTGAGATACATATAGAGAGAGAGAGTGTGTGTGTGTGTGAGAGAGAGAGAGAGAGAGAGAGAGTGTGTGTGAGAGAGAGAGTGTGGGTGAGAGAGAGAGAGAGAGAGTGTGGGCGAAAGAGAGAGAGAGAGAGAGAGAGAGAGAGTGTGGGTGAGAGAGAGAGAGTGTGGGTGAGAGAGAGAGTGTGGGTGAGAGAGAGAGAGAAAGTGGGCGATAGGGAGAGAGAGAGTGTGGGAGAGAGAGAGAGTGTGGGAGAGAGAGAGAGTGTGGGAGAGAGAGAGTGTGGGAGAAAGAGAGAGAGAGTGTGGGAGAGAGAGAGAGTGTGGGAGAGAGAGAGAGAGTGTGGGAGAGAGAGAGAGAGAGAGAGAGAATGGGAGAGAGAGAGAGTGTGGGAGAGAGAGGGAGAGAGGGAGAGAGGGAGAGAGGGAGAGAGGGAGAGAGGGAGAGAGGGATAGAGAGAGGGAGAGAGCGAGAGAGAGAGAGACATAAAAAATACACAATGGAACTAGAAACTGTGCAGAGAAGAGGCACCAAATTATTAAAGGAGTTGGAAAATCCAATTTATGAAGAGAGGCTAGATAAATTAGATTTTTTACATTATAAAAGAGGTGTCTGAGAGGTGATATGATAAATATATACAAATATATTCGGGGACAATACAATGAGCTTTCAAAAGAACAATTCTTCCCAAGGGCAGTACAAAGGACACAGAGTCACCCCTTAAGGCTGGAGGAAAGGAGATTTCTGCAGCATCAAAGGAAAGGGTTCTTTACAGTAAGGGCAGTTAGAATGTGGAATTCATTATCCATGGAGACTGTGATGGCAGATACAATAGATTTGTTCAAAAAAAGTTTGGGCATCTTTTTAGAAACTAAAGTTATACAGGGATATACCAAATAAGTAAACATGGGAAGGAAGTTGATTCAGGGAGTAATCTGATTGCCAATTATTGGAGTGAAGAAGAAATTTATTTTTCCCCTTATGGGAAATCATTGAATTTCTCTGGGGTTTTTTGTTTGCCTTCCTCTGGATCAATATACTGTAAGTATGGATATAGGATAACGTATCTGTCATCTAAATGTAGCATAGATTGAACTAGATGGATGCATGTCATTTTTCAACCTCATCAACAACAGTATCTAACTAGGTAACTATGTACAGAAGTAGGAGGACCATCTTCGCTGTGTTTGTCTACCTACTACAAGGTGGCTCATTTTGGCAGCTTAGTTTATGGCACTCGGATCCTAAACTTTAAAAGATGAGCTGAAATTGAGTCAGCTACTATTTACCTATACACTATTGAAACTGTTCTTTGGCAACCCAAACTGGTTAGGAACAAGTAACGACTCCTCCTTCATACAGTTGAACACTCTTTTGAAATTATAGGAGGCTTGCAGGACAAGTACCATATTGCCAATAAGGATGCTCTGATGACACCATTATTTCTTAACCCTAATTGCACTTGTGGGATAAACTGACAAGCATGGGAGGCAAACTCCCATTGGGAGGCAGATCTCAGGGAGGTTGAGAACTGGGAGGACATTTTCGGGGTTGCATCTAACATATGTGCACAAGAGTGAAGGAAAACACAAAATACTTTATACTGTTTATGATACTTGACTGAGGCAGCTCTCAAGGATTCTCCCTGGTACCTCTTGCCTTTCTCCAAGGGGATGTAAGCCACAGGTGGACCTCCTGCATATGTGGTTCTCCTGTCTTCATGTGGCCCGTATTTGGTCCATGGTTCACAGTCCAAAGTGGGAGTGTTGAGGGTAACTTTTACACCTGATCCCTGGTCCTGCCTGTTGAACAAACCACTTCAGATCCTGGATAAAAACACTAATAAACTTTTAGGGCCTTATTCAGTAGAGGTTGATAAACATTATCACCAGGGCATTTAAATGGTCGTTTTTTTGAGTGTTGCTATCACGGAATTCAGCAAGCCTTCATTACCGTTCATAGCAAAATTCCCAAAACGAGCGATTTGCTGCCAGCGATAGGAACGAGCCTGTGAAAAGGCCTAACCTTTCTGCTACAGAGAGAGCTGCTCTGAGAGAGCCGCCATGTGTTTCATAGAGGAGATGTGCAGGGGGTCTCCGGAGCTGAACCGTGTTGGTATGAGGTCCGGGGACCCCCTGCTTCATTAGATACAGGCCTCTTTATGGGGTGCCGGTATCTCCTATGCTTTGAAATGCCCCGGTCATGTGACTCGGGACATTTAAATGCAGAGGGATACCGGCACCCCATAATGGGGCCTGTAACTTGGGAAGCAAGGGATCCCCGCACATAAAACCAATGCGGTTCAGATCCGGTGACCCCCTGCACATCTACACTATGAAAGAAATGTATATTAAAAAATATTAATACACATCAATACACGCCCCCCCCCCGTGTCCCCCCATAATTTAAAACCATTATTTATTTTTTAACATACAGGATTCATACCCCAGACCTACGGTAGTCCCCGGTGGTCTTGATTGGTGTCCGCAGGCCTTACAATGGCCCAGAAGGGGGTGACCACAGGGTCTGGAGGCTTACGTGTGGTTCCCATCAGGCGCTGTGGTCCTCCAGGTGGTCTCCGCGGGTCACCGTGGGACCCAAATGGGGTCCCCATGGGTGGGCCTGCAGGTGTCTGGGGGGCCCTGGGTCAGCCCCACAGGTGTCTGAGGGTCCTCGGTGGTTCACACAGGGGTCTGGGGGCCCTCGGGTTGTCCCTACGGGTCCGCAAGGCCCCGACAGATGTGGGGCCCCCGGTTCTTCCACGCAGGTGTCCCCCATGGGTCTGCAGCCTTGTACCCGTGGGCAACCGGGGAATCCTGAGGTGGTCTCCAGAGGTCCCCGCAGACCTAAGGTACCAACCATGTATGTTAACAAATAAACATGGCCTACATTTCAATCCCCCCCCTCCTCCCAAACACACACAGTAATGGGTAAAATAACTATTATCCAGATATGGATAAGAGATTATTTGCCCATTATTAAACACAACATTAGCATGCATCAATAAAGTAAATAAATACAGTTTTACTTACCACACCAGCAGATCCCTCTGTCCTCCGTTGCCAGAAAGTATACATACATAATAAAGACATTCTAATGGTCCCTAACCCCTTAATCACCTTAGCAGTTAATAACCACTATAGTAATTAAGGGGTTAACCCACCCTGCCCCGATAGCCACCCTTGAGGCCTAAGCACCCACCCCGAACTGACTATACCCACCCTGTACCCATTGAGTAGTATAGTGGTACATCATACCATATAATAATAATATGGGCATGCTAAGCCTCTATAGCACTCAATGGGCACCCTAATTACAATACATTAATACACAAGACACACAATAATAAAACATAACAAAACTCCAAAAAAACACACTTCACTAAATAAAAACAGTAGCCAGCTAATCCAATGAATCTCATTGAAGCCTTTGCTGTGTGTATTATAGTATATGGAAGTGATGCAATGCTAGGTAAAAAACATCTTTGAATCCTGTTTCATTCTACCCCTAATTAAATTAAGTGTTGACACCTAGGCAGGGAACACCCTGTGTAGAAAACAATCTGTTTGAATGTGCCTCAGATGTGCTAATTAAACAGACTGAACTTAACTGGCAGGTGACTTGCTAGGTCCATATAAGCCCAGGTAGAATAGCTTTATGCTGCCTGCAGCCTATCTCCAAGTGGCACATTATAAGTGGCAGGACAACTGAACAACTGAAGTTTAAAAGGAAGTTCAAAAGAAGTGAACAAGTGGACACCTCCAACTGGCCTTGATTCCTGCATTTGAACTACGCTGGAAAGGAGGATATCATCTATACCAGACTGCATCATTACTGCTGTGATGCTGCCTTTACCATTTATATTTGCTGTGACTTCACTTCTTCTCAAATTATGCACTTCTTTTTACCAGCCTCAGTATGTCTCTAACTCTATTCATATATCCATCTCTCCTTCCTTCACCACTTCTCTGTTCCCATGAACTCCTTTCTTACCTGCGTTTCTGACACCACACAGCTATATCCCCTGCACTAAAAAACACCCCTACAAATCATCCTCACACATCCTCTTTCTATCCATGCTTCTCCTCCTTGCTTCTGGAGATATCTCTCCCAATCCTGGTCACTGCCTTATTCCTACATGCGCTTGTCCTCGCCTGCCAATTGCAACCTCTACTGCTTCTGGTGTCAACCCCTCCAACCTCATACCCATCCCCTGCCACCCTCCCTCCTCTCTACCTTTCTCTTGTGCCCTTTGGAATGCTCGCTCCCTTTCTAACAAGTGCCTCTCTGTACATGACTTTTTTCTCTCTCACTCTCTGCTCCTTTTTGCTATAACTGAGACCTGGCTCACTCAGTCTGACTCTGCTCGGGAAGCTGCCCTCTCTTATGGTGGCCTTTCCTTCTCCCACACTCCGCGCCCTGATGGCCAGGCAGAGCTGGAGGCGTGGGGCTCCTGCTCTCCTCTCTCTGCCATTACCTAACCCTTCCTATTCCTCCATCTCTGACTTTTCCCTCCTTTGAGGCTCACTGTGGCAGGACGGCCTGTAGCCGAGGTCAGGGAACAGTCCACACGTATAGTTTCAGGATAAATAAAAACGTTCAGTGGCTTTATTTCTCCACAGTAACATAACATGCGGGTACACTGTCCCTTTAACAAAATAAATCCTGCTCCACTTTGGGAGAAAAACTGACTAATAACACAGCAGACCTATCTAGCAGGCTGGCTGGCTAAACCAGAACCAAACCATAAGGGTACTTTAAGCAGTCAGTAAATAAATGAATAATCCTTACTTTATTTGAAGTAGTCTTTGGTGAAATCCCTCTGGCTAAGGGCTCACGCAGCAGTGTGCTTCTCTCTCTCTCTCTCTCTCTCTCTCTCTCTCTCTCTCTGGCAGCTACTGCCAGTCACATGATCCTTATCTACCTTGCTGGCTCTCAGTTGTCAGCTAAAGAGTTCTGATTTCCTAACTTCCACCTGAGTTAACCCTTTTGAGTGCTGGATGTAGAGGCACTCTTACAGCGAGGCACTCCTTCTCAATAATGGAATACCTCACTTCCCTTGGGAACAGCTTCCGGCTGATGAACAGTATGGGGTGTTCAACACCATCAAATTGCTGAGACAGCACTGCTCCCAGTCCTACCTCTGAGGCATCCGTCTGGATGATGAAGGGCTCTTTAAAATCTGGGCTCCGAAGAGCTGGGCCCTCTGACAGGCACTTTTTTAGCATGTCAAAGGCGTCTTGGCACTCCCAAGACCATTTAACTTGGGTCGGGGCACTCTTTTTTGTCAGATCTGTTAGGGGTGCAGATATTTCCGTAAAATTGGGGATAAACCGCCGAAATACCCTGCTAACCCCAAAAGGGAGCGGACCTGTGTCTTTGTCTTTGGGGTGAGGACTTCCTTTTTGGCGGCCACCTTGCTAGCTAGTGGCCTTACTATCCCTCCCCCAACGGCATAGCCCAAGTACTTTGTAGTGGATTTACCCAGGGCACATTTTTTTGGATTTGCAGTGAGCCTTGCTTCTCTTAAGGACGTTAGGACTGCCCTTAACCTTTTTATATGAGACTGCCAGTGTCTGCTATAGATGACAATGTCATCCAAGTAGGCCGCGGCATATGCCCTATGGGGTCGTAGTACCTTGTCCATTAACCTTTGGAACGTGGCTGGAGCCCCATGTAACCCAAATGGCATAGTGACGAATTGGTATAAACCGAGAGGGGTGGCGAAGGCAGTTTTGCATTTGGATTTTTCCGCTAGAGGTATCTGCCAATATCCTTTCGTGATATCTAGGGTGGAGATATACTCTGCTTTACCAAGCGAATCAAGCAATTCATCCACCCTAGGCATTGGATATGCATCAAATCTGGATACAGCATTTACCTTTCGCAGATCCACGCAAAACCTCACCTTCCCATCTGGTTTAGGGACCAACACGATAGGGCTACACCATTCACTGTGGGACTCCTCGATCACGCCCAATTCCAACATGTCTATTATCTCCCTCTCTACCAGGTCTTTTCGGCCCTCTGGCAATCTATAGGGACGGGACCGTACTTTTACGCCAGGTTCTGTCTCAATCCTATGGGACACTAAATCAGTCTGCCCTGGCAGCTCAGAAAAAACATCTGGGAACTGGTCACATACATCAAGTAGGTCTGACCTTTGTTCCGTTGTTAACTGCTCTTCCATGGGAACCTGATTGTCAGTGTACGTACTACCCTTTGGAAGCTTTGGACCCAAATCCGTCTCTCCTTCCCGAGGGTGAATGAACAGCGATCTCATCGTTTTCCAGGGTTTCAGGAGGTTCACGTGGTAGATTTGTTTACCCTTCCTGGACCCTGGTTGAGAGATCTCATAGTTCACCTCCCCGGTGCGGCGGAGAACTTGGAAAGGACCCTGCCACTTCGCAAGGAGTTTACTCTCTGATGTCGGTAGTAGTAGCATCACTTGTTCCCCAGGTTGGAAGACCCTCAAGCGAGCATTTTGGTTGTACTGCCTCTCTTGACGTTCTTGGGCAGATTTGAGGTTTTCCTTCGCAAACCGACCTATCATGTATAGGCGGTTTCTAAGGTCTATGACATACTGAAGGGTATTCTTGGAGGGGGAGGGCTCCTCCTCCCAGGATTCCTTCAGTAGGTCGAGAATACCCCGAGGTTGGCGTCCATATAGGAGCTCAAACGGGGAGAAGCCTGTGGATGATTGGGGAACTTCTCATACCGCAAACAACAGGAAAGGGAGAAGTTCATCCCAAACTCACTTTTCAGTGTCCACAAACTTCCTAAGCATAGTTTTTAAAGTACGGTTAAACCTCTCTACCAATCCATCAGTCTGAGGATGGTAGACCGAGGTCCGGACGGATTTTACCTCCAATAACTTCAGGACAACCTGCATTAACTTTGCCATGAAATTTGTTCCCTGGTCAGTTAACAATTCTTGGGGATGTCCTACTCTAGAAAACAGTTCTAACAGCCTGTGAGCAACCTGTTTAGCAGTGGCTGATCTCAGAGGGAAGGCCTCGGGATACCTGGTGGCATAATCAACAACAACGAGTATAAATGTATGTCCCTTCGCAGAGGGTTCTAAAGGTCCGAACAGATCTACCCCAATTCTCTCGAATGGGACGGCTACCAAGGGCAGAGGAACCAAAGGAGCCGGCTTCTGTCCTTTTTGGCTAGTTAACTGGCATTCAGGACATGTCTCACATAGTTTCATGATGTCACCATGTATGCCTGCCAGTAAAACCGGGACGAGATGCGGTCCGTGGTCTTATCTCTGCCCAAATGATCACCCCATGGGAGAGTATGGGCTAGGGTAAACACTGTTTTAATGTGAATAAGTGAATATAAGGCGCTAACAACTTAAATACATACAATAGTGATACGTGCAAGTGTAATATAAATTAATATAGGTGCTCAAAAAATAAACCCTGCTCAAACCCTCTGGTAGAACCTGTTTCCAGGGTTCCAAGTAGAAAGATGTATTTCAAACAATCCAGGAGGAGCAAAATATAGGGAAATAAAAAACAGAAAACAGTGCAAATTTAAGTGCAGACGTTGAGACTATGATGAAAATATAATGACAATATCTTGGCTCTGTCGGTCTATCTACTCACAAGATGTAAGTGGTAAGTATGCAGTAGGCAGATTGGGCTGCCACAATACACAGCTACTACCTGGGGTGGCAGCCCAATCTGCCTACTGCATACTTACCACTTACATCTTGTGAGTAGATAGACCGACAGAGCCAAGATATTGTCATTATATTTTCATCATAGTCTCAACGTCTGCACTTAAATTTGCACTGTTTTCTGTTTTTTATTTCCCTATATTTTGCTCCTCCTGGATTGTTTGAAATAAACACTGTTTTAATCAACCCTTTAGGGACTAGCATCTGTCGAATGACCTCCCCTGTTTGTGTAACCTTATTCACACGATATAGTATGTCATTCAATAGTTCAAAATGTGGAAACACTTTTACACCTTGTTCATCTATTATCTTGTTGTTGACCTGTACCACCTTCTCATATTGTCTAGCCAGAGCTGGGTCCTCCCTCTGCCTCTGACGGAAGTCAGGAAGATCCAGGTCTGGCAACACTCCCGTATCTATCTGTTCCCCACCCTGGTCATCCCCGGCCATGACCTGCAGTCCTTTGGGCTGACTAATGTTAACAAAAGTCCCAGCCTTTCTTAACCAGTCCTCTTTTTCCGCACGTCTCTGTTTACGTGTCTTTGGGACATGGTGTCTACGGGGGAAAATCTCTGGGGAAAAAGGGAACAAGTCTCCGGGCTTCTCCGGTACCAGAGAAGTAGGTTCCGTAGGAGTAGGGACCAACAATGTTTCGAGGTAGGGCCAGTCTCGGCCAAGTAGAACAGGAGCAGGTAGCCAGGGAGCAACTCCCACTAGTAGGCTAGCCTCTTGATCCTGGATACGCAGTGTAATGTTCGCCGTCGTGTATCTCTTTGTATCCCCATGGATACACTCGATATTCCAAGGAGAGTCATAAGATAGTCTATTGCTTGGAATTAGGCCCTCTAGGATCAGGATTTTTCCAGAGCCCGAGTCCAGCATGGCGTTTACTTTTGTCCCCTCCAGAGATGCTGGGACTAACCACGGATTGTGGTCCCCTCGGAGACAAGCTGTGGCAGTGGTTCTGCCATATGAACAGTCCATTTCCTCATCTCCTGAGTCCACAAACTCAGTCGTCCGCGGAAGCTCTCGACGGGGCTCGGTGTTTGGACCTCTCTGCTGTTAGATGGGGTCCTCCCTTCTGGTTGGTGGGGTTATCCTCTCCACCGGGTGGGTGACAGGAATCCAGGTTCTCGGGGAATACTGTGGGTGGCGGCCTCCCTTGAGTGATCCAGTGGCCTCGGACCCAGGATGGGCGTCTCTGCGGGAGTTTGTACCAGGAACCCTCCGAGATGGGAAAGTGTCTTCCGATCGGGTTGACTGGATCTCCCGAGCTGGCGGGTTGTAGACCCCTCGATTGTCTGCTCTCCTGCCTCTAGTATCACCGGAAGCAACTGGTGTTTGCACCAGCCATTCCCAGCTATCCTGTTGGGTGTCGTCGCCCAGGAAGTTTTCCACCAAGCGGATCGCTGAATCCAGGGAAAATGCAGCGTGTCTTTTTACCCAGGAGCGGGAGGAGGGGGGCAGTATCTGTATGAACTGCTCGAGCACAAACTGTTCAAGGATCTCTGCCTTGTCATGTTTTTCCGGTTGTATCCACCTGACACATAAGTCTACTAAGTGGTGGGCTACGACCTGGGGTATGTCTCGGTTTGTATATTTGACTGTCTGGAACCGCTGTCGGTAGGTCTCTGGCGTGAGGCCTAGGCGATCCAGAATAGCAGCCTTTAGTTTCTGATAATCCATGGCCTCGTCCGCTGGAAGAGCCTGGTAGGCTGCCTGAGCTTCCCCTATGAGGAGTGGAGCCAGAGTCGGTACCCAGCGATCAACTGTCCAGCCGTGGGCCGTGGCTACCCTTTCAAAAGTGAGGAGAAATGCCTCTGGGTCTTCATTTGGCTTCATTTTAGGCAGCATCACAGGTGGGTTATTTGGAATCCCTGGTCTGCCAGGGGTTGGGCCTTCGACCAGCAGTTGGAGTAGCTTTTCCTCTCGCCGGGTCTGTTGCTAATCTTGCTGGCCTTGTCGCTCATCTTGCTGGGCTTGTCGCTCTGCTTGCTTCTCTGCTAGCTGGAGCTGTTGCTCAAGGAACTGAGAAAAAAATTTCTCCATTTTTTTTTTTTGTGTGGCCCTTCAGATACAGGGGCCGTCCGACATCCCACTTCTGACACCACCTGTGGCAGGACGGCCTGTAGCCGAGGTTTGGGAACAGTCCACACGTATAGTTTCAGGATAAATAAAAACGTTCAGTGGCTTTATTTCTCCACAGTAACATAACATGCGGGTACACTGTCCCTTTAACAAAATAAATCCTGCTCCACTTTGGGAGAAAAACTGACTAATAACACAGCAGACCTATCTAGCAGGCTGGCTGGCTAAACCAGAACCAAACCATAAGGGTACTTTAAGCAGTCAGTAAACAAATGAATAATCCTTACTTTATTTGAAGTAGTCTTTGGTGAAATCCCTCTGGCTAAGGGCTCACGCAGCAGTGTGCTTCTCTCTCTCTCTCTCTCTGGCAGCTACTGCAAGTCACATGATCCTTATCTACCTTGCTGGCTCTCAGGTGTCCGCTAAAGAGTTCTGATTTCCTAACTTCCACCTGAGTTAACCCTTATGAGTGCTGGATGAAGCACTCAGACATATGACTCCCAGGCGTAACTGATAGGAGTTGACTTCACTCTGTCACACTCACACTGTCCAGATCTTCTCTCCTCTCCCTGTCCATGTGGCGGTCAGCTATCGCCCACCTACCTCTACTCATCCCCCTTCTGCCTTTCTCTCTCACTTTGAATCCTGGCTCTCTTTCTTTCTCTACTCAGACTCCCCTGTTCTTCTCCTTTGGGACTTCAATTGTCACATTGATGACCCCGCTCTCCCTTGGGCTTCCCGCTTTCTCGCTCTAACCTTTTCTTTTGGCCTTCAGCAGTGGACTGCAGCCAGCACCCACAAAGATGGCCACTACTTAGACCTGGTTTTCACTAAAAACTTCTCTCTCTCCGATTTCTCCATTTCCCTTTTTCCTCTCTCTTACCATGACCTCATCTCATTCTCTCTATCTCGCTTCTCCACTACTCCACCTCCATCTATCCCCCGGTTCTTCAGAAACCTGTGCTCTATTCACTTACCTGACTTTGAGTCAACTTTACGTTCCTCCTCTCCTCTCTCAGATCTGCTAAAGACCCTGACAACCTGGTCAGAAACTACAACTCTGCCTTGTCCTCCTCTCTTGATCTACATGCCCCGCTTTCTCTCTGCCGCCCTCGCCCATCTCCGCTCAGGACTTTGCTGACTATTTTAAGGAAAAGGTGGAATTCATACGTCAGAACATCCCCTCTGTTTCTTTCTCCCATCCTACACCTCTTCCTTACGCTCCTCCTGCCTTCCTTGACTCTTTTTCCACTGTCTCAGAGGAGGATGTGTCGCTGTTAATCGCCTCTTCTCCCTCTACCACTTGCTCTCTTGACCCCATTCCATCCCATCTCCTAAAACCTCTTGGTCCTACTATAATCCCTACGCTCATACACACATTTTTAACTCCTCCCTCTGCTCTCGAACCTTTCCATCCTCCTTCAAACATGCAACAGTTATACCATTACTCAAAAACAGCAAGCTTGACCCTACCTGTCTTTCTAACTATCGACCTGTCTCCCTCCTGCCTTTTGTCTCTAAACTTCTTCAATGTCTTGTATTCTCTTGCTTGCTCCATTTTCTCAACACCTATTCTCTCCTAGACCCTCTACAATCTGGCTTCCGCACTGCTCACTCCACGGAAACAGCCCTCACTAAAATAACTGACTACCTCCATGCTGCCAAAGACAGAGGTCGTTACACTCTGCTCATATTACTCGACCTCTCTGCAGCATTTGACACCATGGACCACCCTCTTCTCCTTCACATTCTCCATACTCTTGATATTCGGAACAAAGCTCTATCCTGGATCTCATCCTACCTCTCCCATCGTACTTTCAGTGTCTCTTCTGCTAACACCTCCTCCTCTTCTATTGATCTCTCTGTGGTGGTACCCCTGGGCTGTGTCCTGGGACCTCTTCTCTTTTCTCTGTATACACTCTCTCTTGGTGACCTAATAACATCTTTTGGGTTTAAATATCACCTCTATGCTGACGACACACAAATGTACTTTTCAACACCCGACCTTACACCTTCTGCACAAACCAAAGTTTCTGAATGTCTCTCTGCTATATCATCCTGGGTGGCCCTCCAACGCCTTAAACTCAACATGGCTAAAACAGAGCGCCTCATACTTGCTCCCAAACCTGGCCCTACTACCTCCTTCCACATTACTGTTGGAACTACGATCATTCACCCAGTAGCCCAAGCACGCTGCCTAGGGGTCACACTCGATTCCTCTCTCACATTCGCCGCTCACATTCAAAACATATCTAAAACCTGTCGCTTTTTCCTCCGCAATATAACAAAGATACGCCCTTTCCTCTGTTGCTCGACTGCTAAAACTCTGACTCAGGCCCTCATTCTCTCCCGTCTTGACTACTGTAACCTCCTGCTGTCTGGCCTTCCTGCCTCTCACTTGTCTCCCCTACAATCTATCCTAAATGCTGCTGCCAGAGTCATGCTACTCTTTCCTAGATCTGTCTCAGCATCTCCCCTCATGAAATCCCTCTCCTGGCTTCCGATCAAATCCCGCATCTCACACTCCATTCTTCTCCTTACTTTTAAAGCTTTACACTCTTCTGCTCCTCCTTACATCTCAGTCCTAATTTCTCGTTGTGCACCATCCAGACTCTTGCGTTCTTCTCAAGGATGTCTTCTTTCTACTCCCTTTGTATCTAAAGTCCTCTCCCGCCTTAAACCTTTTTCACTAACTGCCCCACACCTCTGGAATGCCCTTTCCCTCAGTACCGACCAGCACCCTCTATCCACCTTTAAGACCCATCTTAAGACACACTTGCTTAAAGAAGCATATGAATAGCATTGTGGATAATACTGGACACATGTTACTTTAAGTTATAGTGTGTTACTCGGGCGATAGCTCTAACCATCACTTGGTAAATGGATATGTATTTTAAGCAAAGAAAGGGTATAATACAACCTTATTTGGAGTTCTCTTGAAAAGTCCTCGTGTGACTCAAATTACCCCACTAGGGTCTATCCTGGACCCTTGATAAATATGAAACAAAAGAAGAGATGGGGGAGCACAATGTAAGGGGGATGTAATATCTTTCACTGACGGTCAATGTGGTGTTTATACCTCTATTGATCCCTCATAGAAAGATAAAAAAGCTCCTTGGATGGGGAGCTTGCGTACAAATATGTGATCACAGGGATTAGATGAAAAAATAAATAAACTTACACGGCCTTGTGTAAGTTATATCCCATCAAGGTTTCTTTTACTTCCTTTCGAGTCTTGTTTCTGGATGGTGGTGTTTCTTTCTTTCTGGTCCTTTTTTTCTCCTTTAGGTCGGTGGATTCTTGACTGTAGTTCGCCTCTCGTGTGGATATAAGTGTAAACAATAAAGGAAGGCAATTAGGCACATACATACACAGATCTGCTGCGGTAAGGGGGTGAAGCAATATGATATTGCATGTATCCAATACTGATAAATAATATTCCACTCACACGGCCTAATGTGAGTGGTCTCCTATCTCCGTATCTTGTCAACACCCATACGGTTAAAAGGTCTTCGGGTAGATATCATATGACCAATGACCAGGGCTCAAATGTTCAAACCTGGTGGGAGGGGAATAGAGGGATATACCAAAATACTCACACGGGCCAGTGTGAGTACACACTCATAGAGGTATCTTTGATACTCCAGTAGCAATGATAGGAATGGTGGGTAAACACCTAGGGGCTACACACAATCTCAAATGGACTCAGGGACTTTATTATAAACTAGCATAGAATAAGCAATAAACACTTAAAAACAATAAGGGGATAGGAAATATAAAAACAAAGAAGCCACTGCTGCTTCTAATTGGGAGAATAAAGCAGTAAAAGGAATCTCTTGGTGGTTAGTGGGCACAAAGTCTCTTTTCTCCGCGTCCGGATGAAGAGAGTTTCCACAGCACCTCCGGTTCCTCTCTGAGTGCTGCACAGTTCCAAAGTCGATGAGCTACGCGTTTCGCCCTGAACAGGGCTTCCTCAGGCTCGTTGATGGTGGAGTAGTTGGTTTTTAGTCCCTTTAAATAGGCACCAGGTTTATCTTCCATGATTGGTGATTAGCTTCAGGCTCCCTACGCGACGGAGAGCCGCCATCTTGGTTGATGCGTGTGCTTCCTGTGGTGGGCGCCCGGTGTGACGTCAGTGATTTGCGCCCTCGTGGTTGAAAGCGTTCCTGCACAGATCACTGCGCATGCGCTTTGCAGATCAGTCCGTAGTCCCATAGTGTTCAATGTGATCTTTCCGTATTCTTCTGTTAAGCATCCTAATACGTCCTGTTCGCTCTCGTTTTAAGTTAAGTCCCCCATGGGATTCTAAAATACATAGACAGGGGTTTGTGTATATCCACCATTGGGGTATTAAAAAGAACAAATAGTGCTCATCGTGCTGATTGCATAATACTGTAAGGAATCCGCTCCACGGTTTACTGGTTGCCTTACCTTGCAGACTTGTGCAGTCCTGGAGCACCTCTCCTGATGTTTGCTGCAGCCTGGATTCACTCACCAAAGCAATACACACTCCCTCTGGTATCTATTGCAGCTGTGCAGCCTATCACTGCAACCTAGACTTGCATTCACTCATTGGAGCAGTACCTTCACACCCCCCTCCGGGGATTGGCCCGCTGGCCTTTAAGTACTGTCTTCCCATAATGCTCCCTGCCGAGCATAGTCCTTACTGGATGTCACTTACTGTTCTGCCACAAGCCCTCGCTTGTTCCTGTCTCTCATGCTGAAGCGGAGTATTCTCCTTGTTGTCTGCAGCTCCAGGTTTCCTAAGGCCGGCTGCTATATTCATGCAGCGGTCTGCTCCAGTCTCCTGTGTTGTAGCTGAGTACTCTTCTTGTTGACTTCAGCTCCTTGTTTCCTGTGACCGGCTGCTATATTCACGCAGCGGTCTGCTCCTGTTCTCCAGTGCTGAAGCAGAGGTTTCGTCGCTGCGTCCTTCAGCCTCCTGGATTCCTGCACAGAAGCGGAGGTTTCGTCCCTACGTCCTTCAGCTTCTTGGACTCCTGCACTGCAGCGGTGGTTTCCCTGTCTTTCTATAGCTTCCTGGTTCCTGGGGCCTACTCTTTCCCTAATCTAGAGAGGCCGTGTCCTGGTTCCTGCGCTGTTACAGAGGATTCCCCAGGCCGCTCAGGACTCTTGCGCTGTAGCACTGGTTCACCCGTGCAGCTAAGCGGTGTGCTACGCTGGTCTGCTTACCATCTCCTGTGACCAGCACCATGGGCCATGGCCGTCGCTCGCGCAGAGCCCAACCCCGCGCTCCTAAGCTGAAGCGGGGTTCTCCTGACTACATGTTGCCAAACTCTTGCTTGAACAATGTTTATCCTGATATCTCGAGCCCTGACCCTGGCTTGTACAACGACGACGCTGTCTTCTCCTATCCTGATCCTGCGATGTACGACAACGAACTGCGCAATCCGGATCAGCCTGCACGGTCTCAGGTCGGTGCTTTTACAACCCCACCTCAGCCTCGTGGTCCGACCCAGGTTTGTGGCAAGGACAATCGTGACAGTATGCTCGGCCGCACAAACTCGGACCGCCCTGTGGTGAGGGTTGGTAAGTTTCTATCTGAAAGCCTGTCCCGGCCTGTAAACCAGTCCCAGTCTGAATACCAGTTTCTATGCGAGATAATACCCCTGATTGAAGATCTGATTGTGTTCGTAGGTTTAACCCCTTTGCAAAATAAATGCCGTAATGATCTCATGATGAAGGTTTACCGCCTCCGGGACTTAAAACAACCGCTGGCCGCTTGTATTTGCTTTCCTGGTGAACCTTTAACCTGGGAGAATGTGTACCCTTTAGAACTGGACGACGCCCGAAAGGAACTCTCTTCCCTGGCCTTGTCTTTAGACATTCATATAGCACATGAGGACCCTCTCTTCATGTTAGCTTATGCCCAAAAAACACTCCATATCCTTTCCATGACATTGGACATTTGCATAAAGGAACAGGATCCTCCCCTCGCCAGCTTCACTGCCGCATGTCTGTATCCCTGGTCTACCACGGATCCTTGCCCTGATAGTATGGCCGGGTTCTCTGACACCAATGATATGTCTACGTTAACCCCTGCCTATCAGTCCTGTGAGGTCCCCCTGGAGGATACATATGTCTCTTTACCCAACACTAAGGTTCTAGTATCAGAGAATAAGTTTCTTAGTTCTCCTATTTCTAGCTCAGAAGCCCTCTCTCTAGGTTTTGAGGGTTTCCCAGCTTTAACCTCTGCTAGGCAGTCCTGTGCGCTTTCCCCGTCAGAGAAAGAATCCCTAAATTCTGTCCCCAGGGTCATTTCTGTATTAACCCCTGAGGGGCAGCTCTCTGAGTCTCCTTTGATAATTCCCTGTTCTCTGCCAGCCATGGTTACGCCCCTAGCTCTAGAGGAGAGATTCCTTGTCTCTCCTAGTACAGAGAAAAGATTTCCTGTGTTTTACTCTCAGGCACTGTCTGCATTAACCCCTGTAAATTCTTGCTGCCTCCAAGTTAATGCCTTCGTTTTAGCCTCAGAGAATGAATCCACAAGTCAGACAGCAGAGGTTGCATTGAGGGATTCCCATAACCGTACGGAGTCCTTAGATATTCTTTGCTATAAATCCCCTGCTTCAGCTCAAGTTTCCGTAGTTTCGCCTCCGGAGACTTCGGCTAAAGTTTTGGTTTCTGATAAAAGTAGTCAGGAGTCAGGTTTTTCCCTAAGCTTGGTCGCAGAGTTCCTTCTCCCGGGTATTTCACTGAACCAGCCTGTCGCCCACATAGCGGTGATCCCTGCTTCAGCGCATAGTTCCCATATTAGGGAGTCTGCAGTAATTTCTGGTTTCCCAGACATTCCTTACCAAATAAACAGAAAACACAGCGCACAACGCTCATAGTGCATTAAATGATATCTTTAGTAACCAAAATAAAAAGGTAAGTATTGTGCGTACATAAAAGTAAAATTAAACAAGCATTTCAGGGTTATTGTTACCCAACACCAACGGACGCCTGTGATGGTCTCGTGGCTCTCTCCTTCTCACTCCAACAACCTCGGTGTAGGGCCTGGAAAATCTCCACTCCAATCGCTGGTATTTCAGCCTCTCGCCTAACGGAGAGGCTAGTGCAGTCTTAGCAGTCCAGAAAGACCTCCGCTTGTCTGTGTTATGCCCGTCACTGCATCAGTCTCGTTTGCAATGGAGCAGCGGAGCGCACGCTGTTTCGGCGTCCTGGTTGAACACTTCCGGGTCTGTGACGTCACAAAAGCCGCGAGACTTCGTCGCAAGTCTTACAAGACACCGGATCGGTTCTCTGGGAGTGCTGGGATACAGAGGGTTCGCAATGTTCTTAGTCCAACGCGTTTCGAAACCGCATGGGTCTCTTCATCAGGGAATAAAGACTAATCAGTCTATTGGCATTTAAATACCCCTCGTGCGTCACTAATTGGTCCCTCTATGAAGGATTTAAGCCAATCGCAACGCAGCGGGGAGGAGTCACAAAAGCTCCATGGCAACTGAGAATGCATCCTAACAAAACAAACTAAAATCAACTTTATTTATACAAATATTAACAGACAATTTATAAACGGTGACTCTAAAATAAAGAAAAAAGAATTAGTACACACTAATATGAACAGATGTAATTGAACTTATATAAAATGATTTTTACATACCAACAAAATTGTATTTGAAAAAGAAGCACGAGCTAAAAAATCAATGGAACTTAAAACCATAAAATACAATTAATATGGATTATAAAATTTTTTTTGGATATAAAAAATCTTTATGAATATAATCTAAAAAAGCCAGCTCAGAATAAAGATGTTAAATATAGATACATAACCTAGCTACATCACCAGTATGAGGTGGTCAGTAAAGGGACCATATATCTATATCCTCATTGAGGCCTCCCGGATATAATGTGCCCAATTTATATATCCAGAAGGTCTCTTGATAGGATAAATCCTTAACCCTGTCCCCACCCCTTCTGCTCCTAGGGACATGTTTGATACCCTTAAAGCGCAGGGACATGGGGTCTTTATTATGGTGTAGGGCATAGTGTTTAGAGAGGCTATGGGTTAACAGACCATTCTTTATGTTCCGTATATGTTCCTGTATACGCGTTTTTAATTGGCGCTTAGTGCGCCCTACATAGAACAAGCCACAGGGGCATTCAATTAAGTATACAATATGATCCGAATTACAATTGATAAAATCTGATATTTTGTAAATTTCCTCAGTTTTAGGACAGATAAAAGTTTTACTATTAGAATGTAAGTGTTTGCACACTGAACATTTTCCACATTTGAAGTTTCCACAAGGTTTTTTAGCATTTAACCATCTTTTTTCTCCCACAGTTGCAACTTTGATATTTATGTCACTAGGGGACAGAGCATTTTTTAATTTTTTTGCTCTTCTATATATGAACCTTGGGAACTTAGAAATGTGTGTCCCCAAAATTGGGTCGTTTGACAGGATTGACCAGTGCTTCTTTACAATTTTCTCTATATATGAAGTCATAGAATTAAAATTTGTAATAAAGGCAACATTACATTTCTCCTCACTTTTAATTTGTGTCTTTTTGTGTTTAATTTTTGGAACTAGCATTTGTTTTCTATCTATTTTTCTCACCCTATCAAGATCATCGGTAAGTTTTTTGAGATGATAACCTCTTTCTAGGAATCTTGAGGTTAAATCACCAGCCTGTTTTTCAAAGTCTGTGTCCAAACTACAGTTTTTTCTCAACCTGTAAAATTGGCCCCCAGGTATGTTCTGAATCCAAGATCTTTTATGGTTACTGGAGGCCATCAGGAGGTTGTTTGAATCCACATCCTTGAAGTGAGTTTTGCTTATAAGGTCTCCCTCATCAGACACCCTCAAATTTAAATCCAAGAAGTTAATTTCCTTGACACTTTCCACATGGGTAAAGGTCAAATTTCTATTGTTACTGTTTATGTACTTCAAAAAAAGACTTACAGAATATTGATCCCCATCCCACAGACAAATAATGTCATCTATAAAGCGACGCCAAATAATAATATTTCCTCTAAAGGGATTATTGTTAAGGATGCAGTTATGCTCCCATTCTCCCATATACAGGTTTGCGAAACTGGGGGCAAATCTAGTGCCCATAGCAGTTCCGCAAACCTGCAGGAAGAATCCCTCCAGAAACATGAAGTAGTTGTGTTTTAGGATAAAATGGATAGAATCCAAAATAAAATTTTTATTCAAATCATGTAATTCAGCATCGCTAGATAGAATTTTTTTTACAGAAGCTAGGCCCTGTTGATGTGGTATATTTGTGTATAGGGCCTGCACGTCACATGTTAACCACCTGTACGAATCCTTCCACTCTAAATCTTGTAGTAAGTTGAGCAGTGATGTGGAATCCCTTAGATGGGAGGGGAGTTTTTCGACATAGGGTTGCAAAAAGTGGTCAACATACTGGGACAAGTTAGCTGTTAGACTATTAATTCCCGAAATTATCGGTCTGCCTGGGGGATTTGTTATAGACTTGTGGGTTTTTGGGAGGTGATAAAATATCGGGATCTTGGGGGAGCTGGTGAACAAAAATTCATACTCAGTCTTGGTTATAACACCAGAATTTAATGCTTGATCCAATAAAGATCTAAGTAGATTTAGAAAATCCAATGTTGGATCTTTTTTAAGTCTAGAGTATGAAGTGGTGTCATTCAGGAGTCGCAAAGCTTCTCCTTCATAATCCTTTCGGTTCTATAGAACGACACCGCCTCCCTTATCCGCCTGTCTTATTATCAAGTTATTATTCTCCTTTAAGAATTTTAATGCTAGCGTTTCTTTTTTAGTGAGGTTATGCTTTATATCAATTGACTTCATATTGTTACTCAATAGAGTGAAGTCATTATTAACCATGTTGAAAAAGGTCTCAACATGATGACCTTTAGAATGGGAGGGGTAAAAGTTTGATTTCCCCTTAAAGTGCGTGTGCCTCAAGCTTTGTATGGGTTCTATATTCTCACCTATAACAACCTCAGGTGGAATAGTGGAAACTTCCATTTTATTTGGAACTTCATTACCTTCCATATCTAATTTAATAAAATGCCTTTTTAATGTGAGGTTTCGCATAAATTTTTGGAGGTCAGTGTATAATTGGAATGAGTTCGGTAGGCATGAGCGTGAAAAGGTCAAACCCCTGTCTAGGACTTTCTTTTGATCAGTGGTTAAAATTACTGAGGATAAATTAAAAATTCCACGAGAGGGAGATGTCACACATCTTTCTCGTAGCCTCTTTTCTTTAATTCTGGCCCCTCCTCTAATTCCTCTTCTGGTAGGGTTCTTTTCTTTTTCTCCCCTAACCGAGATTTTTGAGAGGTTTCCACAACCTCCCCCTTCCTTTGTGGATCTAAATGTCTTTTTCTGACTGAATCCAAAAAAGAAGACGGGGAATGCTGGGCTGGTGGTTGGGTTTTAGCAATAGGTGTATAGGGTCTATTATCCCTATGTGTATCAAATTCTTTCTGGCCGTATCTAAAATTGGGGATATAATTCCTCCCTTTATAATTGGGATTTCTAAAATGCCCTTCATGTCTAGGAGGAGGGAAGTGTTCATCAAATCTAGGGGGACCTCTTCTCTCCCCATAATATTGATTCTCCCATCCTCTATTTTCAGGGTGGAAATTGGGGTTTGGATATCTATGTGTGTTATTTACTCTATTTTGTGAATAGGAAGAATCCCTGCCTTCTCTATTTTGAGATTGAGTTTTGGAGGGTCTACCCCTCTCTACATCTTTCGCCCAATTTCTCTGTCTGTTATTGTCGTAATCAGACTTATCCCTGTAAAATTTCTCGTGCTTTTTCTTCAAAATTTCCCCCTCCGCATGCTCGAGCTTCATGCGGAGGTCATGTTCCAATTCTGAGCAGTCATGTTCTATTACAAGTGGCTCAAGTAATTTAATAACATCTGTTACCTCTTTATCAATAATTTTTAATGACTTGGTTCTTTCATAGATAATTAATTTCATGAGGGCCATGGAACAGTCATCCAAGATTCTGTTCCACTCCTTCATGAAGTGTACATCATCTTTACCGAAAGTAGGTAGTTTTTTAATACGTAGGCCTCTAGGGGCCCTTTCACATTCTACATATTTTTGAATTGTTCTTTTTTCAAGATACAATTTATTTTCGGTCAAGAGTAATTGTTCTAAAACTTTAAAATGCTTCTCAACTGAACCCCTCGTATCCTCACTCTCAGGGGCCACTACATGGTTATCAGAGAATAGTAAATCAAAATTAACATCACGTTTCTGTCTGCAGTTTACCAGACTCCACACCATATTGGAGGAGGGGTGACAGGTAGAAATGAAAGTGTGCAGCACCAAGAGCAATAGAGTAGTGACAAAGGTGACAAAGAAAAGGTGCGCAACAACAATAAATGAGTGACGTGATGAATGTGATACAATAAAATGGGTGACCTTGTATATAAATTGAAATAAATGGAGCGTCTGCAGCTGTGACACCAGGGATGGCTCTAGTCCCCCCTATATGCACACAAAAAAACAGAAAACACAGCGCACAACGCTCATAGTGCATTAAATGATATCTTTAGTAACCAAAATAAAAAGGTAAGTATTGTGCGTACATAAAAGTAAAATTAAACAAGCATTTCAGGGTTATTGTTACCCAACACCAACGGACGCCTGTGATGGTCTCGTGGCTCTCTCCTTCTCACTCCAACAACCTCGGTGTAGGGCCTGGAAAATCTCCACTCCAATCGCTGGTATTTCAGCCTCTCGCCTAACGGAGAGGCTAGTGCAGTCTCAGCAGTCCAGAAAGACCTCCGCTTGTCTGTGTTATGCCCGTCACTGCATCAGTCTCGTTTGCAATGGAGCAGCGGAGCGCACGCTGTTTCGGCGTCCTGGTTGAACACTTCCGGGTCTGTGACGTCACAAAAGCCGCGAGACTTCGTCGCAAGTCTTACAAGACACCGGATCGGTTCTCTGGGAGTGCTGGGATACAGAGGGTTCGCAATGTTCTTAGTCCAACGCGTTTCGAAACCGCATGGGTCTCTTCATCAGGGAATAAAGACTAATCAGTCTATTGGCATTTAAATACCCCTCGTGCGTCACTAATTGGTCCCTTTATTAAGGATTTAAGCCAATCGCAACGCAGCGGGGAGGAGTCACAAAAGCTCCATGGCAACTGAGAATGCATCCTAACAAAACAAACTAAAATCAACTTTATTTATACAAATATTAACAGACAATTTATAAACGGTGACTCTAAAATAAAGAAAAAAGAATTAGTACACACTAATATGAACAGATGTAATTGAACTTATATAAAATGATTTTTACATACCAACAAAATTGTATTTGAAAAAGAAGCACGAGCTAAAAAATCAATGGAACTTAAAACCATAAAATACAATTAATATGGATTATAAAAATTTTTTTGGATATAAAAAATCTTTATGAATATAATCTAAAAAAGCCAGCTCAGAATAAAGATGTTAAATATAGATACATAACCTAGCTACATCACCAGTATGAGGTGGTCAGTAAAGGGACCATATATCTATATCCTCATTGAGGCCTCCCGGATATAATGTGCCCAATTTATATATCCAGAAGGTCTCTTGATAGGATAAATCCTTAACCCTGTCCCCACCCCTTCTGCTCCTAGGGACATGTTTGATACCCTTAAAGCGCAGGGACATGGGGTCTTTATTATGGTGTAGGGCATAGTGTTTAGAGAGGCTATGGGTTAACAGACCATTCTTTATGTTCCGTATATGTTCCTGTATACGCGTTTTTAATTGGCGCTTAGTGCGCCCTACATAGAACAAGCCACAGGGGCATTCAATTAAGTATACAATATGATCCGAATTACAATTGATAAAATCTGATATTTCGTAAATTTCCTCAGTTTTAGGACAGATAAAAGTTTTACTATTAGAATGTAAGTGTTTGCACACTGAACATTTTCCACATTTGAAGTTTCCACAAGGTTTTTTAGCATTTAACCATCTTTTTTCTCCCACAGTTGCAACTTTGATATTTATGTCACTAGGGGACAGAGCATTTTTTAATTTTTTTGCTCTTCTATATATGAACCTTGGGAACTTAGAAATGTGTGTCCCCAAAATTGGGTCGTTTGACAGGATTGACCAGTGCTTCTTTACAATTTTCTCTATATATGAAGTCATAGAATTAAAATTTGTAATAAAGGCAACATTACATTTCTCCTCACTTTTAATTTGTGTCTTTTTGTGTTTAATTTTTGGAACTAGCATTTGTTTTCTATCTATTTTTCTCACCCTATCAAGATCATCGGTAAGTTTTTTGAGATGATAACCTCTTTCTAGGAATCTTGAGGTTAAATCACCAGCCTGTTTTTCAAAGTCTGTGTCCAAACTACAGTTTTTTCTCAACCTGTAAAATTGGCCCCCAGGTATGTTCTGAATCCAAGATCTTTTATGGTTACTGGAGGCCATCAGGAGGTTGTTTGAATCCACATCCTTGAAGTGAGTTTTGCTTATAAGGTCTCCCTCATCAGACACCCTCAAATTTAAATCCAAGAAGTTAATTTCCTTGACACTTTCCACATGGGTAAAGGTCAAATTTCTATTGTTACTGTTTATGTACTTCAAAAAAAGACTTACAGAATATTGATCCCCATCCCACAGACAAATAATGTCATCTATAAAGCGACGCCAAATAATAATATTTCCTCTAAAGGGATTATTGTTAAGGATGCAGTTATGCTCCCATTCTCCCATATACAGGTTTGCGAAACTGGGGGCAAATCTAGTGCCCATAGCAGTTCCGCAAACCTGCAGGAAGAATCCCTCCAGAAACATGAAGTAGTTGTGTTTTAGGATAAAATGGATAGAATCCAAAATAAAATTTTTATTCAAATCATGTAATTCAGCATCGCTAGATAGAATTTTTTTTACAGAAGCTAGGCCCTGTTGATGTGGTATATTTGTGTATAGGGCCTGCACGTCACATGTTAACCACCTGTACGAATCCTTCCACTCTAAATCTTGTAGTAAGTTGAGCAGTGATGTGGAATCCCTTAGATGGGAGGGGAGTTTTTCGACATAGGGTTGCAAAAAGTGGTCAACATACTGGGACAAGTTAGCTGTTAGACTATTAATTCCCGAAATTATCGGTCTGCCTGGGGGATTTGTTATAGACTTGTGGGTTTTTGGGAGGTGATAAAATATCGGGATCTTGGGGGAGCTGGTGAACAAAAATTCATACTCAGTCTTGGTTATAACACCAGAATTTAATGCTTGATCCAATAAAGATCTAAGTAGATATAGAAAATACAATGTTGGATCTTTTTTAAGTCTAGAGTATGAAGTGGTGTCATTCAGGAGTCGCAAAGCTTCTCCTTCATAATCCTTTCGGTTCTATAGAACGACACCGCCTCCCTTATCCGCCTGTCTTATTATCAAGTTATTATTCTCCTTTAAGAATTTTAATGCTAGCGTTTCTTTTTTAGTGAGGTTATGCTTTATATCAATTGACTTCATATTGTTACTCAATAGAGTGAAGTCATTATTAACCATGTTGAAAAAGGTCTCAACATGATGACCTTTAGAATGGGAGGGGTAAAAGTTTGATTTCCCCTTAAAGTGCGTGTGCCTCAAGCTTTGTATGGGTTCTATATTCTCACCTATAACAACCTCAGGTGGAATAGTGGAAACTTCCATTTTATTTGGAACTTCATTACCTTCCATATCTAATTTAATAAAATGCCTTTTTAATGTGAGGTTTCGCATAAATTTTTGGAGGTCAGTGTATAATTGGAATGAGTTCGGTAGGCATGAGCGTGAAAAGGTCAAACCCCTGTCTAGGACTTTCTTTTGATCAGTGGTTAAAATTACTGAGGATAAATTAAAAATTCCACGAGAGGGAGATGTCACACATCTTTCTCGTAGCCTCTTTTCTTTAATTCTGGCCCCTCCTCTAATTCCTCTTCTGGTAGGGTTCTTTTCTTTTTCTCCCCTAACCGAGATTTTTGAGAGGTTTCCACAACCTCCCCCTTCCTTTGTGGATCTAAATGTCTTTTTCTGACTGAATCCAAAAAAGAAGACGGGGAATGCTGGGCTGGTGGTTGGGTTTTAGCAATAGGTGTATAGGGTCTATTATCCCTATGTGTATCAAATTCTTTCTGGCCGTATCTAAAATTGGGGATATAATTCCTCCCTTTATAATTGGGATTTCTAAAATGCCCTTCATGTCTAGGAGGAGGGAAGTGTTCATCAAATCTAGGGGGACCTCTTCTCTCCCCATAATATTGATTCTCCCATCCTCTATTTTCAGGGTGGAAATTGGGGTTTGGATATCTATGTGTGTTATTTACTCTATTTTGTGAATAGGAAGAATCCCTGCCTTCTCTATTTTGAGATTGAGTTTTGGAGGGTCTACCCCTCTCTACATCTTTCGCCCAATTTCTCTGTCTGTTATTGTCGTAATCAGACTTATCCCTGTAAAATTTCTCGTGCTTTTTCTTCAAAATTTCCCCCTCCGCATGCTCGAGCTTCATGCGGAGGTCATGTTCCAATTCTGAGCAGTCATGTTCTATTACAAGTGGCTCAAGTAATTTAATAACATCTGTTACCTCTTTATCAATAATTTTTAATGACTTGGTTCTTTCATAGATAATTAATTTCATGAGGGCCATGGAACAGTCATCCAAGATTCTGTTCCACTCCTTCATGAAGTGTACATCATCTTTACCGAAAGTAGGTAGTTTTTTAATACGTAGGCCTCTAGGGGCCCTTTCACATTCTACATATTTTTGAATTGTTCTTTTTTCAAGATACAATTTATTTTCGGTCAAGAGTAATTGTTCTAAAACTTTAAAATGCTTCTCAACTGAACCCCTCGTATCCTCACTCTCAGGGGCCACTACATGGTTATCAGAGAATAGTAAATCAAAATTAACATCACGTTTCTGTCTGCAGTTTACCAGACTCCACACCATATTGGAGGAGGGGTGACAGGTAGAAATGAAAGTGTGCAGCACCAAGAGCAATAGAGTAGTGACAAAGGTGACAAAGAAAAGGTGCGCAACAACAATAAATGAGTGACGTGATGAATGTGATACAATAAAATGGGTGACCTTGTATATAAATTGAAATAAATGGAGCGTCTGCAGCTGTGACACCAGGGATGGCTCTAGTCCCCCCTATATGCACACAAAAAAACAGAAAACACAGCGCACAACGCTCATAGTGCATTAAATGATATCTTTAGTAACCAAAATAAAAAGGTAAGTATTGTGCGTACATAAAAGTAAAATTAAACAAGCATTTCAGGGTTATTGTTACCCAACACCAACGGACGCCTGTGATGGTCTCGTGGCTCTCTCCTTCTCACTCCAACAACCTCGGTGTAGGGCCTGGAAAATCTCCACTCCAATCGCTGGTATTTCAGCCTCTCGCCTAACGGAGAGGCTAGTGCAGTCTCAGCAGTCCAGAAAGACCTCCGCTTGTCTGTGTTATGCCCGTCACTGCATCAGTCTCGTTTGCAATGGAGCAGCGGAGCGCACGCTGTTTCGGCGTCCTGGTTGAACACTTCCGGGTCTGTGACGTCACAAAAGCCGCGAGACTTCGTCGCAAGTCTTACAAGACACCGGATCGGTTCTCTGGGAGTGCTGGGATACAGAGGGTTCGCAATGTTCTTAGTCCAACGCGTTTCGAAACCGCATGGGTCTCTTCATCAGGGAATAAAGACTAATCAGTCTATTGGCATTTAAATACCCCTCGTGCGTCACTAATTGGTCCCTTTATTAAGGATTTAAGCCAATCGCAACGCAGCGGGGAGGAGTCACAAAAGCTCCATGGCAACTGAGAATGCATCCTAACAAAACAAACTAAAATCAACTTTATTTATACAAATATTAACAGACAATTTATAAACGGTGACTCTAAAATAAAGAAAAAAGAATTAGTACACACTAATATGAACAGATGTAATTGAACTTATATAAAATGATTTTTGCATACCAACAAAATTGTATTTGAAAAAGAAGCACGAGCTAAAAAATCAATGGAACTTAAAACCATAAAATACAATTAATATGGATTATAAATTTTTTTTTGGATATAAAAAATCTTTATGAATATAATCTAAAAAAGCCAGCTCAGAATAAAGATGTTAAATATACAGTAGATACATAACCTAGCTACATCACCAGTATGAGGTGGTCAGTAAAGGGACCATATATCTATATCCTCATTGAGGCCTCCCGGATATAATGTGCCCAATTTATATATCCAGAAGGTCTCTTGATAGGATAAATCCTTAACCCTGTCCCCACCCCTTCTGCTCCTAGGGACATGTTTGATACCCTTAAAGCGCAGGGACATGGGGTCTTTATTATGGTGTAGGGCATAGTGTTTAGAGAGGCTATGGGTTAACAGACCATTCTTTATGTTCCGTATATGTTCCTGTATACGCGTTTTTAATTGGCGCTTAGTGCGCCCTACATAGAACAAGCCACAGGGGCATTCAATTAAGTATACTATATGATCCGAATTACAATTGATAAAATCTGATATTTCGTAAATTTCCTCAGTTTTAGGACAGATAAAAGTTTTACTATTAGAATGTAAGTGTTTGCACACTGAACATTTTCCACATTTGAATTTTCCACAAGGTTTTTTAGCATTTAACCATCTTTTTTCTCCCACAGTTGCAATTTTGATATTTATGTCACTAGGGGAAAGAGCATTTTTTAAATTTTTTGCTCTTCTATATATGAACCTTGGGAACTTAGAAATGTGTGTCCCCAAAATTGGGTCGTTTGACAGGATTGACCAGTGCTTCTTTACAATTTTCTCTATATATGAAGTCATAGAATTAAAATTTGTAATAAAGGCAACATTACATTTCTCCTCACTTTTAATTTGTGTCTTTTTGTGTTTAATTTTTGGAACTAGCATTTGTTTTCTATCTATTTTTCTCACCCTATCAAGATCATCGGTAAGTTTTTTGAGATGATAACCTCTTTCTAGGAATCTTGAGGTTAAATCACCAGCCTGTTTTTCAAAGTCTGTGTCCAAACTACAGTTTTTTCTCAACCTGTAAAATTGGCCCCCAGGTATGTTCTGAATCCAAGATCTTTTATGGTTACTGGAGGCCATCAGGAGGTTGTTTGAATCCACAGCCTTGAAGTGAGTTTTGCTTATAAGGTCTCCCTCATCAGACACCCTCAAATTTAAATCCAAGAAGTTAATTTCCTTGACACTTTCCACATGGGTAAAGGTCAAATTTCTATTGTTACTGTTTATGTACTTCAAAAAAAGACTTACAGAATATTGATCCCCATCCCACAGACAAATAATGTCATCTATAAAGCGACGCCAAATAATAATATTTCCTCTAAAGGGATTATTGTTAAGGATGCAGTTATGCTCCCATTCTCCCATATACAGGTTTGCGAAACTGGGGGCAAATCTAGTGCCCATAGCAGTTCCGCAAACCTGCAGGAAGAATCCCTCCAGAAACATGAAGTAGTTGTGTTTTAGGATAAAATGGATAGAATCCAAAATAAAAATTTTATTCAAATCATGTAATTCAGCATCGCTAGATAGAAATTTTTTTACAGAAGCTAGGCCCTGTTGATGTGGTATATTTGTGTATAGGGCCTGCACGTCACATGTTAACCACCTGTACGAATCCTTCCACTCTAAATCTTGTAGTAAGTTGAGCAGTGATGTGGAATCCCTTAGATGGGAGGGGAGTTTTTCGACATAGGGTTGCAAAAAGTGGTCAACATACTGGGACAAGTTAGCTGTTAGACTATTAATTCCCGAAATTATCGGTCTGCCTGGGGGATTTGTTATAGACTTGTGGGTTTTTGGGAGGTGATAAAATATCGGGATCATGGGGGAGCTGGTGAACAAAAATTCATACTCAGTCTTGGTTATAACACCAGAATTTAATGCTTGATCCAATAAAGATCTAAGTAGATTTAGAAAATCCAATGTTGGATCTTTTTTAAGTCTAGAGTATGAAGTGGTGTCATTCAGGAGTCGCAAAGCTTCTCCTTCATAATCCTTTCGGTTCTGTAGAACGACACCGCCTCCCTTATCCGCCTGTCTTATTATCAAGTTATTATTCTCCTTTAAGAATTTTAATGCTAGCGTTTCTTTTTTAGTGAGGTTATGCTTTATATCAATTGACTTCATATTATTACTCAATAGAGTGAAGTCATTATTAACCATGTTGAAAAAGGTCTCAACATGATGACCTTTAGAATGGGAGGGGTAAAAGTTTGATTTCCCCTTAAAGTGCGTATGCCTCAAGCTTTGTATGGGTTCTATATTCTCACCTATAACAACCTCAGGTGGAATAGTGGAAACTTCCATTTTATTTGGAACTTCATTACCTTCCATATCTAATTTAATAAAATGCCTTTTTAATGTGAGGTTTCGCATAAATTTTTGGAGGTCAGTGTATAATTGGAATGAGTTCGGTAGGCATGAGCGTGAAAAGGTCAAACCCCTGTCTAGGACTTTCTTTTGATCAGTAGTTAAAATAACTGAGGATAAATTAAAAATTCCACGAGAGGGAGATGTCACACATCTTTCTCGTAGCCTCTTTTCTTTAATTCTGGCCCCTCCTCTAATTCCTCTTCTGGTAGGGTTCTTTTCTTTTTCTCCCCTAACCGAGATTTTTGAGAGGTTTCCACAACCTCCCCCTTCCTTTGTGGATCTAAATCACAGGCGTCCGTTGGTGTTGGGTAACAATAACCCTGAAATGCTTGTTTAATTTTACTTTTATGTACGCACAATACTTACCTTTTTATTTTGGTTACTAAAGATATCATTTAATGCACTATGAGCGTTGTGCGCTGTGTTTTCTGTTTTTTTGTGTGCATATAGGGGGGACTAGAGCCATCCCTGGTGTCACAGCTGCAGACGCTCCATTTATTTCAATTTATATACAAGGTCACCCATTTTATTGTATCACATTCATCACGTCACTCATTTATTGTTGTTGCGCACCTTTTCTTTGTCACCTTTGTCACTATTCCTTACCAAATACCTACTTCAGAGACCAGTACAGTTTTAATTAACCCCCGGGTACTGTCTGAGTCCTCCTCCTCTTTAAGCTTAGGGTTAAAAGCATACAGTAGTCTGTATGTCCCTCCTGGGGTTCATATTGTGTTCCCAGGAATGTTTGCTGACGCACGGTTTTCGCCCAAAAGTGACGCCTTTTCATATAGACTAGTAAGAAACCCACACACTGTTTCTCCTTTCTCTGAATTGTGTCTTACTGGTTTTGAAACTCTGAGAGGTAGTGTTTCTCCTTCAGATTCTGAATCTCTTCCTACGATGGTTATTCTGGCTGAGGGTTCCCCTGATTTCTCTCTCCAGGTTTATCCTCCAGAGATCTGCATATCTGGGGTCACTCCCTTTGTATTGTCTGAGACCATCATGCCTATTTTACAAGTCCTGGGGTTTAAATCTGAGCTATTTAGCTGTCCTGCATTTGCTGAAACTCTGTCCCTCAGTACTGTGTCTAAATTTGCCCCAGCAACTATTGGGTTACTCTGGGAGGAGATTAAAGCTCCTGTCTTAAAGGGTATTTTTTCTCACATGTCCAGCAAATCTAGAACCTCAGTAATTGTTTCTAAGTCACTTATCAATACATCTGATTTTTTCTCTAATCAAACCCAGACACCCTCACTATCGGTTAGGAGTCCTGTGATCTGAGATTTTGCACTAGAAAACACACCTATTCATGTTTTTGTCAGGTTAGGTACCCCTGTGGTTAGGTCCATTGCAGTTTCGGAAAAGACTCCTTGTACTCCTAAGGTGCCTGTCATTAAGAGTTTTCATAGTTCATACTTGCTGCTTGTTGATTCTCAGATCCCTGTCACTGAGGTACAGACTTCAGCTTCTGATGTTAGCTTCCCTCCCGCCACTACCCTGGCTCTGCCTTTTTCTCAAGATACTGACATGAAAATCCCAAGGTCTATTCCTGATTCCCTGACAATACTATCTTCCAATGAAGATTTCCCAGTATTGGAGTGCGCTACTGTTGGTTGCTTCTCTGCTCCTGCCAAACCATGGTTTTGTCCCTCGGAATTTTCGGTTGCCCCTGTTATTTCCTCTCAGTTGGAAATACTCTGTACGTATCCCAAGATTTCGGTCCCTATGCCTGGTTTACTGCTTGCCTTGTCACCTTCCATACCAATACCGGGAGATGCTTCCAACCAGCCTATACCCTTACTAACCATTTCCTGGGAGCCTTCTAGAGGAAAAATTCCTCGCAAATTCCAACATGCAGTGGTCAGCCAAGACTTTTTCTGTTACAAAGTTCCTCCTGGTGTATTCGATCAACTATCAGGGCCGCTGATCCTAGATTCAGGTTCTTTTATTAAAGACTGGGCTTTCAGTGGGGGTTCTTCTACCGTTTCTGCTCTGGAACTCTCTGGTTCTTCACAGCCCTGGATTTCCAAGACATTTTGCGAGGCGAGCCATGTACCAAGGATGTTTCTTCCATCAATCTCATATCCTAGAACTGTTCTCACCAAAGAACTGCTCGTTTACGGATGCGTTTTCTACCTAAAGAATTTTAGGAACAACTCAATGTCCCCAAGGCCCATGGATGGTCCTGTCTGGCCACAGTTCTCACCGGGGGGTGGGGGTACACTAAGGACTAATCATGAGTCTCTGGAGTACGACTCTAACCCCAATCCTAGACGGTTCAGCAACAATTCCCGGTCCTCCAACTCTATGAGTGCTCATGTTCGCCCGGAGGTCTCGCGTGAAGGGGGGGGTACTGTAAGGAATCCGCTCCACGGTTTACTGGTTGCCTTACCTTGCAGACTTGTGCAGTCCTGGAGCACCTCTCCTGATGTTTGCTGCAGCCTGGATTCACTCACCAAAGCAATACACACTCCCTCTGGTATCTATTGCAGCTGTGCAGCCTATCACTGCAACCTAGACTTGCATTCACTCATTGGAGCAGTACCTTCACACCCCCCTCCGGGGATTGGCCCGCTGGCCTTTAAGTACTGTCTTCCCATAATGCTCCCTGCCGAGCATAGTCCTTACTGGATGTCACTTACTGTTCTGCCACAAGCCCTCGCTTGTTCCTGTCTCTCATGCTAAAGCGGAGTATCCTCCTTGTTGTCTGCAGCTCCAGGTTTCCTAAGGCCGGCTGCTATATTCATGCAGCGGTCTGCTCCAGTCTCCTGTGTTGTAGCTGAGTACTCTTCTTGTTGACTTCAGCTCCTTGTTTCCTGTGAACGGCTGCTATATTCACGCAGCGGTCTGCTCCTGTTCTCCAGTGCTGAAGCAGAGGTTTCGTCGCTGCGTCCTTCAGCCTCCTGGATTCCTGCACAGAAGCGGAGGTTTCATCCCTACGTCCTTCAGCTTCTTGGATTCCTGCACTGCAGCGGTGGTTTCCCTGTCTTTCTATAGCTTCCTGGTTCCTGGGGCCTACTCTTTCCCTAATCTAGAGAGGCCGTGTCCTAGTTCCTGCGCTGTTACAGAGGATTCCCCAGGCCGCTCAGGACTCTTGCGCTGTAGCACTGGTTCACCCGTGCAGCTAAGCAGTGTGCTACGCTGGTCTGCTTACCATCTTCTGTGACCAGCACCATGGGCCATGGCCGTCGCTCGCGCAGAGCCCAACCCCGCGCTCCTAAGCTGAAGCGGGGTTCTCCTGACTACATGTTGCCAAACTCTTGCTTGAACAATGTTTATCCTGATATCTCGAGCCCTGACCCTGGCTTGTACAACGACGACGCTGTCTTCTCCTATCCTGATCCTGCGATGTACGACAACGAACTGCGCAATCCGGATCAGCCTGCGCGGTCTCAGGTCGGTGCTTTTACAACCCCACCTCAGCCTCGTGGTCCGACCCAGGTTTGTGGCGAGCACAATCGTGACAAATACATAATACATCATACAAAATACATTTGTCTCAATGGTGTGTGACTTACTGATTTCAAAGTTCTATAGCAAAATTTCAATCTAATTATTGTTCAATTTGTTTAAACATTAATCTAACTGTCGTACAATTGTGACAGACATAAATCATATCGTTCACTCATTGTTAACAAATGAAATCTACAGTGGGGTAGATACAGGCTATGGTAAAAGCAATATATCCATAAAAGTTGATGCTATAGTAGCATTTTCATGTGCATTGTGTATTTAATTACCCAGGTTGCTGTGGGTGTCATAAATAGATTACCTAATCAAACATAATGAAGTTTAAAAAGAGTTTAAAAGAAATACTTAAAAAATATGAATATAAATATTATTTAAAATTATTGATGATAGAAATATGTATATAAATATTATTTAAAATTATAGACGATCAATATAGAGATTCCAGGGGTGGCACTTGGTTGTGTCCCTGCTCAATATAAATCCCTCTTGGTGTCAACTTATGCAATGAAGAATACCCTAATACAGTTGGCTTATGTGAAATTGGGTATAGAGAATAGATAGGGTAGCCCAAAAGAACCTATTTGCACTCACTATTTCAAATAAATGGTTAGGAAAAATTAAATCCCTGGGAGGAGCCCATGCACCATCTAAAGATATATCTGCTTTAAAACATTTTATTGAACACTTATGCAAAGACAATTACCAATTAATGGGTTAAAAATATTCAGGGGGTAAATGGGGACGGAGGGTGGTGTTTAAAGTGCCTCTTGTATGTGTAAAATACTAATATCCTTCAGGTAGTCCTGTGGCACTGATAGTGGGTTCGCGTGTAGTAAATGCTACAGCTGTTCCCTCACTTGGATGTGAGTCCTTCCCTATTGCTCACATGGAGCTGGGGAGCAGGTGTGTATTCGTATCTTGTCTCTTATGCACTCACTGCACAGTGACACTCATTGTTGGTTGGGGAATGTCAAATAGGTACACGTTTACTAATACCAATTCATGCACTCACTGTTGCCATATGACACTGTAGTCTACTGGTCAGTGTACTGAGACCGAGTCACTAACAGCAAGTGCAGGGTGATGCAACAAGCGGCTTAGAGCCGCAGGAGTTGATATCCAACTACTCTATGAGGGTCTCAGCACACATGCATTGATACAGCACATACTTACCAGTAGACTACAGTGTCATATGGCAACAGTGAGTGCATGAATTGGTATTAGTAAACGTGTACCTATTTGACATTCCCCAACCAACAATGAGTGTCACTGTGCAGTGAGTGCATAAGAGACAAGATACGAATACACACCTGCTCCCCAGCTCCATGTGAGCAATAGGGAAGGACTCACATCCAAGTGAGGGAACAGCTGTAGCATTTACTACACGCGAACCCACTATCAGTGCCACAGGACTACCTGAAGGATATTAGTATTTTACACATACAAGAGGCACTTTAAACACCACCCTCCGTCCCCATTTACCCCCTGAATATTTTTAACCCATTAATTGGTAATTGTCTTTGCATAAGTGTTCAATAAAATGTTTTAAAGCAGATATATCTTTAGATGGTGCATGGGCTCCTCCCAGGGATTTAATTTTTCCTAACCATTTATTTGAAATAGTGAGTGCAAATAGGTTCTTTTGGGCTACCCTCTCTGTACCCTCCCCCTCTCCTTCATATGTATCAAGTTATCCCGTATGCACCCTATTTTTTACACTGTATATTATTGGTGGAGAGCGGCAACATCTTCTGTTTCATATATATAGAGAATAGATCCCAGGATGTATAAATGCATAATGAGGCGAGAAAAAGATGTTACATAAAAGCCCCTAGGTCTATGTCAATATTCATCCCCCTTGGTGTTAAAGTTTTTAATTTGTAAATCCAGAACGTTTCACGTTGGCATAATTTACGCAGCCTGTCCCCCCCTCTCCAGTGGGCATCCACTCTCTCAATCCCTTTATAGGTTAAAGCTCCTGGATTACCCCCATGGGCTAGACTGAAGTGCTTGGAGACGCTGTGTGTCATTAGCTGCTTCCGTATATTTCCCATGTGTTCCAGTACGCGGACTCTCAAAGGTCTCGTAGTACGCCCCAGGTACTGGAGACCACATGGGCATGACAGGAGGTATACAATGTAATCTGTACGGCAGTTTAGATTTTGTTTCATTTTAAAAACCTCTTTCGTGATGTTGGAGGTAAATTCCGTTTTTTCCCCTTTCGTGACTTGTTTACAAGCCTTAGAGCCGAAGCAACTGAAAAAGCCAATTGGCGAAGGTAGCCAATTTTGAGTCTTAGTCACTTCCACTTTCTTGAAGACACTGGGGGCTAGTTTTGATTTTATACAGGGGGCTTTTCTGAAGATTACTCTTGGGACGTCTGGGATATGGTTTCTCAGAACAGGGTCTGTTTGTACCACATGCCAGTGTCGTTTGATGATGTGTTGTATCCTGTTGGCGTCCGAATTATATGTGGTGATAAACGGTGTGTTAAAATCGGAACTTTCAGCTTTAACTTTTGTTCCTAATATATCAGTGCGTGTTAAATTGTTCGTTTTTTCTAGTGCTGATTTTATGAGGTCTGGCTCATAACCTCTATCTTTGAATCTCCCTTGTAGTATCTGGGCTTGGTCCTTAAATATACTGTCATCTATGCAATTCCTTTTTATTCGTCTGAATTGGCCATAAGGTATGTTTCAAAGCCATTTCTGGTGGTGGCAACTTGATGTAAGTAAAAAATTATTGGCATCAGTGGGTTTTAAAAAGGTTTTGGTTTTAATAGTAGAATGGTCTATGTAAATAGTTAGATCTAAAAAGTTTATGTTAGTTTTGCTGTATTCGGAAGTGAACTCCAAATTTACGTCGTTATCGTTAATGTACTTGATAAAATGTAGTAGTTCTGTCTCTTCCCCCTTCCATATAAATAGTATGTCGTCTATGTACCTGTGCCAGGAGACCAGGTTTGCGCTATAAGGATGTGTGGACCAAATATTCGCTTCCTCCCATTCCGCCAAAAAAATGTTGGCGTAACTGGGTGCAAACCTGGTCCCCATCGCGGTACCGCACAGCTGGATGTAAAAAAGGCCATTAAACCAAAAAGCATTATGGGTTAAAATAAACTTAATGGTGTCTGTAATAAAATTGCGCTGTTCTTCTAAAATTGAGCTATCCCTCAAAATGGTCCTGTCGACTGCCTCGAGGCCATCCCTGTGTCTAATGCTTGTATACAGGGATTTTACGTCGCATGTTGCCAATATGAAATTATCTTGCCACTGCGTGTCTTTAAGTATGTTTATGACTTGTGTTGTGTCTTTAAGATATGACCGTCCCGCTGTTGCATATTTTTGTAGAAAATGGTCTAGGTATTCTGACAGGTTCTGTGTTAGGGAACCAATGCCTGATATAATAGGCCTGCCTGGCGGGGTTTCCATACACTTATGCACTTTTGGCAGGAAATAAATTACAGGTAGGATTGGGTTATCCTGATGGATATACTCCCATTCCTTATTGTTAAGGACCCCCAGATCCTTACCTCTGCCCAGAATGATGTCTAATTCCTGCTTGTGAACCTTTGTTGGATTCTGGGTCAATTCCTGATATGTGGTCCTATCCCCCAAAATTCTATTCGCCTCTAAAAGATAGTAGTCCGTGTCCATCACTACCACGCCGCCGCCCTTGTCTGCTGGCTTGATAGTGATGGACCTGTCGTCTGATAATTCCTCAAGTGCCTGTTTCTCTTCTTTACTGAGATTATCTCTAAACCTCTTTGTGTTTGTTGTTAATTTTTCGAGGTCGTCTAGTATCAATTGATGGTATACCTATAGATGATGTCCTTTACTGCCAGTGGGGTTAAACTTGGATTTCGCTCTTAACTTTGAGTGTGTAAAATTGTCTATCTCCTTTTCTGTTGTTCCCACCGGAGTAGTGTTGATCGTATCCCTAGTCTGAGCGTCCCTGTTTATAAAAAACCTCTTCATAGTCAGCTGCCTCAAAAATTTATTCGCATCCATAAACATGGTAAAACCACTTGGTCTGGTTGCTGGTGCGAAGTTGAGGCCCCATGCTATGAGACTCAGTTGTGTATCTGTTAATTGAGTTTTACTAATGTTGAAGACCCATTTTACTTCGTTTGCTTCTTTTGTGGGCCTCCTTCTGCCTCTCTTTCCTCTCTTTCTCTTTTTTTCCCTTGTTTCCTTTCCTCCGTCCCTGGGTCTGCTGGAATTAATGGTTTGTGTTTCGACGTGTGGGGGTGCGGTGTGCCCTGTTCTAAAAAAGCCACCGTAGCTCCCTTCTTTGTGCGTTCCCATACCGGACTTCTGTTTGGTGATTTGCTTGGGCGCCTAACTCTCTCTGTTTCCCTTTCTCTCCGTCTTGAATGTTCTCTCCTGTCCCTGTATCCCTCCCTTTCTCCTCTCCATTCTTGTCTTCCCCCTCTCACTTCCCTATCATAATGGGATCTGTTACCCCAGCCGTAGTGTCCCTCTCGACTCTGATAGTCTCTATGGTGGTAGTCCCCTCTGTCTCTGTAGGAGAGGAGAGGAGAAAGGGAGGGATACAGGGACAGCAAACCTGGTCTCCTGGCACAGGTACATAGACGACATACTATTTATATGGAAGGGGGAAGAGACAGAACTACTACATTTTATCAAGTACATTAACGATAACGACGTAAATTTGGAGTTCACTTCCGAATACAGCAAAACTAACATAAACTTTTTAGATCAAACTATTTACATAGACCATTCTACTATTAAAACCAAAACCTTTTTAAAACCCACTGATGCCAATAATTTTTTACTTACATCAAGTTGCCACCACCAGAAATGGCTTCGAAACATACCTTATGGCCAATTCAGACGAATAAAAAGGAATTGCACAGATGACAGTATATTTAAGGACCAAGCCCAGATACTACAAGGGAGATTCAAAGATAGAGGTTATGAGCCAGACCTCATAAAATCAGCACTAGAAAAAACGAACAATTTAACACGCACTGATATATTAGGAACAAAAGTTAAAGCTGAAAGTTCCGATTTTAACACACCGTTTATCACCACATATAATTCGGACGCCAACAGGATACAACACATCATCAAACGACACTGGCATGTGGTACAAACAGACCCTGTTCTGAGAAACCATATCCCAGACGTCCCAAGAGTAATCTTCAGAAAAGCCCCCTGTATAAAATCAAAACTAGCCCCCAGTGTCTTCAAGAAAGTGGAAGTGACTAAGACTCAAAATTGGCTACCTTCGCCAATTGGCTTTTTCAGTTGCTTCGGCTGTAAGGCTTGTAAACAAGTCACGAAAGGGGAAAAAACGGAATTTACCTCCAACATCACGAAAGAGGTTTTTAAAATGAAACAAAATCTAAACTGCCGTACAGATTACATTGTATACCTCCTGTTATGCCCATGTGGTCTCCAGTACGTGGGGCGTACTACGAGACCTTTGAGAGTCCGCGTACTGGAACACATGGGAAATATACGGAAGCAGCTAATGACACACAGCGTCTCCAAGCACTTCAGTCTAGCCCATGGGGGTAATCCAGGAGCTTTAACCTATAAAGGGATTGAGAGAGTGGATGCCCACTGGAGAGGGGGGGACAGGCTGCGTAAATTATGCCAATGTGAAACGTTCTGGATTTACAAATTAAAAACTTTAACACCAAGGGGGATGAATATTGACATAGACCTAGGGGCTTTTATGTAACATCTTTTTCTCGCCTCATTATGCATTTATACATCCTGGGATCTATTCTCTATATATATGAAACAGAAGATGTTGCCGCTCTCCACCAATAATATACAGTGTAAAAAATAGGGTGCATACGGGATAACTTGATACATATGAAGGAGAGGGGGAGGGTACAGAGAGGGTAGCCCAAAAGAACCTATTTGCACTCACTATTTCAAATAAATGGTTAGGAAAAATTAAATCCCTGGGAGGAGCCCATGCACCATCTAAAGATATATCTGCTTTAAAACATTTTATTGAACACTTATGCAAAGACAATTACCAATTAATGGGTTAAAAATATTCAGGGGGTAAATGGGGACGGAGGGTGGTGTTTAAAGTGCCTCTTGTATGTGTAAAATACTAATATCCTTCAGGTAGTCCTGTGGCACTGATAGTGGGTTCGCGTGTAGTAAATGCTACAGCTGTTCCCTCACTTGGATGTGAGTCCTTCCCTATTGCTCACATGGAGCTGGGGAGCAGGTGTGTATTCGTATCTTGTCTCTTATGCACTCACTGCACAGTGACACTCATTGTTGGTTGGGGAATGTCAAATAGGTACACGTTTACTAATACCAATTCATGCACTCACTGTTGCCATATGACACTGTAGTCTACTGGTAAGTATGTGCTGTATCAATGCATGTGTGCTGAGACCCTCATAGAGTAGATGGATATCAACTCCTGCGGCTCTAAGCCGCTTGTTGCGTCACCCTGCACTTGCTGTTAGTGACCCGGTCTCAGTACACTGACCAGTAGACTACAGTGTCATATGGCCTGTATTTACCTCACTATAGATTTCATTTGTTAACAATGAGTGAACGATATGATTTATGTCTGTCACAATTTTACGACAGTTAGATTAATGTTTAAACAAATTGAACAATAATTAGATTGAAATTTTGCTATAGAACTTTGAAATCAGTAAGTCACACACCATTGAGACAAATGTATTTTTTATGATGCATTATGTATTATGCAATCAGCACGATGAGCACTATTTGTTCTTTTTAATACCCCAATGGTGGATATACACAAACCCCTGTCTATGTATTTTAGAATCCCATGGGGGACTTAACTTAAAACGAGAGCGAACAGGACGTATTAGGATGCTTAACAGAAGAATACGGGAAAGATCACATTGAACACTATGGGACTACGGACTGATCTGCAAAGCGCATGCGCAGTGATCTGTGCAGGAACGCTTTCAACCACGAGGGCGCAAATCACTGACGTCACACCGGGCGCCCACCACAGGAAGCACACGCATCAACCAAGATGGCGGCTCTCCGTCGCGTAGGGAGCCTGAAGCTAATCACCAATCATGGAAGATAAACCTGGTGCCTATTTAAAGGGACTAAAAACCAACTACTCCACCATCAACGAGCCTGAGGAAGCCCTGTTCAGGGTGAAACGCATAGCTCATCGACTTTGGAACTGTGCAGCACTCAGAGAGGAACCGGAGGTGCTGTGGAAACTCTCTTCATCCGGACGCGGAGAAAAGAGACTTTGTGCCCACTAACCACCAAGAGATTCCTTTTACTGCTTTATTCTCCCAATTAGAAGCAGCAGTGGCTTCTTTGTTTTTATATTTCCTATCCCCTTATTGTTTTTAAGTGTTTATTGCTTATTCTATGCTAGTTTATAATAAAGTTATCACCCCCCATAGTGTTCAGTGTCCCTGAGTCCATTTGAGATTGTGTGTAGCCCCTAGGTGTTTACCCACCATTCCTATCATTGCAACTGAAGTATCAAAGATACCTCTACGAGTGTGTACTCACACTGGCCCGTGTGAGTATTTTGGTATATCCCTCTATTCCCTCCCACCAGGTTTGAACATTTGAGCCCTGGTCATTGGTCATATGATATCTACCCGAAGACCTTTTAACCGTATGGGTGTTGACAAGATACGGATATAGGAGACCACTCACATTAGACCGTGTGAGTGGAATATTATTTATCAGTATTGGATACATGCAATATCATATTGCTTCACCCCCTTACCGCAGCAGATCTGTGTATGTATGTGCCTAATTGCCTTCCTTTATTGTTTACACTTATATCCACACGAGAGGCGAACTACAGTCAAGAATCCACCGACATAAAGGAGAAAAAAAGGACCAGAAAGAAAGAAGCACCACCATCCAGAAACAAGACTCGAAAGGAAGTAAAAGAAACCTTGATGGGATATAACTTACACAAGGCCGTGTAAGTTTATTTATTTTTTCATCTAATCCCTGTGATCACATATTTGTACTGTACGCAAGCTCCCCATCCAAGGAGCTTTTTTATCTTTCTATGAGGGATCAATAGAGGTATAAACACCACATTGACCGTCAGTGAAAGATATTACATCCCCCTTACATTGTGCTCCCCCATCTCTTCTTTTGTTTCACATGTTACTTTAAGCTTGGCCCCCTGCAGACGCACTTACCAGAAATCCCTCCGACTGTCTCTGTACGTTCTCCCTACCTACCAATTAGACCGTAAGCTCCTCGGAGCAGGGACTCCTCTTCCTTAATGTTACTTTTATGTCTGAAGCACTTATTCCCATGATCTGTTATTTATATTATCTGTTATTTATATGATTACCACGTGTATTACTACTGTGAAGCGCTATGTACATTAATGGCGCTATAAAAATAAAGACATACAATACAATATAAGCAATAACAAAATCAACAATGAATTAATTAAACCATTAACCAATCAAACCAATTAATTCCTAAAACAACTGAGAATTATTTAAAAAAAAACAAAAGCTGTATAGTGCTCAAACAGAGATCAATGGCTAATATAAGCCCATGGTGAAAATAATGAGTATCCTACTGTGCATTATATCCTTGAAGTATCCCACATGAATAAACAGACCAGATGTCAAAATAATGACTACACCCCCGTCCACTATAATTCGAATAGCTGGATAGAGTTCCACTTCTTGAATAGTGAAAACTCTCACTTGCTAGTGTCCAGGCATAAGAGCATCGATGTGGATAAATGGGGTGTGTAAGAGTAAAATAACTCACATTTGTATGGTCTTCGGTGTGATGTTCCTCCACAGGTGTGTGCTTCTGGTACTCCGCAGAATCCAAACAGGCAGGTGAAGGAGAGTTGGAGCACTACTTAGGACAGTAGAAAAGGAGAAAAAACTGCAGGAGAGTGGGTCCCATAAATAAAACCATTTAATGGATCAGTGCATAAGCTACAAAAACGAGCCCAAAGGCCCCCACCAACGCGTTTCGATCTACACACTCTTTATCAAGGTGCATACTGATCCCTACTAACCAAGTATCTAATATACCTTAATTTTCCCACCATCTGTCGCCCTCCGTCCGCCGCCAGAGTGACGCGTCATGCGCGGTGCGGGGTGGTGACGTCAGCGCATCAATGCACGTATACTGACAAACAACAACTTTATTAACACTCAAACTAAACCTAATTCCCACAAGGAAAACTTTACTTATTAACAAAGACCTGGCAGTGTTCAATGCCTTTATCTCAACAGTGATTAAAAACAAAACAGCACATAAACAAAACATATAAAATATATGATAAAAGAAACATATATAAACTGAAGACAATGAAAATAATAAAAATTGAATTGAGAAGCATCTTGTAATGAACAATTGGACCCCAATGCAATGAACTTGAAAAAAAGAAGAATATAAACATACTTAAAAGAGAAATGAAAAAAATGTATGTTTAAATATCCTAATCACAAATAATAATAGAGAATATAGGGTCACAATTGTTCAGATCATATCTATGTAGCTGATGCATAATAGAAATTGAGAATGAAATATTAGATATATAAATACAAAAGATGTTAAGTGACATAATTTTAATAGTCATCTAATAAATGTATATTATCCAATCATATCAATACCATTTATATACCTCCTAATAAAAAATAATTAATAATAATAATAGAAATGGTATTAAAAATCCGAGTACCTAATCCTGAGAGCGAAATATACCAGCAAAAGCTATATGAATTTATACATAATTAATATTCAAAACCAAAGATATACAACCTTTATTCAAATTTTCAATATTAGGTCAGTTTACTTCAAAAATTGGCTCAGATCCAAATCTGAGTTTAAACCATTTGGTATTCTGGTATTAAGGGTGAATATCCAGAAAAGTTCCATTTTATCTAATTATTCCATCCTATTGCCTCCCCTAATTGGTTTCGGGACGTGTTCAATCCCTCTATATTTAAGTTTATTAAGATTTCCAAATTTACAATTGGTGAAATGCTGAGCAACTGGATGGGTAAGATCTCCCAACTTGATTAGTCAAAAAGGCTTCTAGAAACACAGTTCGCAATGGTCTTTGCTTTTTTTTAAACGAAGTGTGGGCCCTCTGTATAAACCTTTCTAAACAATGGGTCTGCAGACAAAATGCTCCAAGTGTTTTTTCACAATATTTTTTTTAAAGTGTATTTGTACATTATGTTGGGTGACAAAAACTGGATTATTGCCACCCCATGAATTACTGGGTTTCTTGATTTTTCTTTGTTTATCCAAAAGGTCATCCCTACTCATGCCTGCCACTTCATCAAATGACCTCTTGAGATTAGTTTTTGAATAGCCCCTTTCTTCAAATCTAATTAGGAGTTCCTGTGATTGTTTAAGGAAATCCTCATTATTAGAGCATATTTGTTTTAGTTGTATGAGTTGTCCTTTAGGAATTGAATTAAGAAGAGACCTGGGATGGCAGCTGTCTGCCCTCGGATAAGTGTTGCGTGAATTGTTTTTTCTATATACATCTGAGCTAATCATCATATTCATATTGATAAATAAAAATAAATCCAGGTATTGTATATGATGAAGGTCATATGTATAGGTGAATCTTAAATTTAAATCGTTGTGATTAAGATAATCAATAAATAATAAAAGTGAATCAACCCCTCCATCCCAAATAAAAATCAAATCATCTATATACCAGCTATAAAAAGTGATAAATTGTTGATAGGGATTGTTATCTCAAAACACGTGTACCGACTCCCACCAACCTAAAAATAGGTTGGCATATGAGGGAGCGAAGCTGGTACCGCCATGGGTATCGACAATGTATCACTTTTTATAGGCGGTATATAGATGATTTGATTTTTAATCTAGAACTATTAGAAATTTACTGTAAGTGAGATGACTTGGCTGATGCCAGGCTGTGGCCTCCTATAACGGCCTCTCTTGCCCACAAAGTTGGTTGGGCAACAACTTGAACACCCCCTCAATAAGCTTGATGCTCTATATGATGTAGGTACGTTATTCAATTCCCTTTCACCCTTGCATAAGAGGCTGAGAAGTTAGGACATACACTTTAAAACCAAGCAATGTGCCAAGCCAACATGAATATTATTCCTGTGGCTTGCAATTTTGAATGAAGTAGTCACACATCAAAACTGGTCTGTAATGAGAGTTTCTCATCACAGTGCAAAAATGACTGTGATGTTGGTGAGACACTGGTGATATCTGCTATGGGTGTCATCTGGGATGGCACTTGTGTAGTGTCAGCCCAGTCAGTAAGCTCTGCAGTGCGCACACCACCAGCCCATCAGAAAATTGTAATTTAATTCAAAATGTATGTGTAAGAGATGTGTTCAGAGGTAAGCAATGGAGACTGTTTAAAGTGAAACTAAAATTAGGCATTATTGTGCCTGTCCCTTTAACACAGCAAAAAGAAAACCTTCTCCACGTTGAAAAATATCTACACATGTAGTCCAGCCCTCTCTAACTGGGTGGTTAGCTAAGCTAATTACCAGCCCCAAATATATATACATTTATACAGATATACAACAGTCCCATAAGAAAGTCTTATCTGTTTCTTGTAACTGTAGGGAAAGGCTTCTCTGCTCTCCTGGATCAGCATGCTTGTGTGCGAAGGCAATATCTGTCCAGGTATAGTATGCTCCTCTTTGTCCTGCTGTCAGCCTGCAGTCTCTTTGCAGCTAAAGACATCTGTCCTTCCTTGGTTCAGCCCCCAATTGTGAGACTCAGGAATCCTCCTTTCCTGTCTCAGAAAACATGCTGCCAGGTTTACAGTTGAGGCATTCTGATGCCATGCATGGATGCGCAGCCCAGATTTTTTTTTTTTTTTACACCCACTTATTTAGAGCATCAGTGTTGAGAGCAAGTTATGTTTGGGCATTAAGGTATGGCCCCACCATGTTAGATGCCTTTGCTTCTACTTCTTCCTCTTTTTGTGGCATCTCGTGCACTAAACCATTATGTGGCAACCTGTCCTAAGGGGAACAACTTCAGCTATTATTGTTGGCCTTTAACTTGAGTCTGTCCATATCCCTTTACTTACCCCCTCTGCCTACAGTATAATAAAAAGATGCATTTGACACAGAACAAATGTATCATTATATTCTGTATGTTAACAAAATGTGTTATATTAGCAGTATGGCTGTTAAAAATAATATTACACTAAATTATTTATATTTTACTAACACTTGTTATAAATAAAAAATAAACATAACTATGTTTGAATTTAAATCAATTCAGTATTGTATGAATCATGTATACAGCCTGATACAATGTTACAATTAATTTAAAAAAACAAATGAAGTATCATACAGTATGTATAAAGCGTTCATACATATGCTGCACATTTTATGAAGGGTTGAACTACATTTTTAGCACTAACATTTTGATGCACAATAAAAAATCAAATATGATCTTAGTACAGATGTCAGTCTGCACATCACCCTCCATTGAAGAGTAGGTGAATGCATAAGGCTCAAAGAAAAAAATATGAGTAAGTTTTATTATATTCAAACCAGGGAATTTGTGCACCCACAGTTTACCTCTATAGTAAGATAACTATGATACAGGATTTGGACAGCTTTTAATTGCACTACTCACAAAAGCATATGCTTTATTTAATCCCTACAGGGCTTTCTCACATTTTCACTAGTCCATGGGACAATAATTACATATATTCAGTGTAGGTACCTGCAAAATTGGTTATGCCTTGTCAGGACTGCAGGCTTCTAACGCTTTGGCCAAGGGTTTTAACTAAATAACCCTTATTCATGAGGAACATATACAGACCAGAGCCCAAAAAAGAGTCCAAAGTCCCTAATAGAGTCCAAACAGATGGAAGGGAAGATAATCCAGATGGTCCAATCACTGGAAGATCTCCAATCCGGGGATCCGTGACATAGGGACAGAAACAAAGAAAAATAATAGTGTAATACGTAATGTTAAAATAGGACAAACAACATGAAACACTTAACAGAAGACAAACATAAAACAATCAAGCTGAAAGAAAAATAACTATTTAATAAAACAAACAGAGCCTGCTGCAGTGGGTAAAACCCCAAACCCTACTTACAGCAGGACTGGAATAAACAAGCATGTGTGACCAAGTGGGGCAGACGCCGGCAGCAGTGGGGGTCCTCACGGGCACCCTGATGTGTAATTTCTTTCCCTCTAGCTTCGGAACACTCTCCAAGATGGATGCCGAGTAAGGGAACTCCACACTATCCTGCTTGCCAGCACAGCAGCCTCAATGATGCTGCTTCCTGCTTCACTTGATTGACACTTCTCACAACCAGTGTAACTCCAAGGCGCCGTGGCCAAGGGGTTTAACTAAATAACCCTTATTCATGAGACCACTATTTTATTTTAGCCTAATTGGTAGGCACGCAGGAATCGTTCTTTATGTTTTTCTATATGGAAGGCCTACCTTTTTACAAGCAGCAAACTTCTATAGAGATGTGTGCGTTAATATGCACAGTCTTTCACAAATATTCGAACAATCCTTTTAATTTAAATATGATGTTAGTACAGATGGTGCCAGACTTTCTGTCCCCGGAGCTGTGGCATTTTGATTTTTATGGACAGTAAATTCAATGGGTGCCTGTGGGGGGGGGGGGGGGTCGGATTCAGAAGAGATATCCCACCGCTGGGGATGCCACAGAGAGGGTTTGCGGTTTCCCCCAGCAGTAGAGAAAGTTAGTCTTGCTGCAGTACATCTGTATGTAGGCCCTAAATTGTTTTAATACATTTCACCAAATGTGATTCATCACCAGATCACTGTGTGCTGTGTTTCACATTCTCTCTCCCACTCTGAGATTCCTCAAAATTAGAGATGCATGAACCTTAAAAAGTGCAGACGAGCCACCAGATTCATAAAGGAGATAAAATCTGACTTCCAGGTGCAGCCAGACTTACTGTCGTGTGTTGCTCCAGGAAACGGCAGATGGCACGTGCCTGACAACTCCCTCCTTGTGGAATCCCTGCGACCAGACTAATGGCCCATCAGGATTAACACAACTGGGGTCGCTGCTTCTGAATGTGACTCCCGCTGTGTTAGTCCTATCGGGCTGCATCAGTCTGAAAGAGATGCTCAGTGAGAGTAAACAGAATCAGTCAGTTACAGTGGCGACACAGTTTATCGCACTGCGGCCAGATCCGCAAGCCGGGAGATTTCCCGGCTTGCTAGTGGCCGCCCCTCGGCGTGCCGCGTGTCATAGACGCGCGGTCACGCTTCTTCGGGAGTGTGCGCCCCCTGCACGCGCGTCCAGGGCTCCCCGAGGGAGCCCTGGTGTCCCGCAATCGCGGGACGGCGGCAGGGGGTTCCGGGGGACCCGGCGGACCCGGCAGCGGTAGGGAGAGCGCCCCGATCGGAGGGCGCTCTTCCGCTGCTTCGGCGCGCACCCGTCACTCTCGGGCGCGCGCCAGGCTACTGCTGCGGCCAAGAACGGGCAAATGCTCGAATAAACTTGGCCGCAGCAGTATTTTCTCTGCGTATCTCTAACAGGCGATCGTGCGGCTTTTATTTTAATAACGCAGTATTGAAACAGGGGGTCTCTGGAACTGAACCACAATAATTTCAGACCCAGGGATACCCTGCTTCCCAAGTTACAGACTTCGGTATGGGGTGCCGGCATCTCCGCCATGTTTAAATGTCCCAGTCACATGACACAGTAGAATTAAATATGCAGGAGATGCTGACAAGGCTGGGCAGCTGGGACTACTGTCCCGGGCCCGTTCAGTCAAGGGTGCCCGCCCCCTATGCTGGAGACATTAGACTTTATTGCCTGCAGGCAGGAAGGTGAATCCTGTTCCCAGGCCCACCCCTGCAGGACTCTCCCTTTCCCAAGGCAAGGAGCCCTCTATAGAGCCCTCCTCTTCCCCAGCCCTCCTCTTCAGGGTCCTCCCCTTACCCAGCCCCCTTCTACTGGGCCCTCCCTTTTGCTTGCCAACACCCATCTGGAGGGGGGATTCCTCAGACTCATTCTGCGGGCCTCCACTGGGCCTGCAGGCAGATCCAAGGGCCCCAGGTAAGCCCACTATGCTCCAAAGCCCAGTACCTCCATTACCCCCTCCCCAGGCCCAGTACCCCCTCCCCAGTCCCAGCAACCCCTTTTCCCCCTCCCCAGGCCCAGTACCCACTCCCAATGCTCAATATTTCCTCTCCAGGTCCAGTACCCCCTCACCACAGGCCTAGTACCCCTTTATTCCCCCTCCCCAAGCTCTGTACCCCCTTTTACCTGCTCCCCATGTCCAGTACCCCCTTTACCCCTCCCCAGGCCAGTACACCCTACATGCCCAGTAACCCCTTATTACCTTCTACCAGGGCCCAATACCCCCTACATGCCCAATACCCCCTTATAACCCCATCCCCCGCCCAATACCCTATTATACCCCCCTACCAGGCCCAGTACCCCCTTTTCTCTCCCAAAGACCTTCTGATATCCCCCCCAGACATACTACCTTCTTTTAGCTCCCCCGTCTATTACGATTTTATATCCCCCCCCCCTGTTCCATTCACTGTATGTAATCCCCCACCAGGTCCATTACATCTTTATAATCCCCCACCCCAGGTCCATAAACCCCTTATAATACCCCCCCCGATACATTACCTTTTTATAATCCTCCCTTCTCAATCCATTACCTCTTTAGAATCCTCCTTCTTACCCCCAAATCCATTACCTCTTTAGAATCAATCCCACCCCCATTACCTCTTTATAATCCCTCCCAGCCCCCAGGTCAATTACCACTTTATAATCTCTCCCCCCAGGTTAATTACCTCTTTATAATCCACCTATCCCCTCCCCTGCTGCACATAGCATCCCCCACAAGAGCGCGGGGGCGGGGCAGCTTCATATGTTTGTCCTAGTCCCAACGATTTCTGTTTCGCGTGGTACTCGGATACAATGTATCGCCGTCCCGGTTAATGGCGTGTCTTGAAAGGCAATCCGCAATTTGCGTGGGAACTCGGTCAATTGAAGTGAGAAAGCCGTAACTGCAAGTCAATTGATCAATTGATGTGAGAATCCCATAGCCCAGCATTGCCAGTTCAAGATGAAGCCATAACACGGGAACAGAAAGGGTTAAAAACCTGAAATTTGGTGTGCAGTCCCAGAGTAACCTCCCAAGCACGCACATATGTTATTACAAATTATAACTGTGGGATAAGGGGAACACATATTTTTAATAAAGTGGATTTTTGGTTGCAGATTTAAAAGGACAGGCAGGATACATTTTTTCTATTTACCTTTGAAATGCAGCTAGTGACCAAATGTGTTTACATACATGAGCTGGGGGCTCTTCCTACTCAAACTTCACACACCCCCCGTTGAGGCGACGCCTATGGGTCTGGGGAAGATTTGCAGTTGAAAGACTCTAGAGCCGCAAGTGTGAAATAGCCAGGATGGTTGCTCAATGAGAGATCCTGGGCTAGTTCACACCTTGGGGGGCAAATCCTAGCCTGGGAGACGCCAGGTAAACGGGGGAGTGCACCTATGCTAAGTAGCCCTGGTGGCAATGTCGCACAGGCGCTGTAGCAACAGGAAATCCCTAGAGTGCCCACTCTCCAAACTATGGGCAAGTAAGGGATTGGGGAATGAGAAAATTCCCACGAGGGGGATTGGGTGGGCATGTTGGCTTGTTGAGTTGGCTCTCAAACCCTACATACATGCTGCCCAAGCTATCCCCGGTATCTTTCATTTTTCATTATACAATGTGAGCGGACTTCCATCACGCTTCTAACAGCGGAAAAGAGCAGCAGCAACCAATCCAGAATGCAACTAAATATTTCCATCGGAACCAAGTACAGAACTCTGCTTCAGGATTTCGTTAGTGCTGGGGGTTATCTAACGAACCCCAATGGACCAGAACGAAGTTTGTGTTATTCAAGGACATATTGGGTTGGCAAAGCGCGCCCTTTGCAACAGGACTGTGCTTTAAAGGACAATATTCCGGCACTTTGTTATATTTCTGGACATTCTTTCCCATTCTCTTCTTCAGTAAGTGTTTTTATGAAGTGTATTCTAAGGTTGTCGTGTGTCTGTCTAGTAAGGAAATAAATGACAATCTATTTTGCTCAACTTGTATGATCAATCTACTTCCCCAAAATATAAAATTGTTAATAAGTTCCGTCCATCGTGACACAGTTGAAGTCATTAGTTCTGGTGTGGTCTCCTCGTGGCTCCCATGCGGGAACCCCCTGCGCTGCACACACAAGAGGGGAATGCACGATTCGACCGGCTTTTTAAAACCTTTGTGGGTGACAGCATGCCGCAGGCAGGCACAAATCTCGCCGTGGGCAGCCAACGGACTCCCCATGGAGCATCCCTGGAGGCTTGACCCGAACTGGAAACTTCAACCGTAGTTGTGTTTACCGGGAATGTTTCGGGAGGGGTTAACCTCTTCATTACCTTAGTGTTTACTATCACTAAGGTAATGAAGGGGTTAACCACTCTCACTACTCACTTGTGAAGCCTAACTACAGTACTCACCCTGGGGCGACTACCCCCTTCACCCACCCCTTCTATCTCCAATATCATCCCTCCCCCCAAAAAGGAATGGGCAAATTCCCTAGTAGCCAAATATGGGTAATAGCGCTTTTGCCCATTCGTGGTGCAAAAAATAAAAAATACACAATTAAATAAAAAAAAATAAAAAAATACAGTACAACAAAAAATACTAGCTGAAACACAAGTTGATTGGAACTGTGGTTACATATGCCCTCAATGGAAGTACCATGGCAATTAATGGGCACCCTACTACCCATCCCCTCTACACCTAACAACCCCCAAAACACATTCAGTACAGTAATGGACAAAAGCCCTACTATCCAGATCTGGATATAGCGCATTTGCCAATTAAAAATAAGTAATTACCCAGCCAACAAACTTTATAGTAAATAAAAGTTGTATGTCAGGGTCTCCTAGACATCCTGCTCCCAGCCACAATTCCCTTGTATGTCCACCGGGTGTGCTACTGTTTTCTGTCTTCCCTGGGTTTTCTCTGTCTGTCTCCACTTGGTGCTCCTGTCCTCTCTCTCTGCCTGTCCTTATAGTTAACAACAAGATAAAACAAAATAAATTTTGTTTTATCTTGTTGTTCTCTTCACCTCAAGAGCTGCCTTATGGGTTGCTAATTTTGAATATTTGGTTTATTGTTCCAATTGGAACATTATATATTTGTTTTTATAACTGTGATTGTTTAAAGTATTTTTGTATATAAATTTATCTGCCAAGATCCCATTGACCAATGGCGAGCTTCAGAACAGGAAGCGATAGATTGACTAGGAGGAATAGACATCTCATTGGCGAAAAACGCATCAATACAACAACAATTGTAGAAGAAGATGTGTGTGATCTCTCGTCTGAGTTTGTCAGATTAGAGAACCTCCTGAAACTGGAGGCTCGCCACTGGTGGGATGTATATTTCCTCAAAAAATATTTACAAGAGGGTAGGGCCCCAAGAGGCCAAAGGCTTTTAAAAGATCCTACATTTGAAGACCAAGATTTTACAAAATCTTGGAATGAAATTTTAGATGTTAGCACCTTTGCACTGATGAGATTACTCATTACATATAGGGAAAAGGTTTTGGAAAATCTAGCTGAGGAAATAGATCAACTTCAGAGTGAACTTAGATTGTTTAGTGATACAATGGAATTTAACGATTTGACTGAAAGTACAGATCTGACACTTGAAAGATTTGAGGAAGAATTAATATCATCTAAAAATAAAAAATTTGAAAGAGATTATATAGATTATTCCACAAATAAACAAAGGAATTGGGCAAAGAAATATGAGAAAAATTAGAAATTTAGACCCAAGAATAAAAATCCTTATCAGACTCGGGCTAGGTCATATCAAACATCCTATGAAAGGGTCAATCTCGTTACTGGAGGATCACAAAAAAAAACCCCTGATTCAGGGAGGAAGTTTGTTGTCCCACAAAAATCTAAAATCAAGGAAAATGAGAAACCCAATCATAGACCCTTAAATATGAATTCGGGAGTACCTAATAAGGGAGGTTACTCAACACCTAAAGATTTAGGCCAGGATTCATTTAGACCAGCATCAGATACATTTAGAATAAACGAGGTCTCACACATTGAAGGGAATCTAGGAGCAAGACCCAAGACAAGGTCAGGCTTCCTAGAAAGTTTTAGGAATACGCCGAGTGGGTCTTTTTTAGAGAAAGGAAGGAGTGGAAAGAACCTAGAGCATCAAAAGCAGAAACAGAAAAAAGATCCAGATTTAAAAGAAGCTCGGGAGAAAGAGATGCTGCTTCTAGAAAAGAGAAAAAAACAACTAGTACAGACACAGAAAGACCTGAAAAAACTAGAAAAAGAGGTAGCAGAGGGGGCAAGGAGGTTCAAAGAAAGAGACAATATAAAATAGCCAGGGAATCAAAGAAGGGAAGCATTTTCAATTTGTCCAGCTTTCCACTCACTATAGATCAGAATAGAGTACTAGAGAAAGGCCTCTCTTTTGCCCCAACTAGTGGACCAATTTTATTCGATCTATTCATCGACCTACACAGGTTTACAAGAAAGCTAACTTTGAAACGCCATTTTCTAAAGAATGGTACTAAGAATGTCCCTATATATGACAGTTCTATACAGAATAAAGAAAAAGAATGCTTAGCATCAATGGTCGCACTACTTGAGGAAAATGAGGGGCCTTCAGGAACAGATTTATTGTTGAATAGATCTGGGGATCAAAACGTAACGATACACTCCAACTTCAAACCCAGATCTAATTTTAACCCAACACAATCAAAGGGTCCTAATGTAGAGGTATTTTTTGACCTTGTTTTAAAAGATTTGGAGATCCTCTGTGAGCATCCCCCTAAAACTAGACCCAACCTAACACCTATTGAGATTGAAGCAGTTGCTGATTTGAAAAATAACCACAATATCGTTATCCGCCAAGCTGATAAAGGCGGTGGGATAGTGATACAGGACAGAACTGACTATGTGTTAGAGGCCTGTAGAATTTTGGGAGATGGTGAGTCATACTCAAGACTCAAAACAGATCCACTGATTATGTTCCAAAAAAACCTCATGCACTTACTAAAAGATGGGAAGCAGCAAGGTGTACTAAACAAAGCAGAGTTTAAATTCCTTTATGTGGAAAATCCAAGTACTCCAATAATGTATCACCTACCCAAGATCCATAAGAGTCTCATCAACCCACCAGGTCGCCCGATTATTTCAGGGATAAATTCTCTTACTTCAAATTTGTCTGAATTTGTGGATTCTTACCTCCAAAAACACGTAAAAAATTTGAAATCATACACGAGGGACACAAAACATATTTTAGATCTATTGATGAACATGAAATGGGCTGATGACCTCATATGGGTTACTTGTGATGTCACTGCTCTCTACACGAGCATCATCCATGAAAAAGGAATAGAAGCAGTAGACTATTTCCTACAAAAAGACCCCTCTATGAGTAATGAGCAACGTTCGTTCATAATTAAAAGTATTGATTTTATTTTAAAAAACAATTACTTTCTATTTGATGATAAATTTTATATTCAGAAAATCGGAACAGCAATGGGGACAAAATTTGCCCCCAGTTTTGCTAACCTTTTTATGGGCAAATGGGAGATAGAGAACATCTGGCAGAACAATCCTTTTTTTAACAACATCTATTTTTACAAACGGTTTATAGATGACCTTTTAATAATATGGAAGGGCACCCAAGAAGAACTTTTAGGATTTTTTAATTATTTGAATAAAAATGAATTGAATTTAACATTTACACATGAGCATCATCCGGCCACCATTAATTTTTTAGATTTAATTTTATTCAGCGAAGGGGACAAAATTTTAACTAAAACATTTTTTAAACAAGTAGATGCTAATAGTTATCTAGAGCGGACAAGCAACCATTCAAAAGCTTGGATTAACAACATACCCTACGGGCAATTTTTAAGAATTTTTAGAAATTGCTCAAAAGACTCAGATTTTATTGAACAATCAGAATTACTCTTCCAGAAATTTTTAGCAAAAGGTTATAGCAAAGACAAACTAGATGCAGCTTTTTTAAAAGTGAAGGGGCAAAACAGATTGAGCTTAATACAAGAAAATAAAAATTCTAATAAAAATAACACCAATAAGGAATTCCCCAATCAAACAGACTTTTTACCAAACACAGATCACAAAGATAAAGATAAAGACGAATGTTTATTCATTACAAAATACACTGGTGCCAGTAATGAAATTAAGAAGATTCTCACAAAACATTGGGGTATCATTTTAAATGATCCAGTCATAGGTAAGACATTAAAAAACAGACCAGGGATTGTTTTTAGAAGGGCAAGAAACCTTAAGAATGTTTTAGCTCCCACAGTTTTAAAACAAAACAAAACTAATCAGAATGCATTAGGAACTGAACAAACCAAATGGTTACCATCATGCCCAAGTGGCTGCTATAAGTGTGGGCGTACAAATTGCCTAACCTGCAAACACATTAAAAACAAGTGTACTGAATATACATCTAATGTCACGGGAGAAAAATTCAAAATAAAACAGTTTATTAACTGTAATACAACATATGTTGTCTATCTGCTGAGTTGTCCCTGCGGTTTTTACTATATAGGTCGGACAAAGAGAAGCCTAAAGGAACGTTTCACTGAGCATAGGAGGAACATTTTAAGGGGTTTTCTGGGACATGGGGTTTCTCGCCATTTTTTAACAGTCCACAACAAAGATGTAGGAGGTTTATCAATTGTGGGCATTGAACACATCAGCCATACAACTCTAAGAGGTGACAGACTCCTAAAACTTAGAAAACAGGAGACCTACTGGATATTTAAATTACAAACTATGAGTCCAGTAGGTCTGAACGAAGAACTGGATCTTTTAGCTTTCCACTAGTTTGATGTCTGTCCCCAAAGCCCAAAAATGACAAGAAAGTTTAAAGATTAAAGATTAAAAATAAGATTAAAAATAAAAATAATAATAAAAATAATATATTAATAATAAGAATAAAAATAAAAATAAAGGGTGAAAATTAAAAGAGTTGACATCTCCTTTATATTTTATTTTATTTATTTTTTATAAATCTTATTTTAAACATATATATTTTTTAAAAATAATATATTTTTAAAAAAAATGTTGTCATCAAGACTATGTATTAATCTATTGTATCTATGTGTGTAAGCATTCCATTTGATAAAATTTGTAGTATAAACCTCCAATTATGTATTTTTAAGAATAATAGACTTTATATATAACTGTTTCAGAATCTTTGTAGGAATAAACCTTATGTATTATTTCTCTGTCTATTTAGCAAATTGGGCATTCATTTTGAATTTTAAATGTGTTGTAACTCAGCTAATATATACAACTAAGAACTAAAAACCAACAACAAATTTAATAAATATAATGGAAAATTCAATTTTATAAGAGAAACCAACATTATTTACCACTGAATTTTAGTGTTTAACAGTAACTGCCTTTTCTTTAAAGGAATGTATTCAGTTCATTTTATTGTATTATTCAAAATATCAATTTTAATATCAATTTAATCCAAATGCTTATTTTAAATACACTAATATGCATTTATAAGATTTTAAGTATTTTTGTATAAACTTTGTGTGTGTTCTTTTTGTGTTTTTTGTTGTGACATGAACCAGCCATATATACTGTTTGCACCATTCTGTACCAATAGTGGTACCTATATGAATTTAAGTTCAAAATTAATGAGCCTTCAATTGGACAATTAAATGATCGCAATTAACTAAGCTATAAATTATGAAGGAGCATGGTGTGACGTTATCCCTGACGAAGCCTTTTGGTGAAACGCGTAGGAGGAGGAGCAAATAGAGTGTTTGCTTGCTATCAGTGCGTTTGAGAGGAGCGGTCAATACCACTCGCTGCGCTGTCTGTATGGTCATTCTTAACCATCAGGAGAAGGAGCGCTGAGAGACGGAGCCCAGAGACTACCGGGAAGGGTCTGTGCGTCACAGCCGGAAGTGACATCAGACCTGGACACCCGGAGGGCTGCGTGGTATCGCGAGGTGCAGCACATTCAAGCTGTGTGCACCGGAGCAGTTTTTTCGTGATCAGAGGGAAAACAGGACCGTCAAGGATCTGCAGTATTCGAAGGGTGAGCTTTTCCAATATTGTCTCAACCCTGGGGTACCCCTCTTCACTAATACCTGCCCGGGCAGTGCACTACCTACAGGACTAAGACTTTTACATCGGGCAACTCCCGTTCTCAATTCCCTGTAGAGTGATCAGGTGTTACCGCATATCTTTTCAATCAGCACTACATATATTTTGTTTTAATTACCATTCATGCATTGTTAACATTGTTGTCCCAGAGGATGTTTTCTTGGGACAAGTTCATTCATTAAAGTATATTAGTTTAATCACAACCCCTACTGTCTGCGCTTCTTACTTTTTTCTTTTTGTTGTCCTTATAGTTCCCTGTTTCCTGTGCTTTCTGGCCTTTGCTTTGTGTTCCCTGGACTTTTCTGTCACAGCATGTTCCTGACTCGTGTTCCTGTAGTTGTCCTTGCAATTAAAGGCTACTGCTATTGAACTAGCTTGCCCCAGTCTGTTTCCTGCTAGCAAATTCCAGTTCTGTTCCCTAGTCCCAGTCCTGTTCCTGACTTGCAGTCCTGTTCCTGCTTCCATTCCCTGTTCCTGTCTTCCTGCTGCCGACCTCTGCCTGTGACCCTAACCACGCTATCTGCCACCTGCCTCTGACCTCTGCCTGTGACCCTGACCATGCTACCTGCCACCTGCCTCCGACAGAGGTCTGTGACCCTGACACGCCACCGGCCTCCGACCTCTGCCTGTGACCCCAAAGCACACTATCTGCCATCTGCCTGCCACCCTGACGAGTCTTGCCTGCTCTACACTGTTCCAGTGTAACAGAGTTCTCACATCAAACAGGACGTGACGCGAGGCCGAGGTGTGGATTGAATAAACCGACCACCAGCCACGTGAGCACATCCGTAGTGCAGACTGGTCGTCGTTAGCCGGTTCAGGATTGGAGAGGTATGGATCATCATAGGTACTAGCCGGGGTCAGGGGACAAAGAGGTGCGAATCATCAGAGGTACTAACTGTGGTCAGGGTTTGGAGAGGTGGGTATCATCGGAAGTACTTGCCGTGGTCAGGAGAGGAGATGGTCACGGTCCAGGTACAAGCCAAGGTCATACAAGGAATGAAACAAGAACTGTTGATACAAGGTACAAAACACGGAGGCAGGGATTGCAGTAAGCAATTCGTACGCAATGATGTCTTATGCTCAGCCAAGTTGCCAGAGGGCTGGCTGAGCATATAAAGGAGGTTAGACCAATGAGCTGCAGGAAGTTACAGAGAGTACTGCCCACTAGGAAGCAGATGCCCAATGGTGCATGGGGGCAGAGCTAAATCACAGGTGAAGTTGATCCAAGATCAGTGAGGATTAACCCCTCGTGTGCTCCACGTGATGCAATGTGGTGTGTCACCCGTGTCCTCATGGGGCTGGATGCATGGGTGGGGCCTAAGCCTGGAGGTACACCTGTGTCTGGCGGCAGGGTATCTGTGGTTATCCCACGTGGTCTGCAGTGCGTCGCCCATGTCGTCACAGGGGGGGGGACATAACGCGATCCTTACATTAGCCCCCCCTTCAGGAGCGACCTCCGGGCATCTCAAGTATGGCTGCAGGGGGTACATTGCATGAAAAGCCCGGACGAGTCTGGGGGCATGTAGTTGATGCCGCTCCTCGGTTCAAAAACCCTCCAATGTACCAGGTACTGGAGAGCTCCCCTGGTGATCTTGGTGTCTAGCACAGATTGTACCTCGAATTCTAGTTGCCCCTCTGCATGTAAGTTGTTCTCTTGAGATTTCTCTGAATCCTTTACCATGAATTCTGCAACTGTACTATCCTGTTGTCCGCTTCCGGCACCCCGGATCTGGGCGCTTTAATGGGGAGAGGAGACGGGTGAAAACCGTAATTGACGAAGAAGGGTGACTCCATAGTAGATTCACTGCGTGAATTGTTGTGCGCGAACTTGGCCCAGGGTAGAAGATCTCTCCAGTTGTCCTGGGTGTCAGAGATAAAGCATCTAATATACTGTTCCGAAGATTGATTGTTCCGTTCAGTCTGGCTGTTGGTCTGGGGATGGTAACCAGAGGAAAAATGAAGTGAGATCCCCAATTGCTGACAGAAAGGCTGCCAAAATTTAGAAATAAATTGGGACCACCGATCTGAGATAATAACCTGGGGCACACCATGGAGAAGAAAAATCTCCTTAACGAACACCTCTGATAATCTGGCAGCGTTGGGGAGACCCTTCAGAGGAACACTGTGTGCTTGCTTGGAGAAGTGGTCCACTACTACCAGGATGGTGTTCATTTGGATATGTATGTATGTACTGTATGTCTTTATTTATATAGCGCCATTAATGTACATACAGCGCTTCACAATAGTAATACACATGACAATCAATAAATAACAAATAATACAAACTGTATTGTATTGTATGTCTTTATTTATATAGCGCCATTAATGTACATAGCGCTTCACAGTAGTAATACATGTGGTAATCGAATAAATAACAGATAATATAAATAACAGATCATGGGAATAAGTGCTTTAGACAAACATAACATTAAGGAAGAGGAGTCCCTGCCCCGAGGAGCTTACAATCTAATTGGTAGGTAGGGAGAATGTACAGAGACAGTAGGAGGGAGTTCTGGTAAGTGCGTCTGCAGGGGGCCAAGCTTTATGTATCATGTGTTCAGAATGATCACAGTGCTATTCGTATGCTTCTTTAAGCAAGTGTGTCTTAAAGTGGGTCTTAAAGGTGGATAGAGAGGGTGCTAGTCGGGTACTGAGGGGAAAGGCATTCCAGAGGTGAGGAGCAGTCAGTGAAAAAGGTTTAAGGCGGGAGAGGGCTTTAGATAAAAAGGGGGTAGAAAGAAGACATCCTTGAGCAGAACGCAAGAGTCGGGGTGGTGCATAGCGAGAAATTAGGGCTGAGATGTAAGGAGGGGCAGAAGAGTGTAAAGCTTTAAAAGTGAGGAGAAGAATGGAGTGTGACATGCGGGATTTGATTGGAAGCCAGGAGAGGGATTTCAGGAGGGGGATGCTGAGACAGATCTAGGAAAGAGTAGAGTGATTCTGGCAGCAGCATTTAGGATAGATTGTAGGGGAGACCGGTGAGAGGCAGGAAGGCCGGACAGCAGGAGGTTACAGTAATCAAGACGGGAGAGAATGAGGGCCTGAGTCAGAGTTTTAGCAGTCGAGCAACAGAGGAAAGGGCGTATCTTTGTTATATTGCGGAGGAGAAAGCGACAAGTTTTAGAAATGTTTTGAATGTGAGGGGCGAATGTGAGAGAGGAGTCGAGTGTGACCCCTAGGCAGCGTGCTTGGGCTACTGGGTGGATGATCGTAGTTCCAACAGTAATGTGGAAGGAGGTAGTAGGGCCAGGTTTGGGAGGAAGTATGAGGAGCTCTGTTTTAGCCATGTTGAGTTTAAGGCGACGGAGGGCCATCCAGGATGATATAGCAGAGAGACATTCAGAAACTTTGGTCTGTATAGCAGGTGTAAGGTCAGGTGTTGAAAAGTATATTTGTGTGTCGTCAGCATAGAGGTGATATTTAAACCCAAAAGATGTTATTAGGTCACCTAGAGAGAGTGTGTATAGAGAAAAGAGAAGAGGTCCCAGGACATGGGAATAAGTGTTTCAGACACAAAAGTAACATTGTAGAAGAGGAGTCCCTGCTCTGAAGAGCTTACAATCTAATTGGTGGGGAGAACGTACAAAGACAGTAGGAGGGCATTCAGGTAAGTGCGTCTTCAGGGGGCCAAGCTTTATGCATCATGTGTCCAGTATTATCCACAGTGCTACTCATATGCTTCTTTAAGCAAGTTTGTCTCAAGGTGGGTCATAAAGGTGGACAAAGAGGGTGCTAGTTTGGTATTGAGGGGAAAGGCATTCCAAAGGTGTGAGGCAGTCAGTGAGAAAGGTTTAAGGCGGGAGAGAGCTTTAGATACAAAGGGGTAGAGAAGATATCCTTGAGCAGAACGCAAGAGTCGGGATGGTGCATAGCGAGAACTTAGGGCTGAGATGCAAGGAGGAGCAGAAAAGTGTAAAGCTTTAAAAGTGAGGAGTTGAATTGAGTGCAATATGCGATATTTGATAGGAAGCCAAGAGAGTGATTTCAGCAGGGGAGATGCTGACACAGATTTAGGAAAGAGTAGAGTGATTCCGGCAGCAGTGTTTAGGATAGATTGCAGGGGAGACAGGTGAGAGGCAGGAAGGCCGGACAGCAGGAGGTTACAGTAATCGAGACAGGAAAGAATGAGGGCGTGAGTCAAAGTTTTAGCCGTCGAGTAACAGAGGAAAGGGTGTCCCTTTGTTATATTGCGGAGGAAAAAGCGCAGGTTTTAGATACGTATTGAATGTGAGGGGCGAATGTGAGAGAGGAGTCGAGTGTGACCCCTAGGCAGCGTGCTTGGGCTACTGGGTGAATTATGGTACTTCCAAAAGTAATATGAGAGGAGGTAGTAAGGCCAGGTTTGGGAGGAAGTATAAGGAGCACTGTTTTTGCCATTTTAAGTTATAAGGATATGGTAGTTCTACAATGAAGTCCATGGACAGTGGGTCCATATGCGGTCTGGAATAGGAAGAGGTTGAAGTAAGCCTGTAGGTTTGTTATGGGGAGTCTTATGTTGAGCACATGTAGAGCCCGCGGTGAGGAATTTCCTGATTTCCTACACATACCCGGCCACCACAATGTCAGTTCCAGGAAGTCGATGGTTCTCCTAGTTCCCGGTTGTCCAGAAGACTTCGAGGAGTGACCCCATTCCAGTACCTTCCTACGATAGGCAGGCGTGGTGAAAAGACTACGAGACCCTCAGGAATGTGGGATTAACTTTGAACAATGTTCTCCAAGGAATCAAATGTATGTGCGGAGATTACGCCTGTGGATGGGCGTATAGTGGAGTATAGTCTCCTGTCGATCCACCAGGAACTGATGGGAAAGAGCGTCTGCCTTCACATTCTTAGAGACAGGTAGGTATGAAATTATAAAGTTAAAGCGAGAAAAAAAAGTGACCATTGTGCTTGTCGAGACCCCAGCCTCTGAGCGCTTTTGATGTATAGAAGATTTTTGTGGTCCGTCAGTATTGTAAATGAGTTTTCCGTGCCTTCAAACTGGTGTCTCCATTCTTCTAAAGCCATTTTGATGGATAGAAGTTCTCGACTGCCTACATCATAATTCTTTTAGGCGGAAGAAAACTTTTTAGAAAAAACACGCATGTATGAAGTTTAACTTGGTGGTCTTCCTCTGTGACAAAATATTTCAGCCCGACGTTATATGCGTCTACTTCTAGAGTTAAAGGTAAGCTAGAATCCGGGTGTACGAGGATGGGTGCAGAGGGGAAGGCGGTTTTCAGTCTGTCGAATGCTTGGATAGCGGCAGAGGACCAAGAGGTGGGATCTGCGCCTTTTTGTGTTAAGGTCGTAATTGGCACTACCACATTGAAGAAGTTCTGCATGTATCTGCGGTAGTAATTGACGAAGCCTAGGAAGTGTTGTACGGCTTTCAGAGTCGTGAGGGCGAGGCCAATCCAGAACCGCTTTCACCTTGGCTGGATCCATGGCGAGGCCGGTATGAGAGATATTATATCCCAAGAAGGCCGTTGTGGTTTGATGGAATTGACAATTTAACGAAGAAGTGGTTTTCTCATGAGCACATGAGTACCTGTTTAACATGAGCAGAATGTTCCTGTATACTGTAGACTTGGAGAAGATCAAAATATCGTCCAGGTAGACTATGACGTACTGGTCAAGAACGTCCCTGAAAATGTTATTAATGAAATCCTGGAATCCTGCAGGACCGTTGCATAGGCCGAATGGCATGACGAGATACTCATAATGTCCGTCCCGGGTATTGAAGGCCGTCTTCCAGTCATCGCCATGGCGGATTCTTACCAGATTGTAGGCTCCTAGTAAATCCAGCTTGGTGAAGATGGAGATGGTGGCCCCCTGCAGTCTGTCAAAAAGTTCGGCGATTAACATTAGGGGGTACCGATTCTTTATGGTTATCTTGTTAAGGCCCGATAGTCAATGCAGGGTCTGAGGGATCCTTCCTTCTTCTTTACAAAGAATAACCCTGCTCCTGCATGGGACGAGGGTTTGCGAATAAATCCCCTCTGGAGATTCTCAAGAATATTTTCCCTCATGGCCTTGGTTTCTGGAGGAGAGAGCGGGTAGGAGCACCCCCTTGGGAGCATAGAGCCGGGCAGCAGATCGATGGGGCAATCGAAAGACCAGTGAGGTGGTAGCTCCTCAGATTGTGATTTATTAAACACATCCTGGAATTCAGAGTAGCCTCAGGTAAGTGTATCTTCTCTTCTTCCAGTACGGAAACACTGCATAATTTCTTGGCGGAGACGGAGCAGTTGTAGGGGCAATGGGAGCTCTATTGGAAGGGTTCCGCATCAGTCCAGTCTATTCATGGTGTGTGTACCTGGAGCCACGGGAGTCCAAGGATAACGGCGACCAAAGGGGTATGAATGGCATCCAGCTGGATCTTCTCCGTGTGATCCTCTCCTGTCCACAATTGGAAGGGGGCGGTTTGCAGGTTAGTATGTCTAGTACCTCACCTGTGTTCGGTGTATACCTCCCCCATCAGTTGGCTCTTATATTTCATGCTGTGTATTGTTTTGCACTTAATGTGTTTTTTAAATATTGCCATTTGCTAGTGATATTTATGATAAGTAAAATTGTGACTTAATCTTTACAGTGTTTCTTATCTTGCTGTGCGAGTGCTGGGAACCTTTTTTGCTTTTTGCATGTATATTGTAACACATTAGGGATTTTTTTTAAAATTAAATATGAGTCACTGAAAAGGACAGTATATAAGATACTTGGGACTATGTTATACTCCTGAGGAAGCTCTAACATGAGTGAAATGTGTATGGTGACAGATGATCAATGCACGGGACTTCAAGTTGAGACATCTCCATCCATCACTGTGATGTCGCATGTTCAGAAGTGTGGACTAGAGGACAAGCAAGATGTTTGAATATCATGTGTCTCTGCTAATGGAGCATCAATGCTATTGTTCCATTCAGCTGTGAACGGTCTAAAGCGATGTATATTCTTGAAAAGTTGAATGTTCACTTGTTCATTATATACTTGTTTTAAAGCAATATTACACTATTGTTTGCTTTTTATTTCTTTGATATTCATATGTTCAGATTGTCCCTGCTGAATTCACTTAATCGCATTCTAGAATCCCTACTTGCCTTTGGCTTGGAATATATCCACTATGCTTGATTTTGTTTGCAGCTTGTGAGTGGGCCATTTTTCCTTCCCCTCTATAATATGTAATAGTGTTGTACAATTTTGCACTATAGTTCCATTTTCATATATTTTACCCTGAGAACATCTGTGCTCTGAATTTCTGTTGCGTTACATCTTTAAATAGCAAGTCCTAAGTTGCAGCTGTGAATAATAATAGTCTATTAAGACTTCTTCCTCTATTAGAGAGGTAAAGAGAATGTTTGCAGAGATAGTGTTAGGAATTGCAGAAAAAGAGGGCACACCTTGATGTGGTCTGCAAACTTACAATGCTTGGCCAAAGAAAGTAACCCTCACATATGAAAAAAGAACAGGTATGTTTTTAACTACTGTATATGATTTGTCATGTTGGATGTCACATTGGTGTTTTCTGTCTTTTGTTTATACATTGTCACATACCCAGTAGCACTCCTTTTGACATAAAAATATATGGTGAGGTGGATCTGGCTTTGAACTTACAAGGGTTGTTTCTGAGTTACATCTATAGCCTGAAATATGTGTTTGACTGAGAGAGCAAAACACTTAAGTCAGACAGGGGATGGAGGTACTGTACCACCACCTCTGGTCATTCCGCTTCTAAAGTAAGTACAAACCGAGCGGATTTGCAATGACAACTTCTGAGCTACCAGAATTGGCCCCATAGACTTCCATGTAGAATTTACTACTTGCAAATGGGTCCATGATAAATACTATACAAGCATTCAATTGTTAAACACGTGGTTAATACTTACAGATGCAGAAGACTTTATTATCCCCTCTGGTGTGCCATAGTGGGATATGCCCTGAAATTCTGCACCACCACTGCCATTGAACCCTATGAAATGTCTATGATGTTGTTCTTTATAACGGGATCTGTTGTATTATCTGGGATAACAATATGACAAGCTACATTTTTACTTTATTATTCTATTAAAATTTATGTAATGTAATTACAAATTTAAAGAAATTAATTTGGAAGATATACTGTGTAATAGCATGAGCCTTGTTATCAGTGGTACAGTATATGTATTATTTAGTACTTATTTATCTAGTGTAGCATTTACAATCAGTCATTTTTGATTTAGACACAAAAATAGTTTTCTATGAAGCTGGTAAGTATGAAAATATATTTCATTTTAGAAATGTAATCTAAGTTGTTTATGTTTTTGATTAAAACTTATTTGTGAACTATCTCCAGTAAAGTTTAGTTTATTGTGCATCTGAGGGTAAAAAAGTGATGTTTCAGCAGTAACAACTAGAATTTAAAGTATCTCATTTGCATAAAGAATTCTTATTTAATCAAAACTAAGCTCCAATTTTAACTAATTTAATACAGTAAATGTTATATAAAAGCAAAGCGCAAATAGGTTATTTAACTATATACATTCCCTGTTGGTGATATTTTGTAAAATCATCCTTTCTGCTTAAGCATTTTCTTTTTCATAGTGGAACAATGTTACAAGAATACTTCACTTGTAGCATGTGGAATCACTTCAAAATTGCCTCTAATCACCATACAGTAACTTAAATATGTCTTTCATGCCAAGAACATAACAAAAATATCTTCCCTTGGTGTCTTTTTCTGCAAACTTTGTATATTTGCTTGCCAAACAATTTTTCTAATCCAGGACCAGTGTGATGTACAAAACACATTGTTGTTTGCTACTTTGCATATGATTAAGCATACTTCAACTGCAATTTCTGAGGCCCTGTCTTATAGAGGAGAAACCATGACATACGATAGTAAACATATAAAATATACAGTAAACATGAGAAAAATGATTCTAAGGGATCATGAAAGCCTTTTATTGCTTATATAATGAATAGTTAATAATTGTAATAAACTTACTTTCTATTTTTTACCTCTCTGTTCACATTCAGGATTATTTATTAAAGTCTTCCGAGTATAAAACTGGTGCAAAGATAGTACTGAAAGACTGCAGCAAATGTATCACGTTAAAAATCCAACTGAGCAATATAGTACATTCAGATCAGTATTGGGAAACTTTCTTAAATGCTCTACTAAACATAATGAGCTTTCTCCTTTTGCAATAGATCTCGGATGTTCAACAATCCTATTCTTCAGACAATAGCCTAATCCTCTTGCATACATAGATTATGTAACAAATACAACAAAGATAGATCCCTGCTGCTGAATGGGACTCCCGCAGCATTAATCCTACTGGGCCGCTACCAGTCTCTAAGAGCTAAACAGAGAGAGCAGAGAGAAGCAGTCTCTCTCGGTGGCTCCCCACGCAGCTCTTAAATCAATTCCTGCTCTTTTAATTATTATTTTTACATTTGGTAAAATGTAAAAAATGTATTGCATCTTCTTCAAATGTAAATCTCCCATGTCACGGCAAACATGACCAGGACATTAAACCAGGGCCGAAAAAACAGAACTCCCTACGGAGGTCTGAACCTCAGAAAACAGGGGACCCCCAGACCAGAAATGAATATGGTATAGCTGGGTAGACACACTGCTTCAAACCTATTTAAAAAATAATAATTAGAAAAGTTTCATTACCTTAGTGGTTAACCGCTAGGTAAGGAAGGGATAAACCCCTCCTGCCACCCACCCACTCTACCCCAAATAAACAGTGCCTGTGTTCTTATTTTATTGTGATTCAAATGTGTATTTTATTGTAATGAATATTTTTTATGCTTTGGAATGGGCAAAAGCGCTATTAACAATATTTGGTTATTGGGCTATTGTCCATACTGGATGTGGAATGGGGGTGGGGGGTAAAGGACTGGGTTAAGAGGGTACATGCCCAGGAGTGGGTGGTCAGGCCTCCCGGAGAGTGGTGGTAGGGTTTAATCCCTTCATTACCTTGGGGTATGAATGTATTTTAATTGTTAATATTTTCTTTCATTATAGCTTACTATTGATTGCCAATGTGGATACCTAGGCTCCCCATTGAAAGGGCCTAATTATCAACAGTAACAATCAATGATATAGGGGGCTATGCACTAAGCTGTGATAAGTTGTTTTAAGAGCGCAAAGTGCTCTTAGAACGTGATATTGTGCTCAGCGCGATTCACAGAGCAGTGATAACAGGCACTTTGTGCTCTAAAACTGTCTTTTTTCAAGAAATTTTTCTAAGTCCCACTAAGCTCGTACAATAAGCTAAATGCGCTGATTTCTGCCAGTCTGCGCGATTCTCAAAGCTACAATAAGTGATCGTGCTTTAAAAATGTGCCAAAAAAACACGCCAGCTCAAGGCAGGCGCTAAAGGAGCAGGACTAGAAAAATTTATTTGTTTACATTTTTGCAGGCACACCATCCATACAACAGGCCATCGAGTGTCCCTGGCTGACGCCGCGGTTGTCCTGGGGTCCCTGTGGGTGTCTGCAGGTGTCCCGGGGTCCCCACGGGCCTGCGGTGCCAATGGTGTGCCCCCAAATAATAAAAACTATTTGTAAATAAATACACCCCCCCGCCACCTAAAACATACACTACAGTAATGGGCAATATGGATAATAATGCATTTGCCCATTTAAAATACATTAATCACAATAAATACAGTAGACACATATTGCACTTACCTTTTCCATGCACCCATGATGAAGGCCGTCTTCATCCTCATCCTGCCCATGTCCCCCCGTCCCCCCATCCCCCCATCCCCCCACCCCCCGGTGCTACAAAATATACAAAAGAATTAAAAAAAACAAATGTCCCCTAACCCCTTAATCACCTTAGTGGATAATAACCGCAACAGTAATTAAGGATTAACCCACCCTGGCCCGATACCAACCCTTCACCCAGAACTAGCTTATTGCATCAGATAATTAAACCAGCACATACTGTAGCAAAATACATTATATCTGATATCCCAACAAACCAGCACCTAGACAATAAATACACTGTATACCAAATGTCAAACAAACAATTGCATTTTAGTGTGTACATGATTGGCTTATTTTTGGTACTTACTGTAGATTTTGTATGACGGCGGTTACTTTGAAGTTGAATTTAATTATCAATGGTTTGGATTTAGGAATTGAATAGTGAATTGTGTAATTGATTTGGATTGTATTGTAATTGATTTTTTTAATTGATTAATTGATTTATGGTACCTTTATTTATGTTTACTTGTTTATTTTGTATTTGATTTTGTGGATGGCATTGTATGTTGTTGGTAATTATTTATTTGATTTTGAACATTGATTTTGCATAGTGTTACATGATGCACAGATTAATTGCATCATGCACACACTAAAATGCAATTGTTTGACATTTGGTATACAGTATATTAATTTGTCTAGGTGCTGGCTTGTTGGGAGATAATATATAATGTATTTTGCTATGTGCTGGTTTAATTTTCTGATGCAATAAGCTGTTTTTCAGATTGAGATTTCATGTTTTTATTTCTGCATGTTTGTGTAATCCTTAACCATGTATTTGTATATTGGTGTTGTGTGTATATATATATATAAAGAAAAAAATAACTGCTGCGCTAGCTAGGAAGGCTGGATAAAAGAGTATGTGCACATTGAATAATGAACCAAGTAAAAGGGCAGTGGGCTCAATGTGGGATTTCAATATGCCACAATGGGACAAACAAAGCCAACAAAAAGCACAACAAAGAGAGAGAGGGGGAAGGGGGAGGGGAAGCAGGGAAAAAAGCCCCAAAAAGAAAAAAAGGAAAAGTGTCTGTTTCAGCTACAGGGTGCCACTGCCAGTCTTCAGGACCAACCACTTTTCTCTTCACTCTATAAAACAAAAAGAAGACAGCGTGGCTCCCATAGTATAATACTGTAATAGATAGTTTATTGATAAATGCTGCTAGATTACGGACACTTACAATAGATAAAAAGGTAATAAGCAGTGGTTAAAATGATCTTGGCACATCCCGCGATAATCCATCCGTGTGCAGATCCACGTGCATCTGGTCTGATAGATTCCCGTTGCGGACGCCAGGAACGTGCACGCGCACTCAATCTCTTCCTGGTATTCAAGTCTCGCGCTAGCTGGTAACTGGGTAGTAGCACAGGAACCAGGCACAATTCAATAGGCACACTGTGCACTACTCCAACATCTTGGCACAACATCTTGGCACTACTCCACTACTACATCTTGGCACATCCCCCGATAATCCATCCGTGTGCAGATCCACGTGCATCTGGTCTGATAGATTCCCGTTGCGGACGCCAGGAACGTGCGCGCGCACTCAATCTCTTCCTGGTATTCAAGTCTCGTGCTAGCTGGTAACTGGGTAGTAGCACAGGAACCAGGCACAATTCAATAGGCACACTGTGCACTACTCCAATGGAGGAATGGAACGGAATGGCGCCAGAATGATAGCAAATGTACTTCAAATATTTCTGATGTTTAAAGTCCAATATTGACTCTTTCCCTACGTGTTTCGTCGCTGCATGCGACTTCCAACGGGAATCTATCAGACCAGCTGCATGTGGATCTGCACACGGATGGATTAACGGGTGATGTGCTAAGATCATTTTAACCACTGCTTATTACCTTTTTATCTATTGTAAGTGTCCGTAATCTAGCAGTATTTATCAATAAACCATCTATTACAGTATTATACTATGGGAGCCGCGCTGTCTTCTTTTTGTTTTATATACTGTACAGTATATATATTTTTATATATATATATATATATATATATATATATATATATATATATATTAAAACACAACACAACAGCGCAAATACCATAAACAAAACGTCCCCAAGCATAAAAATATATAATAAAATACTAAATTGAATAAAACAAATATGTAAACTTGATAGTCCAGGAATATACTTAATCCAATCTTTAAAACCAGAGACAGAACATAAAACACAGACAAAGCTCAGTTTTAGCACATCCAGTGAAACTCATACACGGTACAGTGCCTAAATATATATGTATAAATATCTATTAAGTAAAATGGTCTTTTAGTTTGACATTTTTGGCCAAAATTGTTGTAAGCCCCTGAGCCAACTTCACGGCAGACCACAATTCAGGGGTCCCTAACGCTAATATAAATTCTTAGTAACCTGTGTAATAACAGGAAGAATGATTTATAGTAAATCTGTCAATATTAGTTGCAAAGTTCTAAGTCTGATTGAAGCCTTTATTAACCTGTACATTACCAGGAAAAGCACTCTGTATTAGAGTTGCCACAACCATCCTGCAAGCAAACAAGTTCCCCTGTGTGGAAGATGCTATGGAGTGAGCCCTTAACCATTTAAATGTGGGAGGGGGTGAGCTTCAATTAAGTAGGAGGTTGCCACCCTCCAAACAGCCAAGACTAGCTGAAATACAATTGTAAAATATACTGGACACCTCAAGGTGAGATTGTTAGGTGTCCAGTATATAATACAATCTTTAAACAGGGGAGAACCTTCTAACCAAAATGTTATAACGGGGGGCAGACGAATCCAAAAGGAAGAATCACTTCCACAAAACTGAAATGAGAAAGAAAAGAAAGAAAAGAAAATAAGTCACCAGGTAGCTTGCGTATTATGGGTCTTGAGGTAATTCCTTCCTCTGTTCTGGCATGGGAACAGTTCAAAGTACTCTCCAGGAGGGAGAGCTTCTGGATTTTTAAGTTAAATTGTCTGGTCCCCTTTGGTTTAAATGAAAACCTTGACATTAGTACAATTGTATATATGTGGGGCTCTTTCTTTATTTATTTGGTTATCATCCTTTTTGTATAATTTATTTATTTATTTTACACATTGATAAATGTGTTGGTATATCATAGTGACACATTTATCTCTACCTCTATTTGTAGCAGGTCTACCATATTGTAGTTTTATTCAGTGTATTTCTGCTTTCTTTATATTGAATTTAGGTGTCAATCTCTGTTCTTCCACTTGGGGTTTCTTTTTTAAGTGTTTTTAGCATTTAATTTTAATTTTATTTGTATTATTATTTTTATTATTTTTATTTGTATATTCATTATCCATATTAGTAATGCTTTCTTATTGTTTTTTTTACTGTTTGTTGTCATCTTCTTTGTTACTAATTATGTCAACAGTATATTCACTATTTGTTTGTTCAATAGTCATGCTGTTCATTATCCTGTTCTTGTTAGTGATTGGTCACTGTTTGATTGAATTATAGCATTTGAGTGCATATATATTGTGCTTTTTTGGCACATCATTAACCCCTGACGAAGTCCGCCGTTGCGGACGAAACGCGTAGTGTTGACGTCACTTAAACCTCGTGGTGCTTCCGTGCTACTCTTTGAGAGACTTTCACTGAACTTTTAGGTGCCTGTTTATTGCCTGCCGTTTGGCGAAGAAACCCCCTGCGGATCCTGAGCCGTGCTAAAACCAACAAGCACAAGCTCCATACTGTGTGAGAGGCCATCTGCCTAGTGTGGCTGCAGTGAGTTGGGTGTGACCCCATATTCCATCACCGGCTGGTGATTTCAGGCTCCTAAAGATACCTTTATGTGAACAGTGTTTTTATATTTCTTGTAAGTGTGCATTGTCTTCCACTTCTTTAATAATACATTTATTATCTTCCATACCGTGAAGATAATGCACTAGGGGGTGCTCCCATCCTCCGTTAACCCACGAGAACACTCATCTGCTTCCGGGATCACAAGCCTAGGTTTGGATCACAAATGTGCAGAAACCTTCCTGGTCAGTTTTCTTGTATGTTAACGGAGGAAGGGAGCAGCGTTGATTGAGAACATCCTAGGGAGTGATCATGCTCCTTGTGGATACAGAGAGGCCCCAACCGTTCATCTCCTTTTCATTTATTAGGAGCAAACAAGAGGAAAATATCTTCAGATGCAGCTTCTCCTTGAGGACCTGTATATGCATTTGCTGTTGAAACAACGAAGAGCAGAAAAATTCTCCTCAAAGTTAAACCCTTATGTGTTTTAACTCACATAGGCCCATTGTTTATCATTGTATATATTGACCCCCACCTCCGGTTCCTTTCTTTTACCCCGGGGGCAACTGAACATCCTGAGGATTTGTGTGCCCACCAGCTACTAAGAGGAAGATGTGTGACTCCAGGAAAAGACCCTCTACAGAGTTAAGACCCGAGAGGCTTTTGCTCACACAGGCCTGTGTGAGTATCTGTAGCAATACACTTACCTTATTCTATCATCCTTGACTCATAGTCACTAATATAGTGACTCACCTGTACATTGCTGTTGTTCTACTGTTGATCTGCTCTCCCCTTGTTTTTCTATTTCTTTTTTCTATTGTGAGAGAAAAGGATATCTCCCAGGAAGGGTTTACGCAGCAGACAGGGGATCCCCAGGTGTGTATTTCCAAGAAGAAGGAGACAAAGGGGTTCCCTCAACTGGTAATATTAGTTTCCATTTGAATTTCTAAAGTGATTAGTTTATTATATAGAGAGTGCCCGGTTACCCTGTGTGTACAACAAAGGAATAGCCTGGTAGCCAGGAGCCTCCGGGTGGAGGGGATTCCAAGCACACAGGCTCACACAACAGATGCACACAATCTCCCAACAACAGAACAAGGTGTAAGGCCGTGTGTATAGTGCCGTCGATGGTGACGGTGACATGACGGGTGTCTCAATGTACTTTATTTTAACCCAGCGCTCAACGGACCACAACACTGACTCCCAAGATGGCGCTGCAGCATGCGAACAGGAATAACAAGCCCCACACTACTGGCAGATCCAGAAATGAATACAGGGATCAGGGAATACCTGGAGCAGCTGTTTGCTAAAATGAGGCAGGGATTTCAAGAGGACTTGACCTCTGCAATAAACGCCCTTAAGGCTGAAATGAACTCCCTTACACAACGCACAGAGAGTATGGAAAACAAAATGGAGGATGCCTGCTTAGCCCAAATCTCAGCAGAGGATGAGATCAACAGGCAAGGCCACAAGTCAATGACATGAAAGACTGCTTAGAGGATTATGAAAATCGAGACCGCAGACAGAATCTGCGGATTCATAATATACCTGAAACAGTCTCCACGGAAGCTTTGCGCCTGTACCTCTGTGACATGTTCCTTCTCCTGGTCCCGGAGCTCCGAGCTCAGGACATGGAAATTGATAGAGCCCATAGAGCGCTGGGCCCAATGTCTCAGGACCCCAAGAGGCGTAGAGACATGATCATAAGGTTCCACTCACATAGCACAAAGGAAAGAATCATGTTTGCGAGCAAGGAAAAGGGAAGTTTTCATTTCCAAAATGAAGTCCTACAAATTTTCAGTGACTTGTCCAGAGTCATTATTACAAAGCAACGTGAAATTAGTCCCCTCACCCAAATCCGCTACTGATGGGGGTTCCCCTTCAAACTCGTGGTCCAGATCAACGGGAAATACAAATTAATCTCAAGAACAGAGGAAATCCCCTTATTCCTTAAATCGCTAGGCTTGCTAGCCCTGGATGGGAGAGAAGAAACAAATGAAGAGCAGAGGATTCTCGGCTCCTCAGCCCCACCAAGGGCATCGGAGCACTTGGCAATCCAGAAGATCACAAAAACAAAAAGAGTCCCAATTAAAGAAGGAGATTAATAGAAAGAACAACACTGCAGGCGAAGTTCGTAATTAAAAAAAAAAGTTAAATGTTAAAAGTTGCTTTACCTTGAACTTTCTTCAGATGAACTTGGGTAAGCATGGTTCCAAGTTGAAGTGCCCTCCCCTGTTGCAAACAGCCTGATTGGATATGATCTACCATCAGTTGGAGGAGAGAAGGAACGAGTCATCTACCCCCTCCCATTTAACAGAGGAGAGGAAAAGTACTTCCAGACTGAGGGAGTGATCGATCTGGAGTGACGTTCCAGCTCCTGATGTTTCCAGATCCGGTTTTACACCCCACTACTTTCTCTCAATATCCAATCTCTAATAATCAAACAATGCTTACCTATTCCCCTTCCCATTCCCCCACACTTGGGCGACCACCTCCCCTCCACCCCTCCTTCCTCCTCTCCCCTCCTTCCAAGGGTTTTCCCCATCCCCCGTGGATCCCCTTTTCCCCCCTCATCAGCTTTCTGTATCATCTTCCTTCCTTCCTCTCCCTGCCCCCCCCCCCTTCCGCCTTGCCCTGTGTCTGAAGGTTCTCATCAACCATGCCCTTCTCTCCTGCTGTGTTTATCAATAGTGCCTCTGCTGAGAGGGGCTTGTGTCCACAGGGGGGAGGAAAGAGGGAGACCGAGGATGCTGGGTGACTGTGAAGAGTGCACCGACGACAGCTGTGAATTGAAGAGGAGATCAGGTTTGACTATAATTAGTTCCTCGGAAACTTCTCTACCTCCTAGCCAAAGATGTACTCCTGATGCCTCCTTAGGGACATACTTAATGTTCCCCCTCCACCCCCATCCCATTTGCCCCACCCTCCCATCTATCTGAAAGAATATGTTATAAAAAATTAAGACCAAATTCAGAAATCCTGCTGGTACATAGGCTGCTAAAGGGAGACAAATATCTATGTATAAACTGCAAAATCCAATGTATGGATAGATAGAAAGCTTAAAGGATATTTTATCGGGTAGTACTGTACTGTCATATGGTTCATATGTCCCTCCCCTCTACCCCCTAATCCCCCCTCCCCTCCACTCCCCACCTCTGCCCCTCCCTGCTCTCCCCCCATCCACCCCAACCTCTGCCCCCCCTGCCCCCTCCTCCACCACCCCCCTCCCACCTCCTCCCCCACCCCCTCCTCTCCCCCCTTCTCCTCCTCCTTCCCCCCACTAAACTGAAGCCAATATAAAAAGATAAGGTGTACCTATATTCCTGATACACAAGAAAACTGGGGTGCTCCTCACAATTATACACACTGATACCCAAAATCTAGTTGGAGTTCAAAGTGGATGTAGATAGGCAGAAATGATGCACATAAATAATAAAATCATGCAATACTAGCCGCTGGTCTTTGCTGCTGCTCAGCCGGTAACGGATCTCCCACGATCCTCACACAGTATGAAGAAAATTGAATGGGTGATGGGAGGGGAAATAGGATTGAAGGAAGTAATACAAAATCACTCACACGGCCATGTGTGAGTGTATACACATCACAACAAAGGTGGCTTTAGCCTATGGCTTGCTTCATTGATCACTGGTCCTGACGGAGATCACAGGAGAGAAGGAGGGGAGAACAGCAATAGGTGTATGACGCTGTTAAGTGACAATAAATGGTGGGGTGGATAAAATAGATATATAAAAACCACTCACATGGCCATATGTGAGTGGAGACACTCAGAGATTATCCCAGCCTTAGAGGTGGAGCACAGTCTTCTTTAGTAAATCACAGGCAGGGTAAGCCAGGTAAAAAACTGAACTTTAATGAATAAAAGAAGTAAAAAGTCCAATTGGAAATGTCCCAGAACTCACGGCAGCTCTCCTGTATGGCGCGATCGGCGTTGTACCCTGACTTCCGCGTCCGAAAAGTCTGGCGGTGAACGGCGATCCCGGTGAAACTGCGGTGGTATAAAATGTCAAAAAATCCTCCTCAGAACTATTTCCCCTCCCATCACCCATTCAATTTTTAGCATTTTAGGCTATTGTGTGACTTACATTTGCTTTTTTGTTTTTTCTGGCTTGCGCTCGCCTTATTGTGTCTTATATACCTATATTCCTGTTTGCTAAAGATCACCTACTAAAGTTCATGGTTGTCTACATGTGTATAACATTTACAGTATGGAAAGTTTCAAATGATAACTTATCTGCCTTGACTATATAGCCTAGACTATATACTTGTGTTTACATCGAGCCACTGCTTCCTCGCCCTCTCCCACTTCCACCCTCCTCCTTCCCCCTCCCCCTCAACCCTCTCTCCCCCTTCCTATCTATGTATAAATGGCAAAATCCAAATTATGGATGGATAGAAAGCCTTAAAGGATATCTTATCTGATATCACTGTATCGTCATATGGTTTACATGTGTTGAGGCTGAAATGATGCTGCTTCCCCCCTCCTTTCTCCTGTCTCCCCCTTCCTCCTTCTCACTCTCCTCCCCCTCACCCCCTCCCCATGTCCCCCTCCTCCCCCTCCATCCATGCCCCCCTTCCTCCCTCCTGTGGCTTCCCCCCCCCCCTTTATCCTCTCCTCCCCCTTCCTCCTCCTCCCCCATCCGCAATGTAGCATAGGATAAGCGGTCCATGTACAACCGAAATTAGGACTCCATCCCTCCCCTCCTACCCCTCCCAACCCTTCCCCTTCTCCCACCTCCCCCCTATCCTCCCCTCCCATTCCAACCCCCTCCCCATCCCAACCCTCCCCCCTCCTATCTGAAGGAATATGTTATAGAATACTAAGACAAAACTTTGTACTCCTGCTGGTACATAGGGTGCTAAAAGGAGACAAATGTCTATGTATAAACTGCAAAATCCAATCTATGGATAGATAAAAAGCTTTAAAGGATATTTTATCTGGTATCACTGTATCATCATATAGCTTATATGTGTTGAAGTTGAAAAGAGGCTGCTTCCTCCCACCCCCTTTTTTTCTTCTCTCCCTCTCTCGATGTAGCACCCATACACGTGTCCGGGTATGTCGCCCAAGGGTAATATGCCCGCATTCCCTCTCATCATTTTGATTAAGGCTTCCACTTTAGGACTACTACTTAGTCCACTCTACTTTTTCTATCTCTTTCCCCCCACCCCGTCCCCCACCCTCCCTTCCTCTTTTCCGCCTGGGCACCCCTCTACTCTCCTGCAAAAGAAAGACAGAAACACTGTAGCTATACCCAATAAAAAAGCAAGAAGTTAAAAAAGACCCCCACCCTGGGAAAGTGTGTATTCTTATATACATAACATGTCAAACACGGCCTCCATAAAGTTAGTATCCCTTAATGTCAAAGTCCTGAATTCAGTTAGAAAGAGGAGACTTGCACTCCAGGAATTTAAAAAAACAAAAGGAGATATCCTGCTCATACAAGAGACTCATTTTAATACCCCCTCCCCATCAAACACATTTAAGAACACGTTTCCCCAATAATACTTTGCATGGTTTACTAGTATAAAAAGATTGATTGCCATCCTAATTAAAAATAACGTCCCATTCGCCACTACCAAAGTAAATCCAGGAGGTAGATATCTAATTGTACAAGGTCCCTCTCAAGGGTCCCGGTGTCCCTCATAAATAAACATAATGAAAACCAAACCGACTCCCTAAAGACAGTCTTAGAATCCTTAGACCAGCAAACTTTATCATCTTTAAAAATAGCAGGGAATATTAATACGATATGCGTCCCCGAACAGGACAAGTCCTATACTCCGGGTCCCACTCAATCCAAGTTCTAAAATCTGCCAAAAAATTTAAGGAATTAATAAAAGACTTTTCTCTAGCTACAGAGGGCGCAGCACCAGGGTCAGCGGGACTACACATTTTTCTCAGCACAACACCAGGCTTACTCAAGGATTGATTATTTTCTGGGTACCAAAAATATTCCTATGCAGCACTCTATTCCTAAGTGAGATGGTGAGTAAATTAAAAACTATTCTTTATTCAAACATATAGTTAAAACAATGGGGTTTAAAACGAGTATTAAATACTCCCCATATACCTGGCCTTGAAAAAGCATACCCGCGAAACGCGCGCGTCGGCACCACGTAGTCACGTGCACGCGCAGAGCCCTAGTTCACAGACGCTGACTCCACGCAATCAGAGGAAGTCAGCGTGGCTCGGCTGCGGCACACACAAGGGCTCCATACAGACCCGATGGTCTTTAGAGCCAAAACTAGGGAACGATTGATATATCTGGCCACATAGAAAGCAGTGATATACTTAAGAGAGCACTATCTTGCTGTCATCCGAGCACCTTATTTATAAGATAGGATTTTACCTCAAACAGCTCACAGTACCTCAACCCAGTAATTTAAATCTGGAGTGCCAGTTTCTATAGCATATATGTTACAGCGCTGCACCAACTAGGCAAAGGCTATATATTACTTACCAATCCATTGGTCCTTAAAGGTGCAGCTCTTAGCTACATCTCCTAATGTGTTCAACTAGGAGATTAAGCAGTGTCCATACATCCATCAGTAAACCATTTGAGTACTAGTGTTTACCAAGGATCTACATACTTCAGATCCAAGGTTCACACGCTATATATATATATATATATATATATATATATATATATATATATATATATCTGGTCTAACTGTACACTTACGCACAACATATCCCAGTTGGCGTCAGCATAGCACACTTGGTGCACACTTACCACAACTGTATATTCATACGACATATCTCTATCGGACTGCAATATCCAGCAGCACATTGTTCGGTTCTACCAATCCAGTACACCAATAAAGTACTCATTTACTGTGGCACTACATATATGACAACTACTATCGTCCCTCACAACACTTACCTCTAGTCTATCGCTCCATATGAAGTTGGCTAGGGCCAGTGAGTTCACAAACACTGGACTTTACCACCCCAACTGACGCTCCTCTGGAGTACCTAACCCCAAGAGCCTGTTAAACACTTGTCATTATTTAATACTCATTTTAAACCCCATTGTTTTAACTATATGTTTGAATAAAGAATAGTTTTTAATTTACTCACCATCTCACTTAGGAATAGAGTGATGCATAGGGGTACTGTGTGTCTTTAGTATAACTCTTTATCTGCCCCTAAAAGCACCATTCCAATCATTTCAAGCTGTAGCGGGGGTACCCAATCAGTATACATACCAAAAATATTCATAAGAACACACAAAGGAGTGACCGAAAGGGGTCACCCAAGCCACCTAATATCTGCACTTATGATATAAAGGTAAGGGACAAAGTATACTAAAAGTAGTAGTGTGATTAGCTACTAAGAAAAAAAGGGGGAACACCAAAGGTACCGCAAAACCATTTAACTCAAGACGCAAAATAATAAATTTTAATTAACTGTAAAACACAGACAGTAGCCATGCCCACATATTAAGTAAATAAAGCATATTGGTTTTACAAGCAGGATCCCAGTTAGCAGTGGTACTGCCCTTAAGTCATAACTAGATACTAAAATTATGGTATATAGAGGAAGTAAAGAGAGCACTAAGATGGACAAACCAAAAATATTATGATTAGGGTAACAAGGCAGACCATTTGTTGGCAAATAAACTTAGAGTTTTGAGAGTCAAATCTCAGCTTTCAACGATAAAAACAAAAAATGGGTAAACTGCTTACTGTATAATGAGAAAGAAATAGCCCAGGAGTTCTCTAATTTCTATTCAACATTATATAACTTAGACACTCCAGGGAGCTCCCAAACACGATCCGAGGCAATATCAAATTATCTAGAACAGTGTAAACAACCTGTACTAACGGAGGAAAACTCCCAGGTATTAACAAGAAAATTACGCAAGAAGAGCTTTCAGAGGCTATCAAGTCTCTAAAGATAAACAAAACACCAGGCCCGGATGGCTTCTCTAACCTTAACTACAAGAAATTTCAGACGATTCATTCCCCGTATGTTCTCGAGACTTTAACTCCCTTTTGGAGGGCGCACCAATCCCAACTTCTATGTCTATGGCAAACCTGGCCATTATCCACAAGGTGGACATACACTCCCTCCAATGTGGAAGCTATAGACCTAAATCTCTATTCAATTCTGACCTGAAAATATACAGTAAGATCCTGGCGAACAGATTGAACCCGATTCTATAACAGATATACAGTAGAGAGGTCTACCGCTCACCTAATACTTAGATATCTATGATGAAAAGCCACAAGGTGCATAAGGGAATATATTGAATCTATATACACATGGAAGGTAAGGATTGGAGAAAACCTTTCCACCACAAGAAGCCCTCAAAAGTTGCACTCATGTGTAGTATTTAATTGGAGGATAACATTGATCCAGGATACATATTATCCTAAACTGCCAGTCATAATGAGTGGAAAAAACAAAAATAATAAATCTTTAATAATTATCTATAAAAAACACATGGTATAGGATATAATATACAAGGGAAGTTTAAAATTGAACACAATTCTACCAAGACTAATCCATATTGATCAAGTAGGTTTTGTCTCTGACAGACAAGCCTCAGACAACACCCGAAACATCATAAATATTGTTGACCATGTGCACCTGACCGGTATGAAAGCTATTCTATTAAGCCTGGATGCTGAAAAAGCATTTGATAGAATAAAGTGGGCATTTTTAGATCAAACAATGTTGAAATTTGGATCTAAGGGCCCATTTCTGGATAGTGTTAGAGCCCTTTACCAGTCACCCACCGCTTACATCAAACTTCCTGGAGGAAACTGGAACCCAATTGGGATTAAAAATGGAACCAGACAAGGCTGTCCCCTGTCCCCGCTGCTCTTTCCATTAACAATTGAGCCCTTAGCTGCGACAATCAGGGAGGAAGTCAACATAAAGGGAATCCCAATTGGAGAGACCAATTATAAAATCTCCCTATTTGCAAATGATGTAATACTAATTATAGCTAACCCACTGATATTCCTTCCAACTAGATCAATTCGCCAAAGCCTCAGGCTATAAAGTTAACAATGACAAATTGGAAGCATTAAACCTAACCCTCCAACCTCAGAACTTAAGTTGCTGCAATCAAATGTTAACTATAAATGAGTTCCACATCTATTAAATACCTAGGAATAAACATTGCAAACTCCTACAACTCCCTTTTTGCTAAAATCAAAAAAGACCTGCAGGCATGGAACAAATTCCAGATATCATGGATGGGAAGAATCATCTCAACCAAAATGAATATCCTCCCGAGACTTTTGTATTATGTCTAAACCCTCCCGATAAACATTCCCCTGCCTGAGCTTAAAAATATTAATAACCGAATATGTCAATTCATTTGGAAAGATAAAAGACCGAGAGTATCAAGATCGGTAATGTTGACCCCAAGGACGAGCGGAGACATGGGGTTTCCAGATATTATTAAATATTATCAAGCGGCCCAACCAACCAAAACAAATAGTAGTATGGAATAATGACCCAGCATCCTGTTGCTGGTTAGGAATTTTAAGGAAAAATGTGTGCACCTCGCTCTAAACCCCTAGGAGGGTAACTGCATGCCGCCTGGGAGGAGATACAATATTAACTAGAGAGGTGTACTTTGAAAGCAAAGTGCACAAAAAGATCCCAAATAGTGGCGCACTGCACTGCAAACCTATTTATATATAACAAGGTCCGAAGCAGCTGAAAATCCTAGGTCAAAATTGTTTTTAATGATATACTTTAACTAATGATAAAAATATATACTGCACCGACACACTTTATTCGAGCAAATGCCCGGTTTGTACCTGGCAGATACCTGGAATCCGCCGCTGCTCACCTCTTGCATGCTGCGTTGCGTTTGCCTTCCCAGCCACGGTTCATGCCTGGCTGACGGGGGCCTGATCTGTTAAATGATAACGAGAAGGGTTTACTAGGCTGCAATGTTTCGCTTGTCCACCAGATGGCATAAACTCATGACTTAAGTAATGTGTGGGCTTTGCAAGTTGTTTCGTTTAAAAAAAGATACTTTATCCCAGTACAGTATGCTATTGTAACTTGTCCTTGAGACTGAAGGAAGAGTTGCAAAAAATGTATCAATTTAGGCTTTACATACTGTATTAAATAAAGAGAAAGACCATTTTCGCTTACACTATTCTACAGAGACATGAGTGTTCAAATGCAGCCCGTGTTCCAAAAACCTGACAGAAGTTATGCTTATTTGATATGGGCCGCTATTAATGCAACAGAGGATAAGATGGCAACAGTTGTTCAAATTTATCAGTATTTTATCGAAAACTATGACTTTTACAGATTTTCGCCAACTCCTCATTTGTGGAAGCGGGCAATAAGGAAAAGGTTATGTAGTGACCCCTGTTTTCACCGTATTGAGCACCAATTTGTTAGAGGGTATTGGTGTGTGTCACAGGGTTTTTCCCGTATCTATGATAATGGAGGCGGCAAAAGGCGAAGGGTCGTGTTAAAAATAAATAAGAAGCGACAGTCCCTGCCAAGCAATGCGCCAGAACAAGAACCAGCACCAGCATCAGCTTATCATCATGGTCCCGCCGTCGGTGACAACCCTGAGATGGATTTCGCAGGCAGTTTTGATGAAGCTTGCATGTACCTAAGCGATTTCCCGCTGACTACAGGTGGGCTAGTCCCTCTGCAAACTATCGACGTGGGTGATGATGAAAGCTGGACTGGCAGTGGCAGTGGCAGTGGCCCGCCGGCGCAAGCTGAATGGGAAATTCAGTAATACAGTATGGTGAGTACTGTATTGTTGCATTACTGTACATTAAAACTTTTCATTTTGTTTTTCCTCAGAAAAGAAAACGGCTAATGGGGGGATTTCGATGGATACAGTAATATTGTGCTGTACAGTATGCTGATGTTTTCCAGCCGAACAGTATACTGTGTAATAAACCCGAATAAATAAAACTATGCATTTATTCTACAGTACATGTTCAGTAAATTACTGCACATACTGGGGGCGAGCTGTGTTTGCAGCAGAGAGAGATATTTTAATAATATTGTACAGTGAGCAGGGGGTTCCCTGAGCCAGAAATTAATGCTCAGGGACCCCCCCTGCTCCTGATCAATATTATTAAAAATACTGAAAATGCTGCGTCATTACCATAGCGGATAGCCGCTAAGGCAATGAAGGGGTTAACCCACCGTGCCCGCTTTATTGTGTGTAGTGGGGATGGGTGAGGGGGGTATTTGGCCCTTGGTGTGAGTTTAGGACTTGCGGGAGGGGGGGGGGGGGTTGCGGGTGCACTTAACCCCTTCACGACCGTAGCAGTTAATACCGCTACGGTCATGAAGGGGTTAAGCCCTCCCGCTACACCCCCCCCCCCCCCGCAAGCCCTCCCCAACCATCGTTGGGGCTAATACCCCATTCACCCACCCTCCCGCTACCCACAATAAAAAAATACACACACAGCACAGCAGCCGCCAAAAAATAAATAAATAAATAAATACTGTATAAATAAATAAATAAATAAATGACAATAAATACATTTGAAATACATTTTTATTGATAGTGTAGATGTGCAGGGGGTCTCTGGAGCTGAATCGCGTTGGTTTTAGGTCTGGGGACCCCGTGCCCCCCGAGATACAGGCCCCTTTAGGGGGTGCCGGTATCCCTCTGCGTTTCAAGCTCCCGATCACGTGACCGCGGCCTGTAAACCAAGCAGGGCAGAGGGATAACGGCACCCCCTAAAGGGGCCTGTATCTCGGGGGGCACGGGGTCCCCAGACCTGAAACCTGTGCGCTTCTGCTCTGGAGACCCTCTGCACATGTACAGTATCAATAAAACACATACAATATACAGTATAAATAAACACTCGTTCTTTACCTTAGCGTCTATGCGCTATGGTAAAGAAGCATCATTTGTGTATTTTAATAATATTGTACCAGTACAGTGAGCAGGGGGTTCCCTGAGCCAGAAATTAATGCTCAGGGACCCCCCCTGCTCCTGATCAATATTATTAAAAATACTGAAAATGCTGCGTCATTACCATAGCGGATAGCCGCTAAGGCAATGAAGGGGTTAACCCACCGTGCCCGCTTTATTGTGTGTAGTGGGGATGGGTGAGGGGGGTATTTGGCCCTTGGTGTGAGTTTAGGACTTGCGGGAGGGGGGGGGGTTGCGGGTGCACTTAACCCCTTCACGACCGTAGCAGTTAATACCGCTACGGTCATGAAGGGGTTAAGCCCTCCCGCTACACCCCCCCCCCCCGCAAGCCCTCCCCACCATCGTTGGGGCTAATACCCCATTCACCCACCCTCCCACTACCCACAATAAAAAAATACACACACAGCACAGCAGCCGCCAAAAAATAAATAAATAAATACTGTATAAATAAATAAATAAATAAATGACAATAAATACATTTGAAATACATTTTTATTGATAGTGTAGATGTGCAGGGGGTCTCTGGAGCTGAATCGCGTTGGTTTTAGGTCTGGGGACCCCGTGCCCCCCGAGATACAGGCCTCTTTAGGGGGTGCCGGTATCCCTCTGCGTTTAAAGATCCCGATCACGTGACCGCGGCCTGTAAACCAAGCAGAGCAGAGGGATACCGGCACCCCCTAAAGGGGCCTGTATCTCGGGGGGCACGGGGTCCCCAGACCTGAAACCTGTGCGCTTCTGCTCTGGAGACCCTCTGCACATGTACAGTATCAATAAAACACATACAATATACAGTATAAATAAACACTCGTTCTTTACCTTAGCGTCTATGCGCTATGGTAAAGAAGCATCATTTGTGTATTTTAATAATATTGTACCAGTACAGTGAGCAGGGGGTTCCCTGAGCCAGAAATTAATGCTCAGGGACCCCCCCTGCTCCTGATCAATATTATTAAAAATACTGAAAATGCTGCGTCATTACCATAGCGGATAGCCGCTAGGGCAATGAAGGGGTTAAGGCATAATAAACAATTAATACATTCAATACATATTTTTCACGTCTGTGTTAAAATTCCCTGCCTTCTCTCTAATCTATGTAAAACCCCCTCCCCCTATTCTCGCTTTTAAAACGCCCTGCCTTCTCTCTAATCTATGTAAAAAAACCTCCCCCTATCCCCCTATTGTGTGTGTGCGTTAAGCTTCCCTGCAATCTATGTAAAAAAACCTCCCCCTATTGTGTGTGTGTGTTAAGCTTCCCTGCAATTTATGTAAAAAAAACCTCCCCCTATTGTGTGTGTGTGTTAAATCTGCCTGGCCTATGTTTCTGAGTGCTGAGTGCTCTGCGTTAAAGGCCCCGATCACGTGATCGCGGCCTGTAAACCAAGCAGAGCAGAGGGATACCGGCACCCCCTAAAGGGGCCTGTATCTCGGGGGGCACGGGGTCCCCAGACCTGAAACCTGTGCGCTTCAGCTCCGGAGACCCCCTGCACATCTACACTATCAATAAAAATGTATTTCAAATGTATTTATTGTCATTTATTTATTTATTTATTTACATTTATTTATTAATTGTGCTGCTGCTGCAAGTCCTAAACTCACACCAAGGGCCAAACACCCCCCTCACCCCCAATAAAAAAATTCACGCACAGCAGCCCCACAATTAATAAATAAATCTAAATAAATAAATAAATAAATACATGAAGAGAAATAAATATATACTGTACAGTATATACTGTATATATACTGGATATATATATATACATTATACAGTATATATAATAACAATCCCTATACAGTACATATACAGTATATACTGTGTACAGTATATATATACTGTATATATATATATATGTATATATATATACTGTATATATATATATATATATATATATATATATATATATATATGAAAAAGAAAAGAGAAAAAGCGCCCGATCCTTGTGTAAAATCAGATGAACATTTTAATAAATCATGGACAAGACAAATGCACACTTACAATTTGTCTGATTAAAACAAGCATTTTATGGGACATGCCCATGCACCAAACGAAGACTCCACAGTCACCTCCGCTCTGCAATCTCACGATCAATTCGTAACCCAGTATTTGAGAACGCCGTTTTCTCCAGGGTGTATATAAACCATCGGTCAGGAGCTTCTCAGCAGCGTGCGTCCGCCATTCCTCCCACGCATGTGGTACTGGATACCGGAAGGACTTTCCTTGTGTTTCCTTGGTCTCTCTCTGGTGCCGAAGGCAGGTCAGCCACCGTAGTTGCAATGCAAACCGTCCCTACGCGTTTCTTCCGCCTTTGCGGATTTCATCAGGGGATTTTTTTCACATTTTTGCACATTTTTACAATTACATTTTGTTTGGTTTATGTATGTTTTTTCATTATATTACATTTTATCTTGTATAGGCGGGCACTAGTTGGTTCATGTAAACATCATATTCAATATTGATATTTGGTGCAACATTTTGGCACACGTCACCAGAGGGGCAGCAATTTGGGTGTGCTGAAAAGGGTGCGCTGTCTTTAAAACTGTTCATATATATATATATATATATATATATATATATACTGTATAGTATACAGTATATACACACAGATGATGAACCAATATACAAATACAGTACATGTAGAATGGTTATCAAAATCATACTGTCCTACAAATAACGCATCTCAATACAGTACAGACAATAATAATAATAATCCATTTAATAATCCTAACTGATTTTACAATATAAAACATAACATTCCAATCCACACAGTACATTGCATTTACATTGTATACTGTAAATGATGCATAGCATTAAATCTATGCACCATATACAGTACTGTACATTCTGCAAATGAATGTTAACAATATAATTGCAAGCTACTCTACCAGTAAATACAAACACTTCCAAACAAGTCAACTACAGTATTTTAACCAATCAAGTAAACCAAAATCAATATATACTGTAAGTACCAACCAGAAAACACAATTTAAAACCAAAGCTAACCCTTACAATACAGTACCAAGGATTTCATCTATCTAATTGTAAAAAACCTTATACATTATACACAGCATTGTTTAAAGCCCCCTCCCCCCTAATGTTTCTGTTAAGCAGATTACACTGAAGGGAGAGAGATATAAAGGCCTAAAGCCCCTTCCCCCCTAATGTTTGTGTTAAACAGATTACAATGAAGGGAGAGAGATATAAAGGCCTAAAGCCCCTTCCCCCCTAATGTTTGTATTAAACAGATTACAATGAAGGGAGAGAGATATAAAGGCCTAAAGCCCCTTCCCCCCTAATGTTTCTGTTAAACAGATTACAAAACAGATTACAATGAAGGGAGAGAGATATAAAGGCCTAAAGCCCCTTCCCCCCTAATGTTTCTGTTAAACAGATTACAATGAAGGGAGAGAGATATAAAGGCCTAAAGCCTTACCTGCATTGGTAAACCCTCCCTGCATTGGTAAACCCTCCCTGCATTGATATCGTGCAGTGTATGTAAATGTGGGGAGGGGGGGGGCCCAATGTGCATAATGTACTGTGAGATCTAACCACCCTCACCCCCTACCCACATACTGTACCGTTACCCCCCCCCCCCCCCCCCCATCCTGGCCATGGCCCCTCACGCACAGCAGCTCCACAATTAATAAATAAATCTAAATAAATACATGAAGAGAAATAAATATATACTGTACTGTAAGTGCCCGCTTTATTGTGTGTAGCGGTGGTGGGTGACGGGGTTTATAAATGTGAGTTTATAAATAAAATAAAGAATATTATTTCTAGGGGCCCTAGAACAGAAGTTCCCACGCCAATTTTGCGCTCATTGCTCTTTTTTTACAATGTTGCTGGTCTTGCGGCTTTGCAGTCTGCAAGCAAAAAGCGCCAAGTGTATGAAGTCTGGGTGAGCGCTTTCCACATTTGATGCCTACGGCACCTTCCCATTTCTACACACTTCAATACCTGCACAGTTGGTAGCGCTTTCCATCCCAGCTACCATTCTGGATATTCACCTCTCACAGGCCATTCTTGCCCGAGTCTGTCCTATCAGACAGGGGCATTAACCTGTATCCACACCACCTGGACAATTTCTCTCTGTCAGAGACTTGTGCTATTTATTTTATATATTTTTGTGTAATTATTCATGCAATTTTATGCTCATTTCATATGTGGTTTTCAACATAAAGTGGCTGCTGGGCCTGATCCTAACTCATACAGTATAGCGCTTCCCTGTTTGTTTTTTATTGCAAGCAAAAAGCAGTTTGTAGTACTGAGTGTGAGATAAATTACTGTATTTATCAGTGTTGATCAAAGAGAGTTGATCAGAAGGATTCCCCTTACTGTATATACAGCACTCTATTGTCATTCATACAGTACTGTATACTGTAGTAAAGGGTAGACAACACATGGTCTTGCAGTATACTGTATTACTAAAAATCTGTCAGGTTGACCAGAATCACTGCGGATATCGGAAAATAATACAATTTTATTAATTCTACGTAGAATTAATAAAATTGTATTATTTTCTGATATCCGCAGTGATTCTGGTCAACCTGACAGATTTTTAGTAATACAGTATACTGCAAGACCATGTGTTGTCTACCCTTTACTACAGTATACTGTATGAATGACAATAGAGTGCTGTATACTTTATAAGGGGAATCCTTCTGATCAACTCTCTTTGATCAACACTGATAAATATCATATTTATACCCCTTTAGCACCTGTCGTTCCATCCTATGCACCCATTTACTGTACAATGGTGATTGCGGTCGTATTCACGTACTTTATGTGAGATAAATTAAGCAGTTCTTTTATTGCTGAAGTCGCCACAAAAAACTTTTATTTACAAATACAGTACAATACAATGGTGAAACATTTCAAGTTAACAGCAATTCAAAACATCAACACACAATAATACATACTGTACAGTACTGTATGATTATTTATTTATAATACAGTATACAGCTCTGTACTGTATACAGTATGCAGTATACAGTATACTGTACTATATTTGGGCCTTGTCTTTGGGGGTTTATTCATGCAATTATTAGGGTGACCTGCCGTTGGAAATACTGACACAGTACAATCCTACAGCTACACCACCCACCCCCTCCAGTACAATCCTACAGCTACACCACCCACCCCCTCCCTTAGAGTTTTTAATCCCTCCCTGGCCAAGCATCAATCGTCTGGCTAATCCAATCCAAGCCATTGTTTTGTTAATCTGGCCCTGGGCTGGCTACGGTAACAAGATTCAGCAGGAGGCCAGCCAGAGTACTGTATCATCCCACCATCCACCTTCCTTAGAGGGAGGCCTGTCTGCTTTGGAAAAATCCCCTCTCGAATTTGAAATGTTAATCTGATGTGCATCCGTTTGCTTACAGTAACTGTTCTGTTCAGAACAGCCACTGCTTCTAAATTACTGAAAATATACAGGATAAATATACAGTAATGTGAAATAATCGTACAATATACAGTAATGTGAAATAATAGTACAGTAGTTCATTGAGAGAGGTTTTGTGTACATCATTACTGCTGTTTATATACTGTACATTTGACTGCACAAGCAGATTTGACGAACACAAGGCCCCCCCTCCCCCTTGGGCACCCTTTTTCCTGGAACGACAAGAAAACAAAAACTTTGTTCAGTTACTGTACTGTACTGTATGTGCGTACTGTATTATGGTAGAACTACTGTACAGTAGGTGGCTGGTGCAGCTTTCTCTGGAAAGAAAAAAATGGAGTAGTTAGTAGGCAGTTACTGTAGTACTGTCAAACTAGTCTACTGTACTGTATACTGGAACTACTGTATACTCTGACTATTGGGAAAGAAAAAATCTGTGCCATACTTACCTGTATCATACTGTACTTACTGTACAATACTACAGCACTGTACTACTTTCCTGATGCTTGCCCATTGCGCGCGATGACAATGGGCAACACAGTGGCAATATGGTCTATATATTTATTGCATCGTTCCACGGTGAGTACATCGTTCCAAAAACTCATTATGGCTGTATACAACTCGTCCTTCTTGGAGGGTTTCGCCACTTTACGGATGTGGTCCTTCAGCTGATGCCAGACCATTTCGATCGGATTGAAGTCTGGCGATCTGTGATTGGAAAGAAAGGACAATTAGTTTAAGAGATACAGTACACAGTAAAAACAGTGGGGAACATATAAATGGGACACGGTCTACTGCACTTACTCCGCTGGCGTCTTCACCCAGTTGATGCCGCGCTCAAGGATATGCGCCGTCGACGCGGTGTGCTTGGGATCATTGTCCTGGTAAAAGCGATGACCATTGGGAAAGTCTTGTGTGATGTATCGCACTATCACGGGCACAATGTTGTCTTGGAAGAAATCTTTATTCATGATTCCTATAGCAAGAAAAGAAAAGTGCTCAATAGTACAGTACAGTGCATACGGTAAGGCAACACTAGTCAAGTACAGTGCATTAGGCGGCATTATATTTGAGAAATTGTACCTTCAAAGACGACAATGCATCCCGGTCCACGCCTAGAGATGGCACCCCACACATGCAGCTTCACAGGGTGTTTTGGCCGTGGCTTCAAAGTTATGCGGCCTTTTTTGTGGAGCACAAATCTTGCAAATCTCTCCAGCGACACAGTAGACTCATCAGTGAAGATGCAATCCTGGAAAGTCTCACCGCTGTCGATCCATGCCTGGGCCTGGAGCACTCTTTTGATTTTGTTTGCGTCCCGTATCATGGGGTACGCTCTGTAATGACAATGAATAAAAAATGTTAGCGTCACAGCGCAGTACAGTTTGCAAAACAACACTTTTACTTTACAGTTCCTCCTGTACTGTCCAGTACTAACCTCACACGTCCATATTTCATCCAATTCTGCGTCTCATCTTCTTTATGCTGCTCTCGGATACAGTCAGATTGTGGTTTTCCTGAAGAGTGTTTTTAACCCTTAATGCGCTCCTCTCATCATTCTCCTCACTTATTCTGTCCACCAGAAGAGTAGTCTCCCTACAATGCAAAGAAATTATATTGTGTTATTAATATGCAGCAATATAAAATGTATACTGTATACTGTACATGTAATGTTGTAATATACAGTAAATATAAATATACAAAAAATGTATACTGCTGTACTATAAATATAAATAGACAAAATATACAGTATACAGTACTGTTGTAATATAAATATACTATATAAATATACTGTTGTTATATCATAATAAATACACATCATATACTGTATATTCCGTTGTAAGATGAATTGCAATATACCAAAAGTGTATACTGCTGCACAAAAAATATAAATTGACCACACATACACTATAGTATATACTGTTGTAATATAATAAATATACTATATAAATACGGTATACTGTTGTTATATCATAATAAATACACATCATATACTGTATATTCCGTTGTAAGATGAATTGCAATATACCAAAAGTGTATACTGCTGCACAAAAAATATACAGTAAATTGACCACACATACACTACAGTATATACTGTTGTAATATAATAAATATACTATATAAATACGGTATACTGTTGTTATATCATAATAAATACACATCATATACTGTATATTCCGTTATAAGATGAATTGCAATATACCAAAAGTGTATACTGCTGCACAAAAAATATAAATTGACCACACATACAGTACACTACAGTATATACTGTTGTAATATAAATATACTATATAAATACGGTATACTGTAGATGTACACTACAGTTTTCTATATTTTTTTGGGGTTAAGTTTTATAAATACAGTATACAGTACTTACGCATTTGTTATCTTTGGTGCCTTTTTGCGGTCTCTGTTTTTTCCTTGTGCATGATAGCACACGGTGCTTGATGGCACAACGAGGCCAGAAGCAGTTAACCAGCGCTGGATATCTGCAATTCGTTTTCCGCTCGTGTACATCTCCTTCATTCTCATGCTGAGATCCTTTGAAATCTTCTTAACAGGCATTGCTGCGAGTACTGTAGAAATAAATACAAACACAAGAATGTGTATTCGATGTTTAGTCGATGTGTATTCAATGTGCAGTGAATCCACAAAATGGATGGTGTATTTATATGTTAATGACTCACATTACAGACCACCCACTTTCAACACCTGTACCTGGCCACCATGCATAAAAGGTTGTACACGTTGCATAGCCCACCACTTGCTGATCTTTATCTGAGCCATTGTCCAGATACTGCATTGTGCCTCCCGCTTACATGGAGCATCCCCGGTTCTATGGACGAAAGAACCATCTCACCTCTGCTGTGCCTGCCACACTGAAAAAGAGAAAGGCAGTTACCGTTTCCAAGCCAAAGGCAAAGCGACAGGCTAAGGCCAACAAAGAAAACCTTCTGCTGACCCCAAAGGCTAAGGCTTTTAAAACACGTCAGCCTTATTATGTGAAGAAGAAATACGGTACTGTGCTCGGTACGCAAGACGAATGGCAGCCAACTCACCGAATCCGCAGACCACTTGCTCCCATAAGCTTCGACGACTCTGCTGTAGCTGTCCCAGAAATCTTCAGCCCGGCTTCTCCACCCCCATCTTCTCCGGTTCCATCTGAAGATGCTGCTGCCTCTGAAATCCACGGGTCACTGTCTCCTTTGCTCTTGGACGACTCTGCTTCTCTCCCGGAAATCCAGCGGTCACCTTCTCCATCCCTCTTCGACGACGCTGCAGCTTCTCCTGTACCGGGTATCCCCAGGTCACCTCTTCCACTCTCCATCGATGCCGCTTCTCTCCAGAGAACACCCATCTCATCCTCCGTTGCACCCATCCCCCCAGATCTCCAGATGCCATGCACAAGCAGCTCGTTAGACCGGATCCTGAATGAGAATGTGGATCTCCCCGAGAATTCTAGTGTGCTGGCAAAGCTAGATCTGCTTCTGGAGTCGGTGCTACATATGGAGCAACGGATGCTACAAATGGAGCAACGGCTGGATCAACGGATGCTACATATGGAGCAACGGATGGATCAACGGATGGACAAGATAGAGGCAGACAAAGCGGGCATACATTATTTGCTCGGTGTTAATGCCCCTGTTTCCCCGACGCTGGAGCAGGGGGGTGACATGGATGTGATGCATGGTACCTTCGACCCCCTTCCATCACCAAGCACACCCCCTCCACCAGAAGATGCAGTGTACTATGCTATTGAGGAGGACATGACAACCCCATCAAGACCACGCCAGGAGACAACCCGGCTACCACTACCGGAGGAAAGCTTCCTCCCAGACACCCTACCATTGCCCATCGCCTCAAGTACACCCGCTCCCAAAAGACCTCCTACACCCGCTCGCATACAAACAGAGCCCGACATCTCCCTGTGCGATCTGACACCGGCGCTGAGGGAGAAGTATAGGGTGAGGAGTGCTGGTATACCACACAAGTATGCCTTGATCATATTTAAACACCATGTTCCCTACACATTGTACTGCGAGTGGGTGTTCAAAGTGAACTATGATGGGAATCGCCAAAAAAAGGCCCTTCCTTCTAATTTAAGGAAAAGGATTGTGGAAGAAATGCAGCGCTATTACCCTGTTACAGATCCTGTAATGAGAGGCGTTAGAGACTGCATTAATGGCGTTTTGCGCCATGCAAGGAATCGGCCATGGATGGAAAATGGGGAGGACTTTCAGTGAGACCATACTGTAATATTGTGCTGTACTGTACAGTACATGTTTTACCCTATAGTACCTGCTGTACTTAAACAAAGGATACTGAATGTTGTTGTGTGTTGCACGGTTTTTGTACTGTATTTGTAAATAAACGTTTTTGGTGGCGACTTCAGCAATAAAAGAACTGCTTAATTTATCTCACACTCAGTACTACTGTACAAACTGCTTTTTGCTGCCAGACTGCAAACCCGCAAGAACAGCAACATTGTAACAAAAGAGCAATGAGCGCGCAATTGGCGTGGGAACTTCTGTTCTAAGGCCCCTAGAAATAATATTCTTTATTTTATTTATAAACTCACATTTATAAACCCCGTCACCCACCCCCGCTAAACACAATAAAAAATAATCACACACAGCATCCCCGCAATAAATAAATAAATAAATAAATAAATACAAATAAATACATTTGAAATACATTTTTATTTATAGTGTAGATGTGTAGGGGGTCTCGGGAGCTGAACCGTACAGGTTTCAGGTCGGGGGACCCTGTGCCCCCCGAGATACAGGCCCCTTTAGGGGGTGCCGATATCCCTCTGCGTTAAAAGCCCCGATCACGTGACCGCGGCCTGTTAAACCAAGCAGAGCAGAGGGATACCGGCACCCCCTAAAGGGGCCTGTATCTCGGGGGGCACGGGGTCCCCAGACCTGAAACCTGTGCGCTTCAGCTCTGGAGACCCCCTGCACATCTACACTGTGAATAAAACACACACATCATTAAAGAATCATTCTTTAGCTTAGCGGCTATGCGCTATGGTAAAGAAGCAGCATTTCTGTATTTTTAATAATATTGTACAGTGAGCAAGGGGTTCCCTGAGACAGAAATCTAATCTCCGGGGACCCCCTGCTCCTGCACAATATTATTAAAAGTTCAGAAATGATGCTTCATTAGCATAGTGTATAGCCGCTAAGGTAATGAAGGGGTTAAGGCATAATAACCAATAAATACATTCAATACACTACCCACTACCCATGGCAACCTCCGCTGCTGTACAGTAAAAGAGAGAAAAAAATTAACACTTTCAAAGTAATGTCCCCTAACCCCTTAATCACCATAGCGGTTATTAACCGCTACAGTCATGAAGGGGTTAACCCACCCTCACCCACCACTCGGGATGCCTACTGTACATACCCTCCCACTCTAACCCCCCACCCCGTGAGGCCTAACCACCCTCAACCCTCACCCACTAACTACCCACAAGGGAGGCCTACCCACATACCGTTGGGGAACATTCCCCCCCCCATCCCCCACCCCCCACCCCCAGTCCCCGCAATCAAAACAATGCACAGCCCCACAATAAACAGCATTCTATTTATTAAATACATTACCCACCCCCTGTGCCCCCCCCATAAATACAAGATTTATTCTTTTACATTCAGGGTCCATAACGCAGCCCCACGCTAGTCCCCGGTGGGCTGGCAGGGCACCTGGACAGACCTACAGTTTACCAGCAGCATTCCACAGGTTCTGGAGGCCTGCTGGTGGATCCTGCCAGCACCATAGCCCTCAGGTGGTCTCCTTGGGTCACTGTGGAACACAATTGGGTCCCCACGGTAGGCCCAAGGATGTCTGGGAGCCCCGGGTCAAACCCACAGGTGTCTGCGGGGCCTCGGGTGGTTCCCATGGGGGTCTGGCAACTCACGGGTGCTCACTACGGGTCCGCGGTGCCCCCACAGAAGTGGGACCACACATCATCATCCCCGCACCTACGGGTCGGAGGTGCCCCCACAGAAGTGGGACCACACATCGTCATGCCCGCAGACTACGGGTCCACGGTGCCCCCACAGAAGTGGGACCACACATCATCATCCCCGCATGTGTCACCCGTGGAACCACCAGCCTGATACCCTTTAGGATACCCGAGGATTCCCGCGGGTGGTCTCCAGAGGTCCCACGCAAAACCACGGAAGTAACCCTGAATGTAAAAAAAATAAACCTGGCCTATACATTCAATACATACACCCTCCCCCCCAACACCTACAGTACAATAATGTGCAAAATAACTATTATCCAGATATGGATAATAGATTAATTGCCCATTATTAAAAACATTAACTAGCATATACAAATAAATAAAGTACTACTGACCTCATCAATACGAAGTGTCCGACGCCAGCGCCTTCCTTCTCTTGCCCACACAAAACATAGCCCAAACCAAGCCAATACATTGCAATTACATTCAGATATCAATTAACCCCTTAAACACCTTATCGGATAATAACCGCAAAGGTAATTAAGGGGTTAAGCCACATTGGCCCGATACCCACCCTTCACCCATGAATTTGTACTGTGGCTTCATCATGCAACTATATATATATACTGTATATATATATACAGAGAGACAGAGAGAAAGAGAGAGAGAGAGATATATATACAGTATATATATATATATATATATATATATATATATATATATATATATATATATATATACACACACGTTATATACAGTACACACCCATGATAAACCAATATACAGTACAAATAAATGTAGAAGGGTTATCAAAAGCATACTGCCCTACAACCAAACACGTCTCCATACAGACACTACATTAAAATCAATTTCCTTTAAAAATCCTAACTGATCTCACAATCTACTATACTGTATATGATCACAAACCAATGAAAAAAGTCACATTCCAAAATGCATAAAATCTATGCACCATACTGTATACATTCTGCAAATTAATCAACGTAAACAAAAATCAATTAGCAATCATTATTTACATCCCTAAACATTTCACACTCAATCACGAACAATGAAACCATTAACAGATTCACGCCTAGAGCAGAACAATTAAGCCTTTGAAAAAATATAAGTACCGACAAAAATACAACCTTTACAACCAAGGCTATCTATCCCTGACCTTCCTCAAACACACAATACAATACCAAGGAATAATACATCTATCTAATTTTAAAATACTTTAAACTCACAAAATAATTAAAAACACATCTAATCCAGCTTTTAAAACATCATCATTTCTTACCCTGAATGTATACTGTACAGTATATCTCTCTAGACATATATATTGTACATACATACATACATACAGTGGCAAGAAATGATATACCACAAAAAAAAAAAAATACACATGTTAAAAAACCTTTTGAAAAAATTAACAAGTTAAATAAAATACATTTCTTTACTGTAGTTCACTTACCATTACTTGCCCCCACCGACTCCCGTTGCGTAGCTTACTCACGAACCAATCCACGACCAGGAACCCATAAAATAATAAACCATTCAAAATAATAAACATTAAACTAAAAATCCAAATCAATCCACGGGTCTTCTACTTGTAATACATCTTCATCTGTATTCTTCTTTCTTCTATCTCCTTCCGGGCGGGGCAGGGTGTGGTCTTCTTTCCATCATCGGCACCCCCTAAAGGGCCTAAAGGGCCTAAAGGGGCCTGTATCTCGGGGGGCACGGGGTCCCCAGACCTAAAACCAACGCGATTCAGCTCCGGAGACCCCCTGCACATCTACACTATCAATAAAAATGTATTTCAAATAATTTTTATTGTGCCGATGTTTGCGCAGAGAGAGAGCAGCGGATCTCTCTCTGCTGCAAACACATCACGCCCCCGCCGCCCATACAGTAGTATCATTTATGTATATGCATACAGTATACAGTACTGTACAGTATGTGTACAGTACTGTATGTTAGGGCTTATAGGGGTTGTTGTTATACAGTATATATATATATACAGTATATATACTGCATTACAATTCATTATAGGGGACGGCTTCACAGAGAACAGCTCACAAGCGCCACCATGTGTATTTTCACGGCATTGCAGTATTTCAGCAAGCCGGAATAAAAAGCTTAAATCCCTGCCGGAAAAGAACGCAATGCACTCTGGCAGAAAACTATCAGAAACCTGAATACACCCGAGTATACCCGAATTCGCGGGACTAGCCGTGCTCGAATAAAGTGTGTCGCCAGTGTATATATATCCCATAGGGAGGGCATATAGCTATAAACATGGTCCCTCGTAGTTATAATCTAATAGGGTAAATATGATGTGGAAGAGAATGATGTCTCTTAAGTATAAGTACGTGAGTGATGATCTAATATTGTACCATGAAAGCTCTCACTTGAATGAATGGAATGTCCCTTGAAGGCCAAAATAAAATAAATAATAAGTGCAAAATGTGCTAATAAAGAACACAAAGTGTTCATGGAAAGTGACGTGATAGTGCCTAACAGAATTAAACAAATCTATCGGTGTGATAATGTGAAATACAATGTGTCAGACTGAGGAAGTATCTCAATCTGCGTGATCAATATCCAGTATAGCAGTATCCGATATCATGATGTTTGTAAATGAAAAAAAGGGGGGGGAACTTCTATTTGTATTCATACACTATGGTTTAGGAAAATAACCACAGTGATGGCTAATGAATAATAGAGCCTTCACTCAGAGTATAGTAAAGTAAAACAGACTGGGCATGCGTGTGGTACTATTGCACAGTGCCTAGTGCCACTATCCTGTGTTTACTGCAGCTGTTAAGGTGAGTATGCATGCGTATGATACAAATGGACGTATACTTGGTAAATATATATATATATATCCTACGTGGCAATATACTCCCCTCCCGTAAAAAATACCTCTATTGAGGAGTTTTAATTTCTGACTGAGAATATCGACAGAGATGGGGAGTAGATGTCACGTAAACAATGGTCTAGCGTGCTGCCTCAAAATAGGTAGAGTGTATTTTTAGCCAGGTTCTTGTAATTAGAGAACCAATGCAACCTATATACTTCAAAGTAGTTTGTTATTCCCCTGTTGACCGGAGTAGATGGCCAAAAAATTCATTCACCCAATGGTAAAGTATTGTATATATGGTACCACATACAGGAGCAGCGTAGCTAGATTTAACTTATATATAATACTAGCTGAGAGACCCGGCGTTGCCCGTGAGTTAAATTTCCCGCTAGGAGGAGGGGGAGAGTGGACGGGAGGGCAGACGGGAGGGCAGACGGGAGAGCGGACGGGAGGGCGGACGGGAGGGCAGACGGGAGAGCGGACGGGAGGGCGGACGGGAGGGCGGAGGGGAGGGCGGACGGGAGGGGGGACGGAGAGCGGACGGAGAGCGGACGGGAGGGCGGACGGAAAGCGGAGGGGAGGGCGGACGGAGAGCGGACAGGAGGGCGGACGGAGAGCGGAGGGGAGGGCGGACGGGAGGGCGGACGGGAGAGCGGAGGGGAGGGCGGGGGGAGAGCAGAGGGGAGGGCGGGGGGAGAGCGGAGGGGAGGGCAGGGGGAGAGCGGAGGGGAGAGCGGAGGGGAGGGCGGGGGGAGAGCGGAGGGGAGGGGGGGGAAGGGGGAGGGGGGGGAGAGCGGAGGGGAGAGCGGGGGGAGAGCGGAGGGGAGGGAGGGGAGAGCGGGGGGGAGAGCGGAGGGGAGGGCGGGGGGAGAGCGGAGGGGAGGGCGGGGGGAGAGCGGAGGGGAGGAGGGGGGAGAGAGGAGGGGGGGTGAGCGGAGGGGAGGAGGGGGGGGGAGAGCAGAGGGGAGGAGGGGGGGAGAGCAGAGGGGAGGAGTGGGGGGAGAGCGGAGGGGAGGAGGGGGGGGAGAGCATAGGGGAGAAGGGGGGGAGAGCGGAGGGGAGGAGGGGGGGAGAGGGTAGGGGAGGAGGGGGGAGGGGAGGAGAGGGGGAGGAGGGGGGCAGAGGAGGGGGGGAGAGGAGGGGGGGAGAGAAGAGGGGAGGAGGGGGGAGAGCGGAGGGGAGGAGGGGGGAGAGCGGAGGGGAGGAGGGGGGTGAGCGGAGGGGAGGAGGGGGGGAGAGCAGAGGGGAGGGAGAGCAGAGGGGGGGGAGAGCAGAGGGGGGTAGAGCTTAGGGGAGGAGGGGGGGGAGAGCAGAGGGGAGGAGGGGGGGGAGAGCGGAGGGGAGGAGGGGGGGAGAGCTGAGGGGAGGAGGGTGGGGAGAGCGGAGGGGAGGAGGGGGGGAGAGCAGAGGGGAGGAGGGGGGGAGAGTGGAGGGGAGGAGGGGGGGGGGAGAGCGGAGGGGAGGAGGGAGGGGGAGAGCGGAGGGAGGAGGGGGGGAGAGCGGATGGGAGGAGGGGGGGAGATCGGAGGGGAGGAGGGGGGGAGAGCGGAGGGGAGGAGGGGGGGAGAGCGGAGGGGAGGAGGGGGGAGAGCTGAGGGGAGGAGGGTGGGGAGGAGGGGGGGAGAGCGGAGGGGAGGAGGGGGGGAGAGCGGAGGGGAGGAGGGGTGGGGGAGAGCAGAGGGGAGGAGGGGGGGGTAGAGTGGAGGGGAGGAGGGGGTGGAGAGCGGAGTGGAGGAGGGGTGGGGGAGAGCGGAAGGGAAGAAAGGGGGGGAGAGCGAGGGGGGGGAGAGCGTAGGGGGGGAGAGCGGAGGGGAGGAGGGGGGGAGAGAGAGGAGGGGGGGAGAGCGGAGTGGAGGAGGGGGGGAGAGCAGAGGGGGGAGAGCGGAGGGGAGGAGGGGAGGAGGGGGGGAGAGCGGAGGGGGGGGGAGAGCGGAGGGGAGGAGGGGGAGGAGTGGAGGGGAGGAGGGTGGGGGAGAGCGGAGGGGAGGAGGTGGGGGGAGAGGGGAGTAGGGGGGAGAGGGTAGGAGGGGGTGGAGAGGGGAGGAGGGGTTGGGGGAGAAGGGAGGAGGGGGGGAGAGGGGTGGGGGGGGAGGGGGGGAAAGGGGATGAGGGGGGGAGAGCAGAGGGGAGGAGGGGTGGGGGAGAGCGGAGGGGAGGAGGGGGGGAGAGCGAGGGGGGGGAGAGCGGAGGGGGGAGAGCGGAGGGGAGGAGGGGGGGAGAGAGAGGAGGGGGGAGAGAGCAGAGGGGAGGAGGGGTGGGGGAGAGCGGAGGGGAGGAGGGGGGGAGAGCGAGGGGGGGGAGAGCGGAGGGGGGAGAGCGGAGGGGAGGAGGGGGGGAGAGAGAGGAGGGGGGAGAGAGCAGAGGGGAGGAGGGGGGAAGAGCGGAGAGGGGGGAGAGCGGAGGGGGGGAGAGCGGAGGGGAGGAGGGGGGAGAGTGGAGGGTGGTGGGGGGGAGAGAGGTGGGGAGGAGGGGGGGGGAGAGGGGGAGGAGGGGGGGAGAGGGGAGGAGGGGGGGGGAGAGTGGAGGAGGGGGGGGAGAAGGGAGGAGGGGGGAGAGGGGAGGAGGGGGGGAGAGGGGAGGAGGGGGAGGTGAGGAGGGGGAGGGGAGGAGGGGGAGAGCGGAGGGGGGGAGAGCGGAGGGGAGGAGGGGGGGAGAGCGGAGGGGGGTGAGAGCGGAGGGGAGGAGAGGGGGGAGAGTGGGGGGGGGAGAGCGGAGGGGAGGAGGGGGGGGAAAGCAGATGGGAGGAGGAGGGGGGGGAGAGCAGATGGGAGGAGGAGGGGGGGAGAGCGTACGGGAGGAGGAGGGGGGGAGAGCGGACGCGAGGAGGAGGGGGGGAGAGCGAACGGGAGGAGGAGGGGGGGGGGGGAGAGCGAACAGGAGGAGGAGGACTGGAGGAGAGCGGACGGGAGGAGGAGGAGGGGGGAGAGCGGACGGGAGGTGGAGGAGGGGGGGAGAGCAGACGGGAGGAGAAGGAGGGGGGGAGAGCAGATGGGAGGAGGAGGAGGGGGGGAGACTGGACGGGAGGAGGAGGAGGAGGAGAGGGGGAGAGCAGATGGGAGGAGGAGGGGGGGGAAGAGCGGATGGGAGGAGGAGGGGGGGAGAGCGTACGGGAGGAGGAGGGGGGAGAGCGGACGGGAGGAGGAGGGGGGGAGAGCGGACGGGAGGAGGAGGGGGGAGAGCGGACGGGAGGAGGAGGAGGGGGGGTGAGAGTGGACGGGAGGAGGAGGAGGGGGGGAGAGCGGACAGGAGGTGGAGGAGGGGGGGAGAGCAGACGGGAGGAGGAGGAGGGGGGGAGAGCAGATGGGAGGAGGAGGAGGGGGGAGAGTGGACAGGAGGAGGAGGAGGGGGGGAGAGTGGACGGGAGGAGGAGGAGGGGGGAGAGCGGACAGGAGGAGGAGGAGGGGGGAGAGCGGGCGGGAGGAGGAGGGGGGTTAGCGGACGGGAGGAGGAGGGGGGGAGAGCGGACGGGAGGAGGAGGGGGGGGAGAGTGGACGGGAGGAGGAGGGTGGGGGAGAGCAGACAGGAGGAGGAGGAGGGGGGGAGAGCGGACGGGAGGAGGAGGAGGGGGGAGAGCGGATGGGGAGGAGAGCGGACGGGAGGATGAGGGGGGGAGAGCGGAAGGGAGGAGGAGGGGGGAGAGCGGACGGGAGGAGGAGGGGGTGGGAGAGCAGACGGGAGGAGGGGGGGGAGTGCGGACGGGAGGAGGAGGGGGGGAGAGCGGACGGGAGGAGGAGGGGGGGGTGCGGATGGGAGGAGGAGGGGAGAGCGGACGGGAGGAGGAGGGGGGGAGCGGACGGGAGGAGGAGTGGGGGGGGGACCGGACGGGAGGAGGAAGGGAGAGTGGACGGGAGGAGGAGGGGAGGTGCGGACGGGAGGAGGAGGGGGGGAGCGGATGGGAGGAGGAGGGGGGGAGCGGACGGGAGGAGGAGGGGGGGAGAGCGGACGGGAGGAGGAGGAGGGGGGGAGAGCGGGCGGGAGGAGGAGGGGGGGGAGAGCGGATGGGAGGAGGAGGGGGGGGAGAGTGGATGGAGGAGGAGGGGGGGGGAGAGCGGACGGGAGGAGGAGGGGGGGGAAGAGCGGACGGGAGGAGGAGGGGGGGGAGAGCGGACGGGATAGGAGGGGGTGGGAGAGTGGACGGGAGGAGGAGGGGGGGGAGAGCAGATGAGAGGAGGAGGGGGGGAGAGCGGACGGGATGAGGAGGGGGGGAGAGCGGATGGGAGGAGGAGGGGGGGAGAGCGGACGGGAGGAGGAGGGGGGGAGAGCGGACGGGAGGAGGAGGGGGGGAGAGCGGACGGGAGGAGGAGGAGGGGGGGGGAGAGCGGACGGGAGGAGGAGGGGGGGAGAGCAGGGGAGAGCGGACGGGAGGAGGAGGGGGGGAGAGCAGATGGGAGGAGGAGGGGGAGAGCGGACGGGAGGAGGAGGGGGGGAGAGCGGACGGGAGGAGGAGGAGGGGGGGGAGAGCGAATGGGAGGAGGAGGGGGGAGAGCGGACGGGAGGAGGAGGGAGGGGGAGAGTGGACAGGAGGGGGTGGGTTGGTTAAAATTTCCGGGTCTCTCCTCTCCACTCCCCCTGTATGTTTCTCCGCTCCACCCTCTCTCTCCCCTCCTGCCCCCCCCATGTGACACAGACACACAGTGACACACACACACAGTGTCACACACACACAGTGACACACACAGTGAGAGACACACACACAGTGACACACATATATATAAGCTTGGTGATGATACTTCATATATATATGTAGTTATAGATATAGCTTGATATTATATACAAACATATTATATGTGTAAGTTCATTTGCATGTATTGTTTGTGCAATCCTGACTTACAGCATTTTAATGCGCACACCTCACTTAAACAGCAGGAAGGGATCATGTGTAATGATAATCAAAATAGCATACACTGGCATCTTTGATGTAACAAACCATTTAACATCTTGCACATATTGTATAAGTGTAAGCTTCAAGTATGGTCACATATTGAATCACACACAGGGTTACCATGCATAACCACTAAACACACCCTCATTCATCGTTAAATAAAATCATTTGTGATCGTCACTGTGTTTTTGGTCCTAGTGTGTATGTGCTAGAAACAACATAATAGACTTTGTGATGTGTCTGTACATATATATTGTTTTTTTGTAATCTATTTATATATTTGTGTACCTATGTAATGCGTCTAAACAGCCCGTTAATGCATATGAAATTCCTGCCTGTAATATTCTCTAATGAAAGGCGAACATAATGAAATTTCACACACTCATTCACTAATTGTTAATTAATGCTGTGTTTGTGATTCATGTTCTCTCATGTGAGCATAAATACCAACATGTACCATATATCATTACCTTGTGTTAATATATAGATCACTTTACTGTAGATTATAATTTCGCTCATATACATGGGTGTTAAAACAACTTCAAAATATATGTAATCATAGCATCGAGGTGAACAGAGGTGGTTGTTGTTGGAAACCAGCCAGGTCCTGGGGTCATGGTTGGGTGAAGTCTTGGGGGCGGGTGGACAGCAGCTATAAGCTGACAATGTCAAGTAAGTTGATGACATTTTTTTGAACTTCAAATTATAACAATCGTTTCAACAAACATTATAGTATATATTACAACGTACTTTAGTAATTATTGTTTCTAAAAATTATAGTAATGTTACTGATACGCCACCTTTCACACCAGTAGCATCTGTGAGCGACACACTGCATCTGGTGCTGAGTGTCACCCACATTCCGCTACACCCCTGCTTCTCCTACATTCTACGATATTTATTACTAATGAGTATCACAATGTTCAACTATTATGTTCAGATTTGTAAGCATACAGTATTGTTTAACTAATGTCAGTGATGTCACTTATTGGGCCTGTAATAATGGATTACATATGCAGTATGTACAACACCCCACTGAATAGTAGGACACATACCTTCATACATATCAGCTTTAACGTTGAAAGTAAGTTGTACGCGTTCTAAAATATGTAGCTTCATCATGTTAACATGTACATTTATTTCGACATGGATAATGTACAGATCGACCTAACCATTTTATTATTGTATAGTGTATAAATGATGATATTTTGACATGACTACACCCACTACAGATACTGTCATGTGTAACTAATTCACATAAAGTACGTTTATTATGTATTTGAAATATATATTTCCTCCGCCAGCTCCTGTGTCAGCTCCTGTGTCAGATTTGACTAGTCAGACAGAACACGTGTCCTCACCTGGATTATCTATTTCATCATCAAGAATGGAAGTTGAGTGTTTGACGTACACACCATATGATGTGTACACTGCGATGGCTAATTACATTGTTTAAAACATGTGAGTTTCACATGTGATGAACTTATTAATAGTTAATGACAAAAGAGATTTTTTGATTACACAACATGTATTGTGTGTGTTTTCAAGTACCAATTCAGAGGTGTGATGTCACAACAAGCTTTCATTCCTTCATCATTCACACTGATTCGACACGTAATTGTGGGCAAAATTGTTCCATTTTTAGTGCACATAAATTTAACATAATATGTCATCATTTAATGTGTTCCAGTATCAGAACAACTATCATTAATGCATAAAAAAGGGTATGTTCCATGTGAACAAAAGAAAACAGCGCACAACGCCAAATAGTGAAGCAAATTCAACAATATATTATAGAATTAAAAAGGGGGTAATATATCTGCGTACATGAAAAAAGTTGGTAAAAGGCATGTAGTGTATATCACACTGTTTACCACTCGGCAGCTGTTAGCTGTAGATTCAGGTGCTTGCTTCCCTCTGCTGCTGCAGCTCAGTTCATTCTGGGGCAGGACATCAGTCTTTTCACTCCCAAGGGGATTTCCCTTCATGCAGCCAGGTTCAGCAGCTGGTACAGGGGCTCGGTGAAATCGCTCCTGCTTCCTGGCCGATATGAAGCTGCTCCTGTATCTCGGCAGGTGTATCCTCTGCACAGAGGTTAAAACGCAGCTTGCTGGGGTGCCCTCAGCGTGCCACGATGCCGCTCCATCGCGGGACGCTGTGTAATGGCGTCACTGTCTACACAGCAGTGGTGGATTCGATAGGGAAGTTTGAACAGTCTTACAAAGTCTCTCACAAGTGTCCAAAACAGCACACAGGATGAAATAAAAACAGGACAGGCCAATACATAGACAAAGGCCAATGTAAGCAGATATAAGGCAAAAGAATGTTACATCCAACTAGTTTCGTAGAATTAACTACTTCTTCAGGGAATCTATTTCATCCTGTGTGCTGTTTTGGACACTTGTGAGAGACTTTGTAAGACTGTTCAAACTTCCCTATTGAATCCACCACTGCTGTGTAGACAGTGACGCCATTACACAGCGTCCCGTGACGGAGCGGCATCGTGGCACGCTGAGGGCACCCCAGCAAGCTGCGTTTTAACCTCTGTGCAGAGGATACACCTGCCGAGATACAAGAGCAGCTTCATATCGGCCAGGAAGCAGGAGCGATTTCACCGAGCCCCAGTACCAGCTGCTGAACCTGGCTGCATGAAGGGAAATCCCCTTGGGAGTGAAAAGACTGATGTCCTGCCCCAGAATCAACTGAGCTGCAGCAGCAGAGGGAAGCAAGCACCTGAATCTACAGCTAACAGCTGCCGAGTGGTAAACAGTGTGATACACACTACATGCCTTTTACCAACTTTTTTCATGTACGCAGATATATTACCCCCTTTTTAATTCTATAATATATTGTTGAATTTGCTTCACTATTTGGCGTTGTGCGCTGTTTTCTTTTGTTTCCATTCTCTTAGTGTGTGTGGGGTGCTGAGCCACCCCTGCGTTTACAGCTGCAGACGCCATTATCCCCAACACGGTTATGTGGCACTTATTATTTAATGTATAATTATCTCACTGTGGGAGTTGTGGTTTAATTTTTTATAAATTTTTTATCACTAAATTGATGGTATAGTCACTGCACTGTATATATTTATACATTTAAACTTTATAGGTAGTTAGGTAGTAGCGCACAGTTTTGTTTTTTGTGTTTAATGTTCCATGTGAGTTGCTCATTTATGTTTGTATTTCTAGAAGCAGATGTTTCCGAGCACAGAGAAAGTGACTCAAGTGACCATGAAGTTGTTGACACTCCTGGATTAACCTAGCATTCAAGTCCTCCTGCTCGTGACACTTTCTCAGCAATTGCAGCTTCTGAAGAACGAATCTCGGGTGAAGAAAATCGTCGCCATTCAGAAATGATGGCAATCCATGAAAGGATGATGGCACTGCATGAAAGGATGCATGAAAGGATGATATCTGAAATGACACAAATTAAAAATGTCATCATACAAGTGCCTAAAGAACTACAAAATCTGAACCACACGTTACAAGCACTACAGTAGTTCTGAATGTAAGCCAAGCCAATCAATTTAGTACAGCAAGAGAGCAGGAATTCCAGTATAACCCATCAGAGGATGGATCTTTACATGGCGGCTTTTTTTCTCCAGACCCATCAGTACATCATTCACCACTTCAGGATGTTTCTGGTAAACTTGATGTCACTTCTGTGCAGGTCCCTGTCAACAGCCAACCGTCTTCATCATCATTGACAAATATTTCACCGACACCTGCAAATGAGACACGCAAAAGAAAGATTGGTCAACAATTACAAATCACCAGCTTTTGGAAGAAAACAAAAACACACACAAGAAAGTTCTCCACCACTGTTGCAATGTATCTTAAGTGCCCCTGAACCAGTGCCACAGGCAACCACTGCCCCTGAACCAGTGCCACAGGCCACCACTGCCCCTGAACCAGTGCCACAGCCCACCACTGCCCCTGGAACCAGTGCCATAGGACACAAGTGCTACAGTGAAGGCCAGAGTACTTGGCACAGGGCAAAAAAAAACACAACAGCCAACACATAGGCCTGTGACTCACTCTCAAAAGTCAATTTTAAAAAAAAATAATAACCTTCACTAAAGTATTTTGTTATGTTGTGGTGTTTAAAGCATACTCTTTCATGCATAGTGTATGTCTGATCATGGAGAGATGGCTGCAAAGATTGTAGTATGTCCTTGTACAGATATGAATGTTTACAAATGCTCATTCAGTGATTAATGTGATGCATGTTTCATAACATATTATTCATCAGCTGGTTAATGATAACACACTAGGCCCAAACTTCAATTTACATGTAATATGACATTGACTAAGGTTAAGTGTAACATTTAACTCCTTGAGTATTGTCATGTTTCCTGTCATGTTATGAGAGTATGTTTTATATACAACATTATGACCTTGACCATTTCACATTAACTACTGTTTAATGTAATGTGTTATTGTGTATTGGGCTTATGAAGAAATGTACTTCACATAATCTTCATTCAAACTTCATCATGTTTACATGTTATCATGTATAATATATTGTAAGAGCTATTCATATGTAAGTGTGGATCCATATAGTATTTGTGTTGTGTGTATGTATATATATCTACACATCTCTATATGTACACACATATACTCTCTCTCTCTATATATATATATATATACATATAGATAGATAGATAGATAGATAGATAGATAGATAGATAGATAGATAGATAGATAGATAGATATATACACACATCTCTCGCTGTCTCTCTCTCTCTCTCTATATATATATATATATAGAGGGAGATATCTATTTCTCAGTCTCTCATATAGATAGATATAGATAGATTAAATCTATCTATATATATATATATATATATATATATATATAGATAGATAGATAGATAGATAGATAGATATAGATAGAGATATAGATAGATATATACACACATCTCTCGCTGTCTCTCTCTCTCTATATATATATATAGAGAGAGAGAGAGAGATATCTATTTCTCAGTCTCTCATATATATATATATCTATATATATGAGACAGATAGATATATATATAGATATATATATATAGAGACAGAGAGAGATCCAGCACCCACCACCCCCCACCACCGACGTGCGCGCGTGTCACAGTATTGGCTTTCACCATAGCTTATTCTAATGGTCAGTGCAGTGTGTCATGCGCGTACGATGGTAGGACGGTGCGTGCCGAGCGCTGTAGGCCAATGGTCATTCAGTGGGAGATGTGTTTGCGCGACTATCATTGTGCGTGAACATGACCTCACGCGTCTTGTTTACGCCCATTGTGTGAGCGTCCCGTTTGTGCGTGGACACACGTCACTTGCCAACGTTAACATACATAACGCAGAAAACACAGAAAAGAAAACCTCTAAAAAGCACTCAGACAAGTATATGCAAAATAATTATAGTAGTTTATTAAATCAAAAAAATAATGAAAAAACACAAACAGCTGACTGAAGAGCCTGCCTGACTTGATAGAATAGAAAATCATGTAAATAAACCCAAGAGTAACAAAATTACAATATTGTAAACCAAGCATGAATGATATAATATCAGAAATTATTAATCACTATGGGAACATAGTTCCCACAGTGAAAAAAAGGAGACCGGCCGGCCAGCCGGCCATAAAAAATGATACTGAGCTAAAAGTAATTAAATAATAAACCTTAAAGAAACATATACAATATTGTAAAATAAATGACGGATATGCTATACCAGTATACAGGATACTGAATAACAGAAACCTGTAAGCATGATGCTATAAACACAATATATATCAGTAAGGAACCATATTAAATAAGCACTTCAGTGACCCAAATACATATGTCATACTGATGGGTAAAATAGGAAGAAACTCAGCTCCTTAGTGGCATGGCACTGCAGTCTCAGGTAAGCACAGTCCTCAAAAAAATGATTTCCAGGGATGAGAAACAAAAAATAAATTGTCCCAATAGAGTGCTAGCAGGCAGGGTCAGCAGCAGCAACAAGTAAAAAGTCCCACAACGCGTTTTGCCCGCTAAGGCTTCTTCACAGGTGATACTGGAGCCCTGGAGCAAGAACGTTTAAATAGGGCTGTATGTTATGACGTTTTTCGCGCCAAAAAAACTCCTACAACGTTGCATATCATATATGTACTGATTGGAAAGTCCGTTTATTATGTTAGTTGAACTGGGTTCCAGCTAGGTGGCGCTGGTGATTATCGTAGTATATACTGCATTTACCATGCTCATAACGTGAAGCTCGATGACGTCACAATATCCCGTGAGAACAGCGGGCCACATCCCGCTCATGCGCATTAGAGGCTGCCGATTGTATCAAAACAAGAAAAACCAGGCGCTTACCTTGAGTTTCAGATCAAAAATGCTTATAATATGACAATATAACCAATAAAGTGGATCTCTTTTCAGGTACTTAGAGATAACCCTTAGATCCCTTCTGCTTCAACCCCAGAATAGGTATAATCCAGAGCCCTTATAGAAATGTGAGAAACAAACAAGATAGGGGGAGCATGGGATTAGGGTAGGTATCTTTGGGGTTAACTTAACCCTGAGCCTGAGGAAGCCGTTTACTCGGCGAAACGCGTTACTCGATCTGGTAGCTGTTTGTGTCCCACAGAGGCTTCCATAACCAGTTCTCACAGCCGCAATTGCAGTCGAGCAGAGCGGTGCCATCTTTCTGCACCCCGGACGCGGGGACGGAGCAACTTGCTGCTGAAGCTTGATACTGGGCTATGTGGGAAGGCCAGGGGTTCACTATTGTGTATGTGAGTTCACCTTTTTTGGATTTTATCAAAAAATGTAATTTTTTTAAACCTATACTGAAAACGTGCCTCACTTGATCCCCTTCACTGCGGAATCGGGGAGAGAGATTGCTTGACTACAAACAACCAGGAAGTGAGTTCCTGTTGAAGTCTTACTTGAGGGCAATCTCCCACGTCCGGTCTATAATACTATTGGATGGGTTAAGTTAACCCCAAAGATACCTACCCTCCACCACTACTCACACTGGGCCGTGTGAGTATATATATATTATTATACTCCATTGACTTATTTATACCTGCTTTTGGAAGAGTTAGGACCTATCCTCAAAAGATACCAATGTTTATTTTTGCTTACACAAGGCCGTGTAAGTATAATATTATCCTATGAATTTTGCCCCTTGTCCACTTCACCAGGACGTTGTCAGCTGTATATCGTCTGCATTTGTATTGCACATCTTCCTAATCCCATGCTCCCCCTGCCGATTGTATCAGCCATCATTGATAAAGTATTCACTTAGCCCTCACTGAAATCAGCTTCTCAAAAGCGCGATCGGGGAAATCCATTCCTCGCGCATGTGCAGTATGCGTCAGGGCTTCCAACAGCCACCCAAAGATATTGGCTGCTAGGTGATACATGTGCTGCTCATGAAGACAGTAGAAATGCACATTAATTGCACCAGCCCATCCTAGAGCCATTCATAATCCCAGAAAAAGCAGATATGTAAAATTCCTTGTTAGAGATCCATCCACAGTCCACGGACCATATAAATAGAGACCATCAGCAATACAGATTTCCATCTTAAAGGTTTAACACCATCAGTGCCGATGATAATAGTATCCCCTACAATGTAGGGAGATCAGAACCACAATATGGTAAGTTTAGATCTTCATAGCAGGGACAAGAATAACCTGCAAATAAATGATAATAGTGATCTAAAGTGGTGGAGGAAAAGAGAGATATGTACGTCTGTATAAGTGCTTTTGTTTATCTATCCTTATATGTATCTTACGCGATCATATGCTTACTGCTAGCAGCAGCATCAGCATGGAGGAACATGTCTTGTACGCACAGCTTACACATCGTCTTGCGCATGCGCTCATACTTAGTCCACACATTACTGAGGTGCGCGCGCAACACACTTTGTGCGCATACATTATAATGTATTCAGGACCTGGAAGTCACATATCAGTAGTACTGCGAACAACGTCATTTTATACATTAAAATCTTCTGTCGGTTTAGATTTATCATTGCTGTTTCAACATATATGTCACAGAATTGTTAATCTCGACAATCATAATAATATGTGTTAAGCGTTATGATGATGAAACATACATTAATGTGCAATGTTAAAAACAACTGTCTTTGCTTTATTTCACAGATGTCGGTTATGAATACATGGGACTGACGAAGTTGAGACATTAGGGGGTCTGACATAACAACATTGAGTCAAAGCAGCCATTTTGTCTGACTATTTTTGTTAGCCATCTTGTTATTGTTCTAGTCCTTGTCTGTCAATTACGTTGTAATGTGCTGTGCTTGTGTCTTCCATTTTGTCTTCTGTCTGTATGAAAGCTGCATGAAAGTTATAGTGTGTTAAAAGATTTTTAGCTCTCAGTGTTTACCAGCTCTGACCAGCCCAGCTGCAGAAGAAGGGAGGGGGCATACAGCCTTGAGGAGTGAGATTAGAATTAGAGAAGAGTTCTCACATTTAAGTGCCAGGTAAAGTCTTGAGAAGTGAGATCAGAATTAGAACCAACTTCTCAGCATTTGAGTGTCTGGTGGACTCAGAGATAGAAATCATTTCTCACATTCAACCCCTTAAGGAATGTATTTTAGGTGACGCACACTTCCATCATTTGTTATGTATTGCAAACTTACATCAGTTTTAGCATTGTTATGTATTACAAAATGATGTCATATTTAGTGATGTGCAAGCCCCCCCATAAAGGGGTGGAGCTTTAGGTTTTAGGGTATAAATATATGGCATATCGTGTTATTGTGAGAGAGCTTTTTTTCAAAAGCTGTCTCCGTTGTGCACTTGACTTGAATACATTCACGTGTTATTCTGTTTCAAAATAACCTCAGACTGTGTTTTTTATTTACGCTTTTCTCAGATGGCGCATTCCGAATAGGGACTCAATATCATCAGAATCGAGCACCCGGATGAATCACTCCTCCATCACTCAAACCTGAGTGCTCATATGAATCAAGGTAAGGTTACCTGAATTTTTTAGACAAACAGCCTGATTAAATTGTTTTTGAGTGGTGAGTGGAGCTGATTTTTGAACGGTGTCTTATCTGATGTGACGAGTAAGAATCCCTAGCAGTTTCACGTTAATTTATTATTCTCTGTTCCTGTATTCATTTTAAAGTGTAATTGTTAAGAGTTGTTAGGGGCTAAGGTAAGAGTCCCGTTAAAAGTTTTGGTGTTTTGGTGATGAAGGTGAGTGTTTGTATGCTTAAAGGGATTGTTTTCAGACCGTCCTGGGTTGTGATAAATATTTTTGTTGTCTGAGCAGGACGGGTCCCTGATTGTACGTTTGCACTGTCTTGTCATTAACATACTAAGTGAGGTATTCTTGGATATCTGTTTAGAAGGTCTTATCTGTATCTATGTCATAAAAGTATAAGGTTTATCAGGACTGGGTTGGAGCCGCTGAAGTGATTCAAGTTTTTCTTTGGTATAGTTATGGTGAGAAAATGTGATTGGGGGAACAGTCTCGTGACAGGTCCTTATTTGCATATTTACACTATTCAGAACAATAACATGCCAAAAGAGTTGTACGTAATCAGCTTGCGCTGATTATTGTAACGCTAAATTGTACAAGTCAATTAACAGTTGATTGCTGTTGCCGAAGTATTGTACATTGTCAATTAACATTGATTATTGTAGCCAAAGAAGTATTGTACAGGTCAATTAAATTTGATTTCTGTAGCCGAAGAAGTATTGTACAGGTCAATTAAATTTGATTTCTGTAACAGGGGAATAATGGGAAACCAAAAATTCTCAAAGGATTGTGTGTCTGCAGACGAAAATAATAAAGAATGAATACAGAGAACGAAAAGAGACAATATAAATATATTTTGTTGGCCAGAGAATGGCACTGTTTGTACTATTATCAAATAATTGCACAGATGTTTAAATGAAAGAGAGGTCTTTTTCTGTGGGATTGATAAGCTCAGGGAGCGCCGTCTCTGGTGTTTTTAAATCCCACAGGGAAACATACCTTACGTTAATATGGGTCAAAAGAATTCTGTTGAGGGACAGGAGGGTCCCATTGCATTAATTTTTACCATTGCCAGGACAGAAGTTAATATAATAACAAGTGAAGAAGAAAGTGAATAGGAAAGAAATAGCAATTGAATTTGCCGATAGATAATCAAGGCATACGATGGTGTTGAGGAAGTAGAAATTGAGGGTTATTTTTATGAAAGGTTATATGCAGCAATTGGGATACAATTAGAGATGGTGTATGTTGTTTGGAAGGGACAGAAAGTGTTATAAGTGTAAAAAGGTAGGACATGTTGGCAGTAATTGCAGAGCAGCCCTAAGATAATAGAAGAAAAGGAATGGAATTTAAAAGGTTTGTTCGTACTGGCCACACGAATAGGTCTTTTAAACCAGAAAATATTATTTTTCCTTCTGTTCTCTTGGCAACTAGAAAGAGAATCAGAATAACAGCAGCACAGACCACGCCAAAACTCCCCCTTTTCTCCAAAAGAATGTGCAAAAGATACAAAAAGTTAACTCAAAAGCTCCGGAGCATTAAAAAAAATAGTTTTAAAAGCAGGTTATTTATGAGAAGTTGATTCACTGTGTATGAGAGAAGTTTGTGTCTATGTTCTTTGTGTGTCTGTATTGTGGTTTCTGTATTGTGTGTAAACCAGTAAAAACATGTCAATTGCATTTCTATAGGATTGGGATATGTTGCAAAGAGATTTTAAGCTTGCACGTATTTTTTAAATTATATATGATGTGTTCTTTAGTTGATCTAACCTCAGTTTAGTTAATTGTCCCATTTTTATTTTTGAGAGGCCATACATTTTTTCGTTTTTATTGCTGTGGAGAGAACTCCATTTTTATTACAATCCAGTAATTAATATTTAGAAGACCTAGAAGCTGTTTTGTTATCTGCTCGGCACTCTCAAGGTCTTTTTGGCGAAACGCGCGGGCTGGCAAATTGCCCAAGATAACCAAGCTCTGAAATTTTTCTCTGAGTGTCTTTAAAAAAATTAACGCTGTCAGTGTGTACGGCACTGTGCAAAGAGCTTATATTACAAGAAATGTAGTGTGAAGTCCTATACAAAAGCATTTGACTATTATCTGAATATGTGATATATTTTATAACTTTTATAACCATTTATTTTTTCCATAGGTGTTCTATTTTATAGAGCAGTAGTTATTGTTAAAATATTTGTAGAATGCTTTGCCAAAGTGGTGCATTGGGAGTCACCTCTCATTTTTGGATATGTTCTAGGTATAGAGTTAAAGGACAGGTTATACCTAGTTGCAAATACAATTACATAAGTGAGCAGGGTATACATTATATGCAAGGCATTTCACATTTTTAGCAGAATAGTTACAATGGAGTGTTTGGGGTGGATGCCAGACTGGAATTGGCTAGGGGCATTTGTCTTAGTATAGTAATTGTTTAATTTGGAGTGAACACATTTTTGTCCATGACTTTGGATAGTATCGTAGTGTATGACTTTATTTATATATATAGCGTCAAAAATGTATTCAGCACTTCACAAAGAATACAGTATAGGGAATTATAATATAATAGTAAGTGCAGCAAAATCAGACAATAGGAAAGGAAATCCCTGCCCTTAAGAGCTTACAATCTAAGGTTTGAGGGGAATTTACAGAGATAGCAGGTGAGGGAATAAGTGCTGTAGATAGCAGTGCTTGGCCACAATGGGTGGTAGGAGTGACTGTGTGTTGAATAATAGCATGAGTGCAGGCTATTGGGATGTTTAATTTGTGGGGCAAGTTTTAAGGTTAGTTAGTATTTAATGAAAAGGTTGATACCATTTGCATCGGAGGAGATTACAATGAGGCATGAATGAGAGCAAGTGTGTATATGGAAAGAACAATTTTGGGTTAGTTTAGTTCTAAATGTAGGAGGTGGGTTACTATATGACAGGCTTAATCCATTAACAGATGTATTAGATGATGTCCTCAATCATACCACTACAGCTATTGCATCACTAAACCAAGAACAGGTTCAGATCAGGCTTATGGCATTATCTACAGCTGAGCAGGAATCTCCCTTCCCCCATTTCCCTCCCTTCGCACAGTATTTTGAACCTAGGTTCTTTCTATTTTCCTGGCTCGCACTGCACATTTAATATGGCAGGTTTCCTTACCACGAGAATCACCTCCCAAGAAAGACAACTGGAGGCTGAGCAATTATTTTCTCTGAACCACACAGACAGTATACCCAATACGACAGATGATATTAAAACTTATTTTTTGAATTTAGAGAAAAAATTCAAAAAAGAAATCAGACTGTTTTGGGAAACTACTAGACTGCGGAATTACCTTACAAAAGGATTTATACCGCGTGGTTTAAGAATCAATACATTTCCAGCATTCGCAGTTCAAGATGAAACATTCATCAAAAAATGGGAAAATGCACTATTCACGTGCTCTAATGAATTGATGACATTACTTGTTCAATTTGAATCTGCGAAACTAGAAAAAGCAACTGTAGAGCTAGATTTAGAGCTCGCGTTGTCAGATAAGTGGTCTAAGGAATCTGATTACACTGGCGACACACTTTATTCGAGCTCGGCTAGTCCCACGAATTCGGGTATACCCGGGTGTATTGAGGTTTGTGACTGTTTTCTGCCTGAGTGCATTGAGGTATTTTCCAGGCAGGGATTGAAGCATTTTATTCCCGCTGGCTGCAATACTGCACAGTATATATATATATACTGCATTACAATTCATGAATTTATGCCATCTGGTAGACACGCGAAGCATTGCAGCCTATTAAATCCTAATCATTATCATTTAACAGATCAGCCGCCCGTCAGCCAGGCATGAACCCAGGCTGGGAAGGCAAACGCAACGGGGCTTGTCAGAGGTGAGGAGCGGCGCATTCCAGGTATCTGCCAGGTACATACTGGGTATTTGCTCGAATAAAGTGTGTCGGTGCAGTACGTGGAGTTAGAATTAAAATTAAAGAAAAATATTGATAAATTCACAAAAGACATAAAAGATCGCAAACATAAGAATTTTTTGCGAGACGCCAATGACTTTAAGACAGGCAACATCTATAAACCACATAAGAACCAACACAAAGAATATCATGAATCGTCCACGGAGTGGGAAAATTCCGATATAGAGGAAAATACCACCAATTTAGACAACACATCTAATACCAAGCCCCAGTCTTTTTTAGAGATACAACGGGGAAGGAGTGGACGAGGTGGGGGCCAAAGAGGAGGGAGAGATAAACCAGACGAGGCAAGGGAAAAACTAAGAAACAGGGAGATATGGGGATACAGGGGCAGAGGGAGGAATTGGAAGAGGCGTCATCGCCAACCCCAGTAAGAGATCAAAATGAATTACAAGTGATCAATCTAACAACCACCACCCTCACACCCCTACAAGAACAGGTCCTTAAAAAAGGACTATCATTTACCCCATCCTGCAATTTTGATGTATTCAATTGGGTCAAGGATATGAATCTTTTTGGTAGGAAATTGGCCCTTAAAAAATTCCATAAAAGAAGGGAAACACTAACACTACCACAGGAATTCCTAGACCAAGCAGATGACCAAGATTGTGAAAAGCTGAGAACCCTTATGTCCCTAGAAGTGGACAGTAACAGAGTACCCGGCCTAGGCCCCTTCACTACCCTCAGACCAAAAAGTCGTTTCACACCCTCAATAAGCTCAGACACAAATATTAATATGTTTCTTAAACGAGTAACAAGGGATCTAAAAGAAATGTCCTCAAGAGGGGGACAGGAAAACATGACGAAAAACGAAAAAAAATGCCCTAAAAGAGTTAACAGATTTAAAAGGGATTATTATCAAACCCTCAGATAAAGGGGGGAACATCGTTATTATGGTTGAGGATAGGTATGTTCTAGAAAATGTTAGTCTACTCAGTGACAAAAACTGTTATGAAGTCTTACCACATGATCCTACCATTACTTATCTAAAGGAACTCTGGAAAATCCTACAGGAAGCCCTAGATAGTAAAGTAATATCAGAACAGGAATATAAGTACATGTTGGTTGAGAGGCCAAAAGTAGCCACTTTCTATAGCATACCAAAGCTACATAAAAATGCGAAGAACCCCCCTGGAAGACCAATTGTTTCCGGGATTGAATCTCTTAGTGAACACGCCAGTACTTATCTGGACCAAATTTTGAGACCATATGTGACTAATCTCCCCTCCCACACCATAGATTCAACAGATATCTTAAGGAAAATAGATGGTGTACAAATTTCTAAGAACACCTTTCTAGCATCATTGGATATAGAATCGCTGTACACCAGCATAGAACATCCGGTGGGGATTGGAGCAGTGTCACATTTCCTAAGAGCAAGAAGTTCTGAGTATCAACAACATAATCAATTTATACTCGAACTCTTGAATTTCATGTTGATACAAAATTATTTTCTGTTTAAGGGCATTTTCTACCACCAACTACAAGGGACAGCGATGGGCACAACGTGTGCACCAACGTATGCTAACATCTACCTTGGTTGGTGGGAGGAAACAAGGGTTTTCACTCATGAGATGCAAACACACACAGCACGTCGAACTGTGGTCTCGCTATATTGATGACGTGCTGTGTGTGTGGAATGGAACAGTGGAACAGTTTAACAATTTTGTTAAGGCTATGAACCAGAATGAGCATAATATGCGACTGACCAGTGAAATCAACCAGAATAAAATAATCTTTCTGGATCTGGAAATTTACAAAGATGAGGAAGGCCTACTACAGTCCACGGTTCATACTAAAACTACAGCCACTAACAATTTGTTACTGTTCTCTAGTCACCATCCAAAACCTTTGGTTGAAGGAATCCCGATTGGACAGTTTCTAAGAGTCAAAAGAAACTGTTCAACCAATCAGGAGTTTGAGAAACAATCTGATGGGACGAGGAGAAAATTTATCAATAGAGGCTACAGTAAGAGCTGCATCAATAAGGCATATAAACGTGCCAAACAGTCGGACAGAAATGTGTTACTGTACGGGAAAAAAACGATAGATACTCAATTGAATCCAATTAGAATTATTGGAACGTACAGTAAACAGTGGAGAGAAATCAAAAGGGTGATCAGTAAGCACTGGCATATCCTTTTAGAGGATGATACATACAGGACGGTGCTTCTTGGCACCCTCTCCATCACATTTAGACGATCTAAAAATCTGTCCGACTCTTTGGTACACAGCCACTACAAGACACCTGCCATGACAACTTGGATGACAAACACCACAACAGGCACCTTTAAATGTGGAGCCTGAATAGCCTGCAACTTGATTAACCCTCGGAAAACTTTTCAAAATGTTGATGGCTCAGAAACATACAAGATAAAAGCATTTTTTAATTGTAAAACATGCTGTGTGGTTTATCTTGCCACCTGTAAATGTGGGCTGATGTATGTTGGCAAGACATCACGCCAACTGCGTCGCCGCATTTTAGAACATGTCAGCACCATTAGGAATAGTGCAGACACTCCCCTAGCACGACATGTTAACCTGTTACACCAGGGGGACATAACATTGATTCAATTTCAAAGTATTGAACATGTCACTCTGGGATTTCGTGGAGGGGATACTGACACTGCCCTACTAAGGAGAGAGGTGAGGTGGATTTTTAACCTGGGAACGCAATACCCTAATGGGTTAAATGAGGACTTTAATTACACTGTGTTCCTATAGTAACACAAGATAGCCACTCCCCTTTGACTTTGTCATCCGATATGGAGCTGCATTGCAATATGATGTTGCCTTATGATAATAATGATACCTATGATAAATTTGACATTAAATAAGACTATAGCTAAGATCTGATGCGTTGTTTATACTCACACACCATATACTTTGGAACTGCGGTGTGGTATGTACAGTCTAGCTACAATATACAATGCTGCTATTCGATCAAACACAGCAACATGCCAGATATAATATACTAACTAGCAACAGTTATTCATACAGTGTATGGCAATGGAGTAGAGACAAAATTGTGTCAAACATAGTAACATGTCTAAATAAAGTCACAGTAGTCATTGGGTTTCTTTAGACCATTTTTATTATATACTTACCTTGTTTTTAGATAGTAGGTTATCCCTGTTATGAGGCAGCATGTGTATTACTTTAAATGCTGCATCCCGTTTTGCTAGACACAAGGCAGGGAGTTCACTCCCATCTGGTGATGCTAATATATCACCATAGCAACCGGGGGCTTTAAATAGCAGACCTCTGCAGGGAACCTCCTACCCCCGAAGAAGTTCCGTCCTCTAGGAATGAAACGCGCGTCGGGATGACGTCATAGTGACGTCAGTTGCGCGACAAAAACATAGGTGTTTTGTCCTTGTCCACGGCAGCACGGTTACTTAGATCAGCTTTTAATGTTGTAAACTCATGATCATTACACGTTCTGTAATGTAGTTAATAACATTTGAACACAGTATCCAATAACATTGAAGTAAAAACAAGCACACGGACACAATAAACGAAGAACATATTGCCAAGATCACAACATTTTCATGAACTTATGGTTACACATCCTATCACAATACCTGTCGCCATGTTTGAGACTCTTATTCCATATGTTACATCTCATTAATGCAATGACTAGTCATTGGAGTAATCTGAGTGAAAAATAACATGGAGAATAAAAAGATATTTTCTTTAAATCACATGTTAATTCAGCTTATTGAACAACATATGTGATACTTAACTATGTGATATAAAAAACAACAACATATCTGAACAATGTGATCTCAAATACACAATATGCTACACATCATTGTCACACACATGTGACACTCCAAGTGAACATTTCTTTCTACAAATATAGCAGTAAGTATTGGTTAGCAACATATTGTAAAGGTAGTTCATACTTAAACTACAAACCGTATGACAGACAATATATATATGCGAGCCATTTTTGGCGGAGGTAAACACACAACTGTTTAGTGGTTACAATTTGTATCCAACCTGTTTAAGAATCACATACCGGTGTCACATGTAATTGTCCACACAGCCGAGAAGAGGAAGGTGCAAGTAGGAGATGCATCCGTTTCCTATGTGAATGATATTTGGAGACATGCATTTGTCAGAAACATGAATGAATAAATATATGTAGTACTGTGAACATATAGGTAGTTGCTTACATGTAAAATATGTGTTGATCACATTACGACGTGTCTCAACACTACAGGCAGTTTGCTCACTGTCAGCTGCTACATTGACGGGATGCTCCTCCTCCACGTCCTGACGTATTTCGCTAGACATATTATGCTGGAGTGCCAGATTGTGCAGAATGCAGCAAGCTATAACTATATCAGACACTTTCTCAGGCTTATATTGTAGTGCCCCGCCAGTTCTATCTAAGCACCTGAAGCGTGTTTTTAGGAGGCCAAAAGTCCGCTCAATGACCGATCGTGTCGCTATGTGGGCTACATTATAGCGGTCCTCGGCTTCAGATTGCGGGTTAGGCACCAGTGTCAGAAGCCAAGGCCGAATTCCGTATCCTGAGTCCCCTATAATCCATCGTGCAGAAACAGTACACAATGTGTAAACATTCTTTCATGCCACATTTAACAAAAAGACAATTGTAGTTTGTTAACACTTAATAATATGTACTCACCCACCAGCCAACCAGCTCCAAAATAGCCTTGATCAAAAGCATGGAAAACTGATGAGTTTCTCAAGATAGAGGAATCGTGACTGGAACCAGGGAATTTGGCTACCACATGTATAATCTTCATCGTGGCATCGCATACCACCTGTACATTCAGGGAATGGTAGTGTTTACAATTGCGGTAAGCATGCTCACTCTGACTAGGCGGGATCAAGGCAACATGGGTGCAATCGATTGCACCCATCACACATGGTATCCCGGCTATGGTATAACAGCCATTTCTCACTTCCAGCCACTCTGTATGCTCTGTAGGAAAATGAATATAATTCCTAGCGCGTCTATTGAGTGCACAGAGAAACTGGGAAAAGGCCCGCGAGAATGCCGATTGCGAGACCCCGCCCACTATGCCCACAGTTGTCTGAAATGACGCGAAAGCAAGATAATGTAATGAGCACAGCATTTTAACAAGCCCAGGGACTGCACGACCTCTGGCTGTTACACTCTCTAAATCTACGTGTATCTCTTGATAAAGAGCTAAGATTGCTGTTGAACTCAAACGATAATGACTGATGATCTCCTCCTCAGTCATCCCATCTAAAATGGTACTCTCCCTGTATACACGTGGACGAGCCACCACTTCTCTCCTCTCTCTTCTCCTCCCATCTCCTTGTCCTCTCCCTCTCCACTCCGCTCACCTGTCCCTGTCTCTGTCCCTGTCTCTGTCCCTGTCTCTGTCGTCTCCTAGCCCTGTGACATCCTCCCCCTCTGCTATCCTCTCCTCCAATAGAATTCTGCGCCTTCTCATGAACAAGCGTATCATCTTCTGGTCTGTAGCTGTCAAGCCACAGGTAATTGGCCTCGTTGAAATACCTATGTGATGATGTCACGTTACTTAATTACGTGCAAGCTGTCAAATAAACATATAGCACTTATAATAATAATACTTGTGAACTCGCAAAGTGTATACATTACAAATAATACGGATTCAATGTGTGTGTTCATCAGGCAATGTTCAAATTAGACTGTGATGTGACGTTAAGCTTTATAATACTACTTTTCCCTAAGTCCTTATGTAATGTTAAATGCACATACCACTTTTTTACGCAACACTCAGTAATGTCATTTGTATTATACCTTGAAATAAACGTTTACAAACAACGTTTCAACATGTTGCAGTTTGCATGCTATTGTCACATGTTCACATTAACTAAGTAGAATGTGCATATGCATCATTCAAAAGCATGTGGACATTAGCAATTGATTATGTATAAATATTCGTAATATTATGTCCTATTATACATCTGTGTAGCACTTAACATGAAATGATGACACTGCAATGTGTCAAATGTAATCATGCAATGTTATTGATTGTGCTATTGCAGACGTCATAAAAAGAGGAATGTAAAAAAAAACATGTCAACATTACGAATAACAGCTATATCTTAGTTGGATCATGCGTTAAACATTACAAACATTATATAATGTTTAACAACATGAATAAACGCATGATCGGTGCTATGTGTCAAATGCTTGACAACATGAATTCTAAAAAATGACACTTCAGTAACATGTTTCTGATGATGTGTACTGTTCCTTTAAGAGTTTACTATAGCACTATCCCTTGACACGGCATAACACAAACAGTCATGTGAGACAATAAAGAACGTAAGCGGGGACACGATGAAGTGAATAACATCGACACTGTAATGACAAGTACAGTTGTAATTGGAGCAATACCACGTTAAATATCCTATAAAGTTATAAGTGTCCACTCCATTGCCTCCATAGATGTTGAGATGAGTTATTTTTTCTAAGTGCCGTCCCACTAACCTTGCCGATCCTTCTCCCCACCAAGCCGCCAACTTTGAGATGGCGGGACAAATTGCCGATAAAATGTCTTTTCGAGAGTGCTGAACACCACCGATAAGCACCGAAAACATAATCGGGGCTAATAGAATACAGCCGATTTAAAAAAGTGGCGAAAGGTGCCGAAAAGTGGCTTATCGGCAGCCGTCTGCCGATAATTTTTTATCGGGAAGAAAAAATGCCGATTTGGCCAAAATATCGGCGCTTACTGAATACCAAAGGCATTTTGTGGCGAAAAAAACCTTTTCTGCGCTTTGTGTATAGAGCCCTAAATCTCTGACTGAAAATATCGGTAGGAACGGAGCGTAAATGCCACGTAAATGCTGGTCTAGCATGCTGCAAAATGGGTGGAGTGTATTTTATGCCAGGTTATTATAGTTAGAGAACCAATTCAGAATATATACTACTATGTAGTTTGCTATTCCCCTATTGGCCGGAATTGATGGCTTAAAATATTACCAGATCACATAGTGCTGCATGTGTGATGCCGCATATGGAGCAGCATAGCTGATTGAGAATATATATATATATATATATATAGTGCGCGTTCGCAGCTTTAATAATCAAAAAATACATATTTAACGACGTACGTTTCATCACTCTTCCAGGGAAGTCGCACAGAGCGACGAAACGTACGTCGGGTCTTAGCCGAAATGACTGTAACACTTTGTAACAGCTCACCTCATCGTTAAATATCTATTTTTTGATTATTAAAGCTACGAACGCACACTATATATATATATTCTCAATCAGCTATGCTGCTCCATACGCGGCATCACACATGCAGCACTAAATGAGTGCTACTGAGCGTGGCAAATGTATACGTACAACAGAAGACACGGGTGCCCAATGCTACATCAAATTGACAAAACATATATGGTAATGAGTATAAAGTATAAATACTTGAATAATAATAGAACAGTGGCAGCCGCCCTGAGTCTAAAGCGGCCGCCACCACGGGTAATTTAAAACCCCGTTCAGACGCAGGCGCTTCTATTGTTCAATTCTATTAGGCACTGATTGGAGAAACGGCCGCGCGCAGACGTGAGATGCGGCTGGCGCGTGGCCAATCTCGGCGGGGAAAAAAAAGGTGAAAAAAAATGCGGTTAAGCTTTAGATTAAGCTTGGCCGCATCAGTAATAACTTGGTTATTTAGTTAAACCCTTTGGCCAAAGCGTCGTAAGCCTGCATACCAACGTCAAGGTAAACCAAAAATGCAGGTCCTAACACTAAAACTGTGAACCCTTCCTGTTACCTCTGTATGAGGGGAAGGAACTGCTGTGAGTCCTGTCCATTTCAGCAAGTTGCTAGAACCTCCCAAGTTAAAAAGGTGGGGAGGGCGAGCTCTGGGGGGAGGTGCCACCTAACTTCTCTTCCACAATGTTACTTTTATGTCTGATGCACTTATTCCCATTATCTGTTATGTGTATTATTTGTTATTTATATGATTATCAAGTGTATTACTCGTGTGAAGCGCTATGTACATTAATGGCACTATATAAATAAAGACATACATACATATATACATGTCCAAGGATCCAGAACTTCTGGATTATGGTCCAGAAAATTATTCATGAAGTATTAGAATTGGGGGGACCGTTGGACCCAATGATCTTTTAAGCCAATAGAGAACCTTTTGGGCCCCATGGGGTGGCTGGTCTCACATATTCTAACAGCTGTGAGATGCTCTATAGCTGTGGCCTGGAAAAGAATCAACGCTCCCTCCAGACGAACTGTCTCCAAAAGAATAAATGAGGTTATGGCCATGGAAAAACTAACAGCCCAATTGAAACAGAACACAGAACAATTTTACAAAATATGGGAACCGTGGCTCCAAACCTAAATAAAATAAAAAAAAAATATTAGAAACTAAGTAAGATAAAAATCCCATCCCAATATTATAGGAAATAGGCCAGGAGCGTATTCTAGAGAGAAGTGGGCTGGGGTGGGGGATGGTGGGGAGGGGGGATGGAGCTAGCTGTGTCCGTTCTCCTCTCCCCCGCTCTTCCCTCTTCCTCACCTACTGTGAGCGGATCTTCATTTCCTCTCCATCATCTCCTCGGCCCTCCCCACCCCCGACCCCTGACTCTTTACCTCTCCGTACCCTCCTCCCTTAGCCTCCCCTTTCTTCTTTTTTTCCTATCTCTTTCTGTCTACCCTAAGCTTCGTACAAGGAACCCAAAATTATTACAAGATGTATGATTCCGAGGGCACAGTTGAAAAATATTTATGTACAAAATGTCAAACCATTTAATTAACTTATTTAATTTAAACGTAAAGAAGGAAAATGATTATTCTAAGTCTATGAGGTCATTATTAACTGTATTCTGTGTCAACTCCCCTGTGGACTGTGATCTGTGAAAATTTGTACATACTGTACTTGTATACGCAATAAAAAAAGATTGAAACAACAAAAGGATTTTAAGGTCTTGTGTTGTCATTTCCATGGCTCTGTGTAACAGTACTGTATCTAAGTGCAGGACTGAGGCAAATACTTCAACATACTGTTGACGTAAGCACTGTCTAGCCATACAGTCGCATAACAAGAGCAACAGCAATCTTTGCTATTAGTCATTGGATTTTTTTCATGGGTGAGAACAAATGGGCTGTAAATAAAAATAACACCTAAACGTACAAATCAAATATTCCTTATTGTTCTTTCAATCCTATTGTTTAGGGAAATTGGATTTCTATTTTTTTTCAACTTGATGGAAACTGCACCTGAAACAATTCACATACTGTACTTCTATAACTAAACAAATAATTTCTCACATTATGTAGTGTACAAATTATGACAGGAAATGTAATAATCAATGCTTTCTGACATAATTCTCTCCTATGCATACCAATTAACCAATTTTTCAAATATTTAACATAATCAAGCAATTAGAAAATGTAAAGGTCAAATGAGGAATATATATTAACTAAAACATTAGTCTACCAAAACATAAATAAACATATTTAGAGCTGGTACCTTGCAATGCATATTAAAAATGTACTGGTTTATAATTTATTAGATATCTGAGCCAAAATTGAAATTTAATATAAAAGATAACATTAACTGGTTCAATTGCAAGATAATCATAAGAAGGTCCTCTCTCAAAAGGTATATTAAATATTACACAACATTTAAGTTCAGCATATGACATGGAAAACTATTTTCTAAAGTGTATCTACTCTTTACACAATATATTTTAGCCTTGATTTGCTTAAAACACACTTTCTATCTGTCTTTACTTTTTCCTAAGTCTAATTTGATTTTTTCCCCACAGTTAAAAGCTCCAAATTAGCTACTGTATATTACCAACTACTGTACAAGTGCAGTAGCATACCTACAGATATAGCTAACCTATGTAACCATCTTCGGTGGCTCTACCACCCATGGTCACTTGACTGCGGTGGTCAGGGCACCAGAGAATTAATGCTGCAGGTGGTCCTATTTGGAAGTATGGAACCCCTGCAGCACGACCGCAGTACACACTGTCTCGGGGCCACAGACTTTCACTTTTGCGGCCGTGCCACCCGAGATAGTAAGTGTCATATTCTCTAGCCTGCTGTACCCATGCTTGGCCACTGGGACTGCTGCCACTCTCAATGTCTTGTTCTAGCCTGCAGTACCTATACTTGTCCACCGGGATTGCTGCTGCTAAACTAAGGAACATTCCAGACTCTGATACCTGACACACCTGCACCTGTGCTCCCTTTCAGCCTGCCTATATAAACCTCCCTTTCCTGTTCCTCCCTTGCCTCTTTTTCAAGTCAGACTCCTATGCACATGCCTCTGATCCTGATTTGTTCCTGTACCTGCATTTGAGTCTGTTCGCAGTGAAGGCCCTTGCTGGTAATCTGGCTTGTCCCTGTTTGTTTCCATTCTCAGTCCCTGCTCCCAGACCTGTCCCTGCTCGCCTGTCCTGTTCCAGTTTCCTCGTTGCCGACCTCTGCTTGTTACCTGACTTTGCTACCTGCCGCCTGCCTCGGACCTCTGCTTATTACCTGACTTCGCTATCTGCCGCCTGCCTCTGATCTCTGCTTGTGACCCCTACCACGCTCCTACTGTTCCGGCCACCGAGATCCTACCCGCCACAGGAGTCTCCCGTGACAGAAAACAGAGGCCACTTCTGGATCTCGCTGGAACAGATTCTCTGCCTTCCTGCTTCAGTGAACCCCATACGCTTGGAGGAAGATAAGTACTTTTTTTTTTTTTTAAATCCCAGTTGGGATCCTGAAGGTTTTGTTGCTGCAAAGGTTTCTGCAGGGCTTTTTGTGCCACTTTCTCCCTGAGAAGAATTCCCTTTAAAAAAAAAAAAAAAAAAAAAAAACCCTCTCTGCAGTACCTGTTTTTGCCATTTTCAGACTTTCATTACCTGGACAAGAATTGTCTCTGCATTGTGGGTGGGCCACTGCAGATTTTCAGACTCACATTTCTATTTAAGACGGTTACCTTGATTTACTGCTTTCCCTGGTTGGACCACTGCTGTTCACAGGGTCCCCATTTCAAATGACAAAAGTGCTCCCATTATTTTGTTGCTGCATGCTGTAATTTTCTTGTGCTTCAGCTTTAAAGACACATTCCCTCTTTACTGTTTTTTTGGGAAGTGTGATTTCCCCATGTCTGAAATTATGGCTCCCACTCAAAAAACAGTCGTGAGCAGTAAATGTGAACACAGTACCACTGATTCTTCAGAACTTCTCAAAACAAGGAAGAAAAAGAAAAAGAGGGGAGGTATTACTGTGGAAGTTGAAATTAAGGATGAACCTTTAACCCCAGAGTCTGCATTTGATGAAAGAGATATGCTGCAGTTTAAGGCAACTCACAGACTTATCCCAAGAATAGTAGAAGAAAAGAACGATGTATTTAATCCAGGAAAAGATGCCCTAACTCAGACACTTCAATCTGCACGAAAAGAGATTGATTGTCTTCATGGACGTTTAGATAAAGAGCAAGAAGCCAAGGCTGCACAACAGAGCTATCTATCCTCAGCAATTGCTAAGTGTGTTCTCCAGGAAAAAGAAAAGCACCAGTTGGAGAGTGACCTGGATGTCATGTCAGGTGAGCTGGAGAGGGCATATGCTGATGCTGCTGAGGATCAGTGCCTCGCTTCTAAAAGTAACGAATTCCTCCAAATCTCTATGATGGAAATTGACAGGCTTAATACAGAGCTTAAAGTCTCCCAGGAGGAGATTTGCTACTTCAAAAAAGAGATGGAAGTCGTTCGGGAGGAGAGATGCTACTTGAAAAAAGAGATACGTTCTATGAGAGACGGCTCCGAAGAGTTAAATAGTAGGTTTGAAACTATAAACCAAATGAGTAAGAACTTCTCTGTCCAAGCCAGTGTAGGAGTTAAAAGACTCCATGAATCAGAAGAGGAGAAGAGTCTATTGATTGAAGAAAAGTCAAGGATGCAATTAGCACTGGAAAAAGCAGAGGGTGACTGGGAAAAAGAAAAATATCAGTTGGAGAATGACAGGGTGATCTTGTCAAGTAAGCTGGAGAAGGCCTACGCTGATTCTGCCCAGTACCAAACTTTCATGACTCAAGTTGACGTAGCACTGGAAGCATCTCAGAAAGAGGTTCACAGGCTTACTACAGAGCTGGAAGCCTCTAAGGAGAAGAGTTGTCACTTCAATACAGAACTATGTTCATTGAGAGAAATCTTCGAAGGGTTAAATATCAGTTTTGAAACTGTAACCCAAGAGTGCAAGAATCTCTATGTCCAAGTCAGTGAAGGAGATAAGAAACTCCATGAATTAGGAGAGGAGAAGAAACAGTTGGCCCGGGAAAAAATAGACAGCACTGCAGGATGCAGAGAGAGTGCTGCAAGAAGAACGTGTCTCCCTGGAGCAGCGCACAAAAGCAGAAAATATGCTACAGAGTCAGCTGCAAGAACTGCATACACATCTGCAGGACATGAAAGAGAAATGTGTGAATGCTGAGGAAAAGCAGCGAGTTCTGCAGGAAGAAAGTTTCCAAACTGCCTACAAGGTAAAAATGCTGCAAGAGTATCTGAGTACCCAGTGTGTCCCCAAAGAACAGCATGAGGAGCTGAAGGCCACACTGAGCATAACCAGAGCCTCTCTGGAGGAGGAGCTTAGAGCCCAGGTAACCCTGTTTGAGAGGGAGCACAATGCGGTCCAGAAACTGAAGCAAGACTTAGAGGAGCAGAGACACTGCTCCATCCCTAACAGCCAGTACACCCAAGAGAAAGAGACCTGGAAAAGACAAGCTGTTGAGATCATAGCAAAGGAATTTGCAGAGCTCCAAGATGTGATGAGGGATGCATGGAAGCGAGTTCAAAATGATCTCCGTGAAGAGATGAAAGTCCTGAGAAGAGAATTTCAGTATGCACTTAACCAGGGATCTCTCAATGAGGAGTGGAAATTGCAACAATAACTTGAAAAGGAAGAGCTAAAGCTGACAGCTGAACACACATCACAGCATCTCACAGCGCTGCTGATCGCTGATCTCAAGACACAGCTTGCCAAAAAAGAGAGGGAGGAGGTGTCCGTCCGCCAAGTGGTTGGCCTGACACTGCGCTATCAGGTCAAGATGGCTGAGGCCTGCAAAGTGTTGAATCACACAGCCCATGAGAAGGCCCGGCTGCAGCTGGAGCTGGACAAGGTCTGGGTGGAGTACCGGCAGCTACAGGTCAGAAATAAAGAAAACGAAATACATTTAAGCCTTGTTCTAAGTCAGCTGGGAGATATGGAGTCGCGACTCAACTCCAAAGAAGCTGAACTGACAACTGCTTTGAGTGGGAAAAGAAGTGCAGAAGGACACCTTCAAGAGCCGAAAACTCAAATAGCTGGTCTTTCATTCGGTGATGCCACGAAACAGCAGTCGCAAGAGGAGACCATGGAGAGCAAACTCTGTGTCCCCACTGACTCATGTGGAAAGGCTGCACGCGTCCTTGATGCCCACGTTCCTGATGTCTCTGCCTCTGCTTTTGGGTTGAACGCACCCATTCGGAGGTTCCCTGCAGCAATGTACCTGTGGAGTACCCTCTGCCAGCTGACAAACAACCAGAGGTGGGTCACCTTGAGTCCACTTTTCATCAAGGCCTCCGGGAAGAGCCTGGAGGATCGTCCGGAGAACGCTCTTGGGAGGGGGGAGTAATGTCATATTCTCTAGCCTGCTGTACCCATGCATGTTTGGCTACATCTGTATAATGCTATCCTAAATTTTAATTTAAGAAATAATCTAAATCCAGGGGAAGTGAAAACCATGATAGATTTTATGGCCAGCCCAGAAATAATTAGACAAGCAGACAAGGGGGTGAATAGTTATATAGGACCGGATAGATAACCTGGGCGAAGCACTGACATTACTGGGGCGGGGAGGTGAGGGGTGTGTGACATAACCTATTGAAAATTGAAAAATAACCCTATGTTTGTATAATTGGGAGAACACGGCAAACTCATAAATAAAGCATTATAGAATCAGATTTTAAATTAAACAGAATTTGAGTTTCTATTTAAGGAACACTCAGTTTTAGCTATATTTTATAATTTACCCAAAATACATAAGGATCCCAAGAACCCCCCTTATAGACCTATTTTTTCAGGCATTGAAACTCTAACCTCTATTGATGTATTTTTACAACCGTTGGTTTTAGAACTTCCGACTTTTTTAAGAGATAACATACATTTAATACAAACCATTCAGGAGCGCAAATTAGAAATTTATTTTATATGCGTTACATGCGATGCCACTGCGCTTTATAAAGCACATAAAAAGGAGCAGAAGTTATTCACTTTTATTTTTAGATTCCTATTGTCATCTACCATAAATACAATACATTTTAACACTTCATTATTTTTACTTTGATGGTGAGTTATACCCTAATGCGGGACGCAATGGGAACTAAATTCACTACTAGCTATGAAAATCTTTTAATGGATATTGGGAGGAGATATATATTTAAAATAATAACCTGTTCTTATCTAACATTATTTTATGGTGCAGATTTATTGATGGCATTGTTTTATTTAGAAAGGAGATTCAAACTCTGTGATTACTTCCCTGGATGGTTTAAACAATCATGATCAGGGTCTAAAATTTACCTATTGTTCCCGAAAGAGAGACAATTGAATTTCTTCAATTTGGAATTGAATTGCTAAATGAAGGAGATGGAGCAGTCCGCACAAAAAAAAGCTCAGGCGACAACCTGCCTCAATACTGTGTTATCAAAATAAAATTAAAAGGTGACAAGGCTCAGTGAGTAAAGACACAGGGTGCAGTCCGGACCGTTGGTGTCAGCGTGCGGTTCCAGCTAACATTGCCTGGGGTAAGTGCCCGCCCCCCCCCCCGTCAGCCTGTACCCGGCAACAGGTCTTGCTTCCTGTCATCACATTCCTGCGTGTATAACGAGCAGTGCAGTGCAGAGCAGAGCCTAGTTTGATTTATTCTTCTGTGTTGATTATTAATGCTCATTGTGGGAAAAAAAGTTCAAGACTGACCAAAAAAAAATTATTTTATTTTTTCTCGTAATTTTTTATTTTTATTTTCTCAACATGTGCCTGCCTAAACCATCTTGATATTACGATATTTAATCGTGCTGTGGTTTGTGTGATTTTTATGTATTTGGGGGTGTGGGGATCAAATTATTATGATGACCTGCCTGTTGAAAATATGTCATGTGTTTGAACTAAAGTACAGCTAATCCTTCATGCAGCTTTACCCCCCTCCCCCTGCAGATACACACAAGGCTCGCCCAAAGATTTCAACCTCTTATCGACACCTCTCGAAAACCATTCATTTTCATAAGCTTGTCTTTGTGCTTTTAATCGTCCCGAGCCAAGCATCACCTCTCTGCGCCTGTGTGTAATCCTCTTTGGGAAGAGAGCTAGCTGATGATTACTGCGTATGCGCCTATAACTTCACCACTGCTTGCTTGCGAAGTTCAAGAGTGACCAAAAAAAATATATTTTTTTTCTCGTAATTTTTTATTTTTATTTTCTCAGCATGAACATTGTCCTGCCTAAACCATCTTGATATTACGATATTCAATCTGTGCTGTAGCTTTTGACTGTGACATTGTGCGTTTGACTGCACATGATTGATTTGTGTGATTTTTATGTATTTGGGGGTGTGGGGATCAAATTATTATGATGAACTGCCTGTTGAAAATATGTCATGTCTTTGAACTACAATACAGCTTCATGCAGCTTTACCCCCGCAAACACACAAGGCTCGCCCAAGGATTTCAACCTCTTATCGACACCTCTCGAAAACCATTCATTTTCATAAGCTTGTCTTTGTGCTTTTCAACCTCTCTCAGACCATTCGGTAATTTTCCTATTGTTGGCTTTCCCTTATGTTAATCTGATTATGTAACCAATTATTAAAAAGGTAACAAATTATTAAAACTGTATGTCTTCTTGAAGAATCCCCCCCACACACATTCACAGTGAATTTAAAGTTCAAAAAAATAAAATCTTGATGTAATTAAATATGTATTTTATTTTATCAGGAAAGAAAAATACAAATAATCATTGAGAGAGGGGGGGGGGGTTTGTGGGAATCATGACTGTAGATACACTATTGAAGTATGCAGAAGAGAAATAACAAAATAGTACAGCACAGTTGAAAATTGAGGGCCGGTGGATAATCATGAATAATGCACATTGATAATAATAAAAACAGTAATACAAATTTTCCGTCTTTATCTTCTTCCTCATTCTGTGTAGTTCATTGAGATAGGGGAGGTTTTGTGTAAATCATGACTGCACTTTAGACACACTTTACTGTACACACAGTTCACAAAATTTACACATGATACCCCCCTTCCCCTGTCCATCCTTTATTCTCTGAAAAGACAAGAAAATAAAAAAATAGTGCAGTTATGTGCATACGGTATTATGCCATTGTGTACTGTATAGCTACTCCATATTGGATTACAGTATGCAAATAGTACTGTCAAACTAGTCTATACTGGAACTACTGTATACTGTAACTACTGTTAAATACTTTATAACCAGATGGCTAGTGCTGCTCTCTCAGGAAAGAAAAAATGTGTGCAGTTACAGTAGGTGCATATTATGGCATTGTGTACTATATAGCTTCTCCATATTGGACTACAGTATGCAGATAATACTGTCAAACTAGTCTATACTGGAACTACTGTATACTGTAACTACTGTTAAATACTTTGTAACCAGATGGCTAGTGTTGCTCTCTCAGGAAAGAAAAAATCTGTGTGATACTTACCTGTATCATACTGTACTTGGTGTGCCTGTACTTACCATACTACAGTACAGTACTATACCATACTACCTTCCTGATGCTTGCCCATTACCCTCGATCACAATGGGCAACACAGTCGCAATATGGCCAATATATTTATTGCATCGTTCCACGGTGTTGTCCTCATGCATTGTTTGGTCTTACCGTGTGCATGATAGCACACGGTGGTTGTTGGTACAACGAGGCCAGAAGCAGCTAACCAGTGTTGGATATCTGAAATTCGTTGTACACTCGTGTACATATCCATGCTGAGATCCTTTGAAATCTTTTTAACAGGCATTGCTGCAAGTAGAAAGAAATACAAGAACAAGAATGTATATTCGATGTTTAGTCGATGTGTATTCAATGTGCAGTGAATCCACAAAATGTATGGTGAATTTATACGTTAATGACTCACATTAGAGTACGCCCACTTTTAACACCTGTACCTCGTAAAAAAGCCCACCACTCGATGATCTGTGTCTGAACTTTCCCTTGTCCAGATACTGCATTGTGCCATCTGCTTACATGGATCAACCCCGATTCTACGGACGAAAGAACCCACTCGCTTCTGCCGTGCCTGTCATGCAGAAAAAGCGAAAGGCGGGAGCCATTTCCAAGCCAACGTCAAAGCGAAAGGCTAAGGCTAATAAAGAAAACCTTCTGCTGACCCCAAAGGCTAAGGGTTTTAATACACGTAAGCCTTATTATGTCAAGAAGAAATTTGGTGATGTACACTCAAAGCAAAACAAATGGCAGCCAACCCATCAAACACACAGGCCGCTTCCTCGATTACGCTTCGACGACTCTGCTGCTGCTCTCCCGGAAATCCACAGCCCATCTTCTCCACTACTCATCCACGACGCTGCCGCTGCTCTCCCAGAAATCCACAGCCCATCTTCTCCACTACTCTTCGACGACGTTACCGCTGGTCTCCCAGAAATCCACAGGTTACTTTCTCCCTTATGCTTAGACGACTCTGATGCTTCTCTCCCGGAAATCCACAGGTCACTTTCTCCATCCCTCTTCGACGACGCTGCCACTTCTCTCCCGGAAAACCACAGGTTATCTCCTCCATCCTTCTTTGACGACGCTGCCGCTTCTCTCCAGGGAACCCCCATCTCATCCTCCATAGCACCCATCCACCCAGATGTCCACAGCACCCCATGCACAAGATCCAGCTCGTTAGACCGCATGCTGAATGGGTTAAGTGTCGATACCCCCGGGAACTCTACTACTGCACCGACACACTTTATTCGAGCAAATACCCAGTATGTACCTGGCAGATACCTGGAATGCGCCGCTCCTCACCTCTGACAAGCCCCGTTGCGTTTGCCTTCCCAGCCTGGGTTCATGCCTGGCTGACGGGCGGCTGATCTGTTAAATGATAATGATTAGGATTTAATAGGCTGCAATGCTTCGCGTGTCTACCAGATGGCATAAATTCATGAATTGTAATGCAGTATATATATATATACTGTGCAGTATTGCAGCCAGCGGGAATAAAATGCTTCAATCCCTGCCTGGAAAATACCTCAATGCACTCGGGCAGAAAACAGTCACAAACCTCAATACACCCAGGTATACCCGAATTCGTGGGACTAGCCGAGCTCGAATAAAGTGTGTCGCCAGTGTAT